>NW_024423786.1:14113967-14268038 GCF_017311325.1 Ursus maritimus
ACACCCCTGAAGCACCATTTTCTGGTGAAAAGAAGACATTGCACTGCAGGACCTCTTCTTCATAAAGCCCCTACTTTCAAAGTAGCTGACTTTCCTAACACATAGAAACAACACAACAATAGACAAAATGAGAAGACAGAGGAATATGTCCCAAATGAAAGAGCATAACAAAATCAGAGCAAGAGACCTAAACAAAATAGAGATAATTAATATGTCTGATAGCGAATTTAAAGTAATGCTCATAAATATACTCCATAGAATTGAGAAAGGAGTGCAGGACCTCCATGAGACCCTCCACCAAGAGATAGGAGATGTAGAAAAGGACCAATTAGAGATACTGGACTCACTAAATGGAAATAAAAATAGACCACCTGGAATAAATAGCAAACAAGAAGTAGAAGAATGGATCAGCAACCTGGAGGACAGAGTAATGGAAAGTAATCAAGCTGAGCAGATGAGATGGGGGAAAAGATAGCCAAAATGAGAATAGACCCAAGGAACTCAGCGACACTGTCAAGCATAACAATTGCATGACAGGGATCCCAGAAGGAGAAGAGTGAGAAAAGCGGGCAGAAGATTTGTCTGAAGAAACAATAGCTGAAAACTTCCTGAACCTGGGGAAGGAAAAAGAAATCCATATCCAGAAGGCACAGAGAACCCCCAACAAAACCAACCCAAAGATGTCTGCACTAAGACACAAAGTAAATAAGATGGCCAAAAATAGTGATAAAGAGAGAATTTTAAAAAGCAGCAAGAGAAAGGAAAGCAGTTACATACAAGGGAAACCCCATATGGCTGTCTGTGGGTTTTTCAGCAGAAACTTTGCAGGCCAGAAGAGAGCAGCCTCTAAATTCCAAGTGGTAAAAGGAAAAAATCTACAGCCAAGAATACTCTATCTAGCAACTTTTATTCTGAATAGAAGGAGAGATAGAGTTTCCCAGAAAAAAGTTAAAAGCAAAACCAGCCATGTCCCTGTCACACACGATGCCATCAGCCTGTAGGTCCCAAATTCACAGTCCAGCTGCCCTCCTGCCCAAGTCAGCATTCACAGCCTGCCACCTGCTCAATGCCAAGTCAACATGCCTTCGCCTCAGATTGACAAAGGCTCAAACCAACACTCTTCTCCTCAAATTCCAGCCGCTGTGCTCAAGTTTGTGCACAAAAGTGGGCATAATTATAACAGCAGAATGAAGCAACCCAAACAGTGACACTAATTCTGTGGAATATATAATGGATAAAAGGAACGTGCTAGGCTGAGAACATCTCCAACAAGCACATCAAAGAACAATACATACAGCATGATTCTGGTTACTAAAAGAAACAAACCCAGGACAAATAAAACAAGACAAAATCAGAGAGGGAGACAAGCCATAAGAGACTCTTAATCATAGGAAACAAACTGAGGGTTGCTGAAGGGGAGGGGGGTTAGGGGGAAGGGGTAACTAGGTGATGGATATTAAGGGGAGGGCATATGATGTAATGAGCACTGAGTGTTATATAAGACTGATGAATCACTGAACTCTACCTCTGAAACTAATAATACACTATATGTTAATTAATTGAACTTAAATTAAAAAAGGAACTCCCCCAAAAGAAGAAATACTTTTAAAACTTATTCAGACAAAAAGAAAATAAAATATCAAAAACTTGCATCTATATAAAGAAAGGAAGAATTTTAGAGAAGGAATAACTAAAACTAAAACTAACTCTTGTATTTTTCTTATTCTTATCTAAAAGATAACTGTTTAGAGAAAGAATAGTAATGTTGTTTTGATGATCATAGCCTCGTGTTCAGTGAAATGGATGACAAAAATATCACTCAGGACAAAAGGGTGTATTTGGGAATATCATGTTCTAAGTTACCTGAACTGCGAAAAAGAGTATAGTGTTATTTGAAGGTGAACTTAGATTAATTTAAAAGTATATGTTTTTCAACGGATACAGAGCTTTAGTTTGGGAACATGCAAAAGTTCTGGAGATAGTTGGTTATGGTGGTTAATCCTCATTGGGGATTTCCTAATATCACTGAACTTTATACCTAAAAATGATTAAAATGGTAAATTTTGTTATGTATAATTTACCAAAATAAAAAAATTATAAAATGTATATTGTAAACTCTAGGTCATCACCAAAAATGCTTTTTAAAAAATATAATTGATCTTCTAAATGATTAATAAAATGGAATCATATAAAATACTGTTAAAACTAGGGAAGACAGAAAAACAGGAAAGTATCAAAGAACAAATACAATGAATAGACAACAGTTACAAAAATAGTAGAAATTATATCAATGATCATTTTAAATGTGAATGGTCTAAATGCAGCAATTAAAGGACAGAGACTGTTAGAGTGGATTAAAACAAAACAAAACAAAAACAAGACCCAACACTATCCATCTACAAGAAATCTGCTTACGATGTAAAGACTTAAATCGGTTAAAAGTAAAGGAATATACCATGCCAATACTAATTTTTAAAAGCTGAGATAGCTATATTAATTTCAAACAAAGCAGATTTTGGAACAAGGAAGATAATCAGGGACAAAGAGGGGCATTATATCATGACAAAGTTTTCAGTTCTCCAAGCAGACATAACAATTCTCACTGTTTATGTATGTAATCGGAGTGTCAAAATACATGAAGCAAAAACAGAACTGAAGGGAGAAATAGACAATTCCGTTATCATAGTGGACACTTCAACACTCTTCTGTCAGAAATTGATAGGTCAAGTAGGCAGAAAATCAGTAAGGATATAGATGACCTCAATAGCACTATCAATCAACTTGATCTAATGGACATCTATAAAATACTCCATTCAACAACAGCGGAATACACATTCTATCCAGACTTACATGGAACTTTCATCAAGAAAAACCACAACCTGGACTATTAATATGCACCTGAACAAATTTACGCAAATTATACTAAGTATCTTCTCAGACCACAATGGAAATAAACTAGTAATCAATAATAGAGGCTTAACTGGGAAATTGCAAAATGTCTTAATAATTAACACACTTCAAAATAACACACACATAAAAGTATCAAGAAAAATGTGAAACTATTTTGAACTAGCTGAAAATGAAAATACAACCTGCCAAATTATAGACACAGCATAGCAGAACTTAAAGAGAAATTTACAGCATAAAATACATATATTAGAAAAGAAGAAAACTCTATAATAGATAACCTAAGCTTCTACCTTAGGGAATTGAGAAAGAAGAATAATTACTCCTAAACAAGCAGAAGAAAAATAATAAAAATGAGAGGAAAAATCAATAACATTGAAAATAAAAATAATAGAGAAAATTAACAAAACCAAAAGCTGGTTCTTTGAAAAGATAATATCTTAAGATAGATCAGATTGTTTTATGTTACTTGCAACCAAAAGCTCTCATTAATCTGTACCACAGTTATCTCCAGCTTCTAAATGCTTATCAGTTTTTCCCTTTCCCACTCGTTGCTCTCCACCCTTTGCAGAGGACATTTTTCTAATTAGCAGATTTACACCAAGGCAGTCATGAGATAATATGTTTATCACCCTAGGACTATTGTACATTGCCATATCAGCAGCAACCGATCTGATGAAGGTGCTCAATAAATATTGGGTTCAAGGATAAGTAAATTACATACATTTTAAACAGGAACTACCAGAAGTGATAAGATCAACTTTAATGCTAGAAATTTGGAAACTGCAGTCTAGATTGGGGAAGCTTCATGTGACAGATGTCCTTCAATGCAGATTGCATATATTGGGTCACCTTCTGAGACCAGCTCTTCAAAATTAGATTTGCAGCCTCATCTTCATGATTAATATTTGCACTTTCTCTCTAATTCCAGGCTAGAGATGACATTTAATATCATCTGTGGTAAGCAAATGGATAATATACTTGCCAACTAAGTCTGGGGAAGCCAGGGTTGTATGTATGAGAACAGGAAGGACATGGTTAGCCATTACCCACCTAGTGCACCACTGCAAACAGAAAAAAATACCTCTATCTACTGGCCAGGGAGAGTGCTACTGTTATTTTAAGTAGAGATGGTCAGCTTTAATTAGTGTTAGAGGCCCATATAAATTATGAAATTGAGCTCAGAAAGCCTCAGTGATTTCTGTTTCCTTATTCTGTCTAAAGGTGTGACCTTGTTACTGGTCTTAGATGCTTTCTTGTTGTTTGTAATTGGATATATAAATGGTAATTCTACTGTTCTATTATAGAAATGGTTCACAATAGTTCTCTTTATGGGTAGATCAACTTAGAAAATTGGCTATCTAACCCCGGGCCCATCTGTTTTCTTTGAATGGTAATTATAGAGTATCTGGTGGTATTAATTAATGAAGATGGCATTAATATAGGAGAGCAACAAATTTTTCTCTTAAAATAGTATAGTTCCTAAGCTTTTGTTCTCCCGGTAACCAAACAATTTCAGGGTGTCTTTGAAAAGTTCTTCGTCTTTAACTATTAATGGTAGAGGGTTAAACATAAGAAATAGTTTCCTACTATATGAACTGCTGATTGCTACAATTAAAATTTACATAGTTTTTAAAAATGTGAAATGCTCTATTGTCAAAACTGCATTTATAATAAAAAAATCCATACCGCTTTATTATCATGCATTTGGTAAAGTATATAAAATTGCAAGAAATCTCATTTTTAGTCTAGAAAACAAACACCTGCCATTTAGTAATTAACTCCTATGTACAAAGTAGTGTATTAATGCTCTACTCAGAGTACTCTTAATTCTTATGACAGTGCTATAAGGTAGGTACTATTGCCTCAATTTAACATATATTTTGTTAATTTTGAAACATTAAGTTCTATTTTGAATCTATTTGTAAATCTATTTTGAAACATTAAGTTTCTTGTCTAAGGTAGTAAGCTGAGATCAAATCCAGGCATACTAAAAGTCATTCCATACAGAACTTCAGATCCAATGAACTTATGTTTATTAAGCAACTACAGTGTGCCAGGCCCCAGTGTCAATGCTGGGGCTACAGCAATTAATAGCACAGAAATCTTGCCAAAGTACTTATATTTCTTTTTTTCTTAATGTTTTATTTAAATTCAATTTAACTAACATATACTGCATAATTAATTTCAGAGGTAGAATTCAGTGTCATCAGTTGCATACAACACTCAGTGCTCATTACTTCAGGTGCCCTCCTTAATGCCCATCACCCAGGTACCACATCCCTCCACCCACCTCTCCTCCAGCACCCCTCAGTTTGTTGCCTATAGTTAAGAGTCTCTTATGATTTGCCTCCCTCTCTGTTTCCATCTTATTTTATTTTTCCTTCCCTTCTCCAATGTTCATCTGTTTCTTAAATGCCACATATGAGTGAAATCAGATAGTATTTGTCTTTCTCTGACTGACTTATTTCACTTAGCATAATACCCTCTAGTTCCATCCACATTGTTGCAACTGGCAAGATTTCATTCTTTTTGATGGCTGAGTGATACTCGTGTGTGTGTGTGTGTGTGTGTGTGTGTGTGTGTGTCATGTGTTTAGCTGCTTGTACTCCTTATTTCCTATTACCAAAAGGAAATGGACTTTTCAACTCCTTTGCCTTTATCCATTCACATGTCAATGGACATCTGGGCTCTTTCCATATTTTGACTATTGTGGACATTCTTACACCGTCGGTGAGAATGCAAACTGGTGCAGCCACTCTGGAAAATAGTATGGAGGTACCTCAAAAAGTTTAAAATAGAGCTCCCTATGATCCAGCAATTGCACTACTGGGTATTTATCCAAAGGATAGAAACATAGTGATTAGAAGCGGCACGTGCACCCCAATGTTTATAGCAGCAATGTCCACAATAGCCCAGTGCTGATATTTTAATGGAGATTTTAAAAAATTTACCCATTGAGCAATTCAGGAGACCAGCGGAGCAAGAAGCTCTCGGAACTAAGTACAGAAAGGAGAGACTCTGTTTACATTGAGCTGTTTTTCCCTCTTCCCCAGCTAGCTATTCTTTTTCATGTGCCACAAAAATTTGGGAAGTTATGGGGCGCCTGGGTGGCTCAGTCGTTAAGCATCTGCCTTCAGCTCAGGGCGTGATCCCGGTGTTCTGGGATCGAGCCCCACATCAGGCTCCTCTGCTGGGAGCCTGCTTCTTCCTCTCCCACCCCCCCTGCTTGTGTTCCCTCTCTCGCTGGCTGTCTCTATCTGTCAAATAAATAAATAAAATCTTTAAAAAAAAATTGGGGAAGTTAACATATAAGAAAAGGCAAAGGAGTTGAAAAGTCCATTTCCATTCAATAATAGGAAATAAGGAGTACAAGCTGCTAAACGGTTTCCCTTAGCTGTTCTCATCCCCCTGCCAATAGGAATTTGAGCTCTTTCATTCATGTAGTAGCTGTTAATAGACGAGTCTTGGTCTTTGGGGTAGAGAAAAATTTGTAGTGTGAAATTTTGAGAAATAGTTTGGAGATTCTCAGTCTCTGCAAAACGGATATGTTCCATCACTAAATTGGAATAATTGCTGGGTTTTTGCAATTTCCAGAAAATATAACTTAATGGATAAAATTTTCTCAATTTTAAGCTTTTCTTTGCCAAAATTTTTCAGCCTTTCTGCACCTGCTACTGCTCATCTGCTGGTGAGTGGTAGCTGATAACAAATCAGATGAATAAGTAGCCAGCAAAAGTTAATGCAAACAGCCAATCACTCTTAATTCAACAGCATGTTTTTTACGGATGTGTGTTTGTAGTTATGATTTTATATTGTGACATACAATAGAGCCATATTTTCTGCCTGAAATTGTTCCTCGAATTAAATGTATCAATATTTCATGGTGTTCTATGAAGCATATAATAACTTCCAAGTGTTCTGTCATTATGAACTTTTTAAAAAAGATCATGAAAGTATTGTTTTTGTGGATTGTAAGACAGATATGGAAATCACACCCTCTGGCATATATACCCTAGTAACTCCCAACCTCAGTTTAGTCAAGCTGCCAGAAGGAGGGGCAGAGTTGGGCCTCTCATCTCACATTCCCGGCACCATCCATAGGGTGAAATCATGAGGGAGTGCTGAGCCCTCCCAAGAGAGGAGGAATGGTTTGAGTAGGGTGCTCATCGGGACATATTTTACTAGGGGGCAGATGCCTTAGCTTGGACTGCTATATAGCAGAATACCACAGACTCAGTGGCTTAAACAACAGACATTTTTGTCGCAGAATACTGAAGGCCAAAAGATCCAAGATAAAGGCACCAGCTGATTTGGTCCCTGTTGAGGCCCTGCTTCCTGGCTTGCAGACAGCTGTCTCTTCTTGTTGTGTCCTCAAATTGCAGAGAGATAGAAAGTTCACTACTCTCTTCTTATAAGGACATTAATCCCATCATGAAGACCATGACTTCATCTAACCCTAATTATCTCCCAAAGGCCTATCTCTAAATACAATGATGTTGGGGTTAGGGCTTCAATAAATGAATCTAGGAGCATGCAATTCAAACCACAGCAGCACAATACCTGTACCTTGTCAGGAATGCAGTGGTACCCCCACTTCACTCTTCAGTTTCTGTCCCCATTCTGTGAGGACACTCTTCCCACTACTTTTTAACTTCTTCCTTATGATAAAGATCAGAAGCTTAAGTTCAAGGGCTAGGCCGTATGTTCATGTTCCAACTTGGTTTTACCAAAAAGGTCACCCATAGGAATTCAGTGTTTGCCACATGACTACTAAGCTCTTACCTTATTCTCCGTTCTATGGATGATTCTTCCTCAGATACAAGCTTCTTGTATTGACAACCTAAAGAAAAAGAGGTAGCAAGGCAAGACACAGCTCCCAGAATTCTCAACACCAACCATTCACTTTCTTCCCTACCAGAGCGTATCGCCTAATTATGCACCAGGCTGTGACCTCCAACCTCAATTCAGCTGTTTCCGTGCTCTGTGCTCTCTGCTCTAGCAAAGGTTACCAGTGACCTCCTAATTATTCAGTTCAGTAGGCTCCTTAGTCTCCTATATTATTTGAACTTTCTAGGTCATTTAGTATAATGCGCCTCTCCCTCTGTTAAACATTTGCCCCTCTCTTAATTTCCAACACAGCCTTATTCCTAGCATGTTCCTATTTTTTATGACTACGAGCATTTTTTTCTGAATTCCTCTTTATATTCCATTTTAAAGCATTGCCTGTAACTCCTGTCTCTGCTCATTTCACCTGCTTCCTCTCTGTGCTTTTACCCAGCCCCACACATTCATCTGTCACCTGTATACTCGTGGTTCCCAAACTACATCAGCAGGTCAGGTGTGTCTATGAAGCTCCAGGCCACTTTTCCGACTTATCTACTAGTTGTCCCCAACTGGGTAGCCCACAGATACTCTAAAGTGAACACTCACCAAATGGAACCCTTCAAGAGTTCACCTACCTTCCCCTAGCTTCCTTCTCTTACACTCTCAATTATGATGATGATGATGATATTAATGAAGATAAAGGAAGAGAAGAAGAAAGCAAATTATTATAAACACTGTCCTCTAGCATAGTTCTAAGTGTTTTATGTATGTTAAATCAGTGAGTCCTTACATCAGTTCTGTGAGGTAAATGCTATTACTGTCTTCATTTTGAAGATAAAGAAATGGAAACAAAGAGAGAGGGAGAAAAACATCCAAAAGTACTTAGCCGGTACTGGCAGTGTCAGGATTCAAACCCAGAGAGAATGCCTCTCAATACCACCTAGAATACTACTTCTCCCTATCTCAAGATATGACACTGCCACCCATCCAGTCACCTGAGGATGAATCTAGATGCCTCCCTCTTCCTTAATATACCATCAGCCACCCCCCGGGATCTTTACTTACGTGCTCAGCAGAAAGGGTCGCAGAGAAGGGAGAGAAAGGCCTTTCCATTGTGCTGGAGTTCTACAATATGGTAAATCTATGAATAAGCATTAGAAATCACTCATAATTTTTTAAAATGTTCACATCCCAGTCTGGTATTTCATGTCCTATTTCTAAATATTGTTCAAACATCTACTCTACACAGCATGACCGATATAAGAAAGGACATGAAAATAGAGCTTTGGTTAGCAGAGTGGAATTCAGATTGTGTGCTTATGTAAAGTGAGACGAGTTGTTCTCCTTCCAAGAAGCATTTTTTCTTAACCTAGAACACAGAACAAAGGCTAGGCCCCTTTGGCAGGGTCTTCAGATTCCATCACAGGTAGACTCAGTACAGTAGGATTATAATATAGATAACATTGTCTCATTAATAATATTTTTGGTCCATGGATAATAGGTTCCAGGGGGAGCTTATTTTGAACTAAAACGTCTTCTGCATAAACAGTGTTCAGTATACATCATAATTTTCAAAATTGAATATTGAGAGCATGTTACAGATGTCGATTCTGCTAAGTAAATGTTATAGATCGGGAGGCAAAAGTTATTTTTATTTGAAAGTTAAGATTTTAGTAGAGATTATTTCATAAAGTTTTCCCCAATATTTGAGGAACATAAACTAGCATAACTGTTCTCTCTTATAACCTGAACTATTTTCCATCCAAGAAATATTTGTTGAACAAAGGTGCTATACCAGGTACCAAGGTACCAGGTACAAACACACAGACATGAATTTGCCGTCAAAATGCTGGAAGATAGAGTTAAAAGGAAAAAAAAAAAGAAGCAGAAAAATCAAATAATTGTAAGTCATAAAAGGACATATGAAGGAAACAAAAAACAAGCCTAATAAAAAATGTAATTCACAGGATCTCTCTAAGAACAATCAAGGAAGACTTCTCTGTGGAGGTGACATGCAAACTGTATCCTGAAGGTTAAAAAGGTACATTAACATTCATCTCCCCACATCCATCCACCATACCTTGGCCCTAGCAGGGGGATGAAATACTTGTCTTCTCTTTGCTCTATCCCCTTCCATGTTTATCTTCCTAGTTCCATTTGTTACACATAATGCATTTCCCAGCAATAGATAAAGTCATTCCAAAACCTTTGGCCAAGTTCTGTTCACCAAGTGCTCTTGCCACTGCTATCAAAGTGATGTGACCCAATTAAAAAAATGGATAATAATCTCAATAGACATTTCTCCAAAGAAGATATATAAATGGACACCAGGCACCTGAAAAAGTGTTCTACCTCATTAGCCATCAGGGAAAGGCAAAGCAAAATCACAATGAGATACCACTTCACACCCACCAGGATGGCTTTCATCAAAAAGACATGTATTTTTTTTCTCCATGACATTCCTTTACCTTTAAAGACAACTCTTTCTGCCTTTGTCCAAGAGGAAATGGCCCTATAAAACTGGGTCTATTACAGCAGTGTTGGCAACATCCCAGCTCTAACATTTAAACACAGTCTCTTTTCACATCTGGAAAAAAAAAAATGGCCTTTTCATTGACTTTACCTTAAAGTGATTTTAATCTCTCCTCCCTCTCTCTCTCTCTCTCTCCTGCTCCCTCACATGCACACACAAACACATACACACAAGTGCTACAGGTAATCATTTCACATGCTTTAGAATCACTAATCTAGCATGAGTAGTGCCCAGACACGGGGCATGATAGATTGAGCTATGGAAACACTGAAATGGTCTCTTCATTTACATAGCATTTTTCAACAACTGTATTAATCAGAAGTCTTTATTTCAAGTGATAGAAACCCAACTCAAACCAGGTACATGAAGAAATAGAGAAAGTGAAATGTATTACCCTATCGACCTAGGGCATCCAAGTGTGGCTTTCACTCCTGGTGGCAAGGACTCAGGGTGTGAGTACTCTCTGACTTACCCTCCATGTGGTGGCCCAGTTTTTCTATTGACCCTCACCATGTGCTCTCCTGCCCTATGCAGGCTCTTAATACCTGATGAGAAAGATAAGTGCTGGTAACCTTGGCTTGCATGTTCACAACTTGTGAGCCAAAAACCAGGAATAAGCTGTCTCTCTAATTTGGTGAAGTCTGGAGATGGAATCTGATTGGTCTGGCTTTGGTCACATGCTTGTTCCTGAGCCAATCACTATTTCACAAGCGGAAGTGCACCAACTGGCCCTGCCTGGTCACCGTGCCCATTATAGTCACAGTTTGGGGTAGAAGCGAGGAACTATGGTTGACAGCCCCACAAAGACAACATGTGCTGGTGGAGGAGTTTCACAAAGTAAAAAAGGTTCTGTTATTAGAAGGGAGATGGGAATACCTGCTGAGAAGACAATACCCCAGTCCAGTACAGTGCCTATCGGGTGCAGAATGTTCTACTGATGAGTTTTGGAACAGAGTTTTGGAACAGAGGGCTGACCAGAACGGACTCCAGGGCCATCTCCTGGGACCTCCCCTTGAAGGTGCCCCCATTGCCCTTTGACAGTCTCTACTACATTTTACGCTGTATTCTACCTTTCCCTTCTGAATCATTCTCATCACAGGAAAATGGCAGACGCTTGATAAACTGCAATGCAAATGGGAAGCATCAGCCATGCTGCCATTTAAGAACAGCTAAATTAGATATCACAATACACTCCATCAAACATTTTAAATGGCACAATGAAATGAGAGGTTTATGGTTCCAAAAGCACTAATGATACATCTACACTTGTTGCAAATTGTTGTTTTATGCAAAGACTTTGTAGGACCAGCTGCCATGTTGTATGAACTGCTCCCTTTTTATCTTCGATCCAAGTAATTCGATCAAAGTTGTATTCTAATATAAACAATGACTTGCTGCCTGCCAAGTTAGTTGGATAAGCTGTGAAACGTACACATGAGAATAATTGCTTGAATCAGGTTTCTTTTGGTCCAAAAAATGCTTTGTCGGTGTGGTTGAAGAGACAATGTCTTTAAATTACCCCAAGGTCCACATGTATAGGAAAATGTTATGTTTTTCTTCAAGTCTTAAAGTCTTAAATATCTAAATCTCACGAGTTAAGTGCAGAGGTAGTTTTGGTTTTTAGAAACGAGCTCAGTGTCTTGCTGATTAACTGTAAGCTGTAGTACGCTGAGCCCAGCTGGTGTCAGGAGTCAAGGAAAACAACCATGCTAAGATGTGTTTTGTGATAGTAGGAGCCACATAGCAAATGTTTATTGAGGGCCTAGAGTGTTTCCACTCTGTGCTCACAAAGAGGCATTTTATGAGCTAAGTTGGTAAAGGAAGGGCCATTCTGAATTGTCCATCTACAGGCCTGAGTGCCTTAGGAAGAAACGACGAAACAGGAAAACCGGTCCCCGTCATGGAGAACTTCTTGCTGCTATTAGTAACCAAAAGACTGAGACATAAAATAGTTTGAAGAAGCTACAAGCGCAAGCCCTCAGGGGCTGTGCCAGAAGACAGGATGACCTCAAAGACATCCATGCATGAGATAGCCTCAAATGTCATCTAGTTAAGGAAGGCTGAGCCACCTTCTGGGCTTTTCATCACACCTTGAGGGAAATGGTGGCCTCAGTGGGAAAGACACCATCCCACATGACTTGTGAGGCTGATCCACCAGAGTAGGGAGTGGTCCTTGTCCACGTGGAATGTCTAAAGCTTCACCTCTCAGGGATCTTAATGATACTCCAATCCTTAGACTCTTGGGGTTGAGAGAACTGGACGAGGCTTACATAGATTCTATATGTAGGTGGGAGTCTGTCATTTATAAAGCCTGTAGAGTTACAGAGTGCTTCCACATGCACGGTCTCATTTAATCCTGACAGAACCCCTGCAAACTAATTGTTATCGTCCACATTTTTCCAGATAAAATTAAACCCACAGAGAAAAACCATGCCCGAGCCTAACAGCAAAACCAAAATTGCCAGCAGCAACATATAGTCCAGGTCCTCTCCACCTTCCACTTCCACCCTTGCATTTATCTCGAGCTCTAGCTCTGTATTTCTTTTTCTCCCTTACCCTCTCACTATCACATCCTTCCACTTCTCTCTGTTCCCACTGCCTCTTCATTAGTTTGGACAACTGTTCTTGCTTACCTGGATTAGAGTATTGCCTTTGCATTGGTCACCCATCTTCAGTCTTGTCCCCTTAGTCCTCCACACAGCAACCAAAATTATCTCTCAAAAACCCAAATCTGATTATAATCCATTAATCCTGCCACAACAAAAAAACCCACAGAAAATAAATAATCAAAAAGCAAATATGGATCAAATGTAAACTCCGTCAAGATTTAGACCTTACAGATTTCTCTTACTTCCACCCCTACCCCATTCTCTACTCCAGCCATACCAAACCACTTTCAGCCAATCCCAACTCATTATCACCCCTGGGACTTTGCGTGCTTGAAATGCTCACCTTCTCTTACTTGCTTCCCACCACCATTCCCATGTTCTTCTATGGGCACCTCACCTTGGTATCCACTCATCATTTAGGTATTGCTTATATTTTTCCCTACTTTATATGTCTTCCTTAATCTTCCTCAACTCTCCTCTTCTAGTATCCCATTGCATCTAACACTTTTGTAACACTACATTCTGTTGACTTTGCCTTTTGTATTCAGTAAGTGAGCCTTAATTTCCATAACATATGAACACAAAAATTTTAATGGTTATAAGAGTGTAAGTTTTCTTTCTGTCTTAAACAATAGTCCATTGAACCCGAACAGAGCAGGAGTTTAAGAGCAGCCTTCCACTGAGGATTCAGGGACCTGTGCTCCTTCCATCCTGTGGTTTGGCCATCTTACACAGTCATTGGAAAAACAATGGAGAAATAAGAGCTAGTTCTTAAGCTAGTCAGCTCAAAAGTGACACAAATTGCATCATTCGCATTGTATAAGCAAGAACTTGTTATGTGGCTCAACTTGGATGCAGAGGGTTGTGAAATATCCCTGCTTAGACAGCTGCTTTCTGGCAATGGTGCTACTCCATGGAAAAAGAGCATATATCTTTTGTTAACTGACCATCTCTGCCACCCCTATGTTTTTTGTCTTCCCTGATAGCCTGAAAGTAGGGGCTGTGTCCCTATCTCTATCTCCTAGACATATTTATGAAATTAATGATAAGGCAATTATCTATCTACCTATATCTAAGATAGACGGATAGATATAGACATATTTGTCAATAGAGATCAGTAACTTTAATATTTTGTAGGTCACAGACACCAGAGACTATGTCATATAAATGTAGATAAAGTTGTGTACATTTTCTCCAGAAAAATGCAAATTCATGAAATTTTATCTATAATTTCATATCAGACGTGTTACAATATCACCTGTCCTCATTTAGAATGAAGCAAGACCCAGATGACACTCAAGCTCACTCATAAAATCTCTAGGGGAGCCTTGGACTCCATGTTAAGAACTATGGTGTAGGATACATAATGTATCTGAACAAATTCTTCGCATCTTTGGTTGGTTGGTTTGTTCGACCATAGGTTTTTATCCCTGGGAAATTCCATGTGATTAAGCATTCCCTCCCCTATGTTCCCACAGCATTCCCTACATTCTACTATCAGTGCCTAATGTGTTTTTAAGGTGGTCTCCCATGTAAGTTGATTAACTCACGTTGAGCACCTCAAAGTACCTATCACATAGTACAGTGCACCAAACCTATCTTGAAAGGAATGAACTAGAGCAGTTGAGCATCATCACTGTACAACACATGTTTCAAGGTAAATCAGCTCAACATCTGCCCTAGAGAGAAAACCCAACATAGCCAGGAGTGACTGAGGGGACAGTTACATACCAGAGTGACTAATTCCCAGCTACAGGGGAAAGGCGGGCTCCATCTGGAAAACAGATGGAATGTTCCCTTTTAGTTCTAAACATAAATTAAATTTCACTATCTGCCAAAATGGAAAGTTAACATTGATTTTGTGGGTTTTTTTCCTCCTTAAGGAAGAAAAAAATCCATTTGTTTATGAACTAAAACTTCATGACAAATTTTTGTTCCATATTGTGATTATAACACCTAATTTCCTAATTAAACATGCTAATTGTGAGTTACCTCACATAACTACAAAGCACAGAAGTATAATTATCTAATAAAAAGCTTTTATGAAACTTTTGTGGGAAAGAAGGCTGGCTGAGGAGACAGCTGCTTAGCAAGAACAAGAGTGTTGCCACCTAAGGACCCACTGTGTCTGAACTGCCAGTGGGTAACAATTACAATTTGGCTCCATGCTTGAGCTTCTCAGGTTTTAAGTCTGAGAAATCCTCTTTCTGTAACTGAAGGCATGGCAGCAAAGCCGCTGTATAGTAAATTAAAAAAATAAAATTAAATTTAAAAAGGAAGAACCTCTGTGTGGACAAATGGGATTCTGCTCACTTCCAGGTTGAGGCTGGAGCAGAAGAAAATCTTCTATGTGGTGTTTCACTCTCATGAGATTGTTTCCAGTACCACCCCGTGGTCCACACTCAGAACTCCCCCTGTCATCATTACAGATCTCAGGAGGGTCTTAAGGACTCCACTTTCCTGAGCTTTTATGAAGCAGAATCACAAGCAAGAAGCACATCAGAGGCAAGTGACAGGTGGTGGAATGGACCTCCAGAATAAAGAACTGGGAGAAAAGGAGTAAGAATAGCGGATGTAGAGCCATTGAGCTCAGATTTAAGAGGGTTTGTTGACTTGGTGTAGGAATGACTTGGACAATGCAGGAAGGAGCTTGGGAGGAGCCTTGCTGATCTGTATGAATGGGGTTCCTTTAAAGTTTTTCAGAAGGCACAAATAAGGATTGGGATTTTTTTTTCAGTATCCTTCAATGGCAGTTCAATGCATTTAAGATTGTGTGTGTGTGTGTGTGTGTGTGTAAATTCCAGCTGCTTTATTTCATAAATCACCATTATTACACAATTAATACAACCACAGTTATTTCCATGTCCTGAAAGACCTCAGATTCAAGCAACCCTTTCTGTTCTCTTGGCTCTTTTGGTTTGTCTTCTTTTTTTTTTTTTTCTTCAGCTCACCGCCATCAAATCAATCAAGTGGGCCTTTATCTTTCTACTTGGTAGTCTAAAGGTCAAGGCAAGTAAACACTTAAGCTAAAGCATACAAAAGAAATTGATAGAAAGGTTGAAACTATGTCATGTCAACAGACTGAGCTACAACCACTGTAATGTCCCATAATTATGTTCCCGTTACTCCCTACAAGATGCTGTGTATTCCTCTCATCAAACTGTGCATTACAAATATTATCTATGAGCAAAACTATCAGGTTAGATTGATTTTTTGCATTCCATGTTATGTATGTGATTGAAGCTGTAGCCCAGCAGCCATGAATTAAATTGCATCAAAAAGTGACAGTAGATTTTATGGCGGGGTATGGAAGATACACATTGATGGTATCTGTCAAGATTTGGCTCCCAGTTCTTCTCTCCTGTGAGCAAGAGACCAGCTAGGCCTGATGTTTCCCAAATAGACTGGAGTGATAGCATGGTCTCATTTATTTACTGTGGGAACTCATAGGCATTATGATTTATTTTTCCGGAGTGAAACACAGCAAAAATTTCCCAAACCCTCACATAACCAGCAGCATTGAGGGTAACACAAGAGAACAAATAAAATCAACAGCTACCTAGGGCACTTTTGGTGCACAACCTGACCAGAAACAATTTCTTCAGGGACAATAGATAGGCTTATGTCTGGAAAATTCCACTTCACAGGTCAGAAAGGTTTTAAAGTGAAGGTTATACAATATAGAAGAAAATATATTCATGATAGCATACCACCTAACTCATAGTAGATGATCCATGAAGATTTGTTGAATGAATTTTTTTTTACATAAACAAAGGACCCTACTGGTAGTCATTGATTAAGATTTTTTTCAAGCTTTATGCTTATTTTGATGAATTCCATATACAATTCCCTAAGTTTCATGGAAGAGGGGAAAATGTTTCCTTAGATGCCATGATGTGGAAAACGCTCCTGGGTTTTGATTTTTAAATTTGTTTTCAAAAGCTTTTTATTTCAGAATAATTTTAGCCTTAGAAAAAAGTTGAAAAAGTAGTACAGAAAGTTCCCACATACCCTCTACTTGGCTTCACCTTGTGTTAACGTCTTTTAAAAAAATAGAAAAATGATAAAAGCTAAGAAATTAGCCTTTTCTACTATTAGCTAAAACTGCAGAACTTACATTTTACCAGTTTTCCATAAATGACCTTTTTCTGTTCCAGCATCCAATCTACAACCCCAAATTGCACTTAGATGTCGTGTTTCCTCAATCTCCTCCAAATTATGACAATTTCTTTATGTCTTTCTCTGTACTGACAATTTTGAAGAGAACTGGTCACCTGTAGAAAATCCCTCTATTTGTGTTTGCCTGCTGTTTTCTCATTATTAAATTGGGAATATGCATTATTGGAAAAGATACCATAGAAGTGATGTGCCTTTCTCTGTGTCAAATCAGGGGGTATGATATTATATCCACACGACGCCATATGATATCCACAGGTATTACAGGTGATGTTAATAATTTCAGTCACTGTCTAAGATGATCTGCCAGAATTCTCCCCTGTAAAGTTCCTTTTTTCCCTTTGTAATTAATAAATATTTGGCGGAGATCCTTTGAAACTATGCAAATTCTCTCTTTCTGCTTAAACTTTCGCCCACCAATTTTAACATCCATCAGTAGGATCTTGCCAGAGGCGATTATTACTGTAGTGTTCTAAAGATGATTTTCTATTTAATTTCATTTACATTTATTAATTGAAACTTTTCTGAAAAGAATAGTTGTCATTTTTCCCTCAATTATGTACATCAGTATGAGCTCATGGATATTTATTTTGTTCTTTGGGTTGTCATCCAATACTCTCTTTTATGTCCCCATTCTTTTTACTCTGTTTTGGTTTTTGGCACTTCCTCACTCTCTGGCACCCCAAGATACTCCAGGCTCATCTTGCATTTTCCGTGCCCCAGCCCTGAAGTCAACCAAGTCACCAAAGTGCCCTTTGTTGGTGTTATCAGTGGTTGGTGTTTAGAATGCTACTGAAGTGTCATGGAATTCATTGTTTTTAACATTGTCCTTTCCAGATCAGAACTTTAGGATGTCTCTGTTGTGGACTGAATGTGTGTGGCCCTCCAAAACTCTTATGTTAAACTCCTAACCCTAATGTTTATTATCATCACATCACCGAATGTGGGGGTCTTTGCGAGGTACTAGGGTCATGAGAGTGGAGCCCCAATGAATGGGATTAGTATCCTTCTAAAAGAGATCCTAGAGAGTTCCCTCATCTCTCCTGCCATGCAAGGACACAGCTGGAAGGCAGCAGCTATGAACCAGGAAGCGGGACCTCACCAGACACCACATCTGCTAGCACGTTGATCTTGGGCTTCCCAGACTCGAGAGCTGTGAGAACTAAATGTTTGTTGATTAAGTCCCCCAGCCTATAATATGTTGGTTACAGCAGCCCAAACCAACTAAAATAGTCTCCCATCCCAACCACTCCCAGCCACACATAAGACAAAAATATAGACTTTCAGCCCCAAACACACACAACAAATTGACACATAGTCCTATTTACTAAAAGCAGCATTTTTTTAAATTCATAATCATTACCACACGGGCAGTAACCAGTCAACTTAGTTGCCAGCCTTAACCCTGGAGCAGAGCCCTTGGAAATAGTTACTAACAACCCTTTGCTGCTAGGTCTTGAGAAGATGCTGGGAATGTGGCAGGTGTAAGTGGAGCCATGGGAGGGGCCACAGCAACTTGAAGCCAAGAGTCAAGGACTCAGAACAATAACAATATCTAACTAATAGGACTGTTGCTGTATTTTAAGTACTGGTAGAGCCATTGTGATGAGATGCTTTGTAATAAAAAATATGTATTTGTTCTTTGGTCCCATTTCTGGCAGAGTTCATGAAACCAGTTGAATTTCCTAAGTGATGAGAGGCCTGAAGATGCCTTTTGTTTTGTTAATGAGGCGGCTTTGGGAAGGAACCCAAGGATGGAGCTAGTTACGAGTGCACTAAACATCTTGTTGTAGGTTTGGAACTTTCAGTCCCACCCTCAACCTCCGGGAAGGAGACAGGGCTATAGTTTGAATTAATCACCAATAGCCAATGATTTAATCAACTAGGACTATGTGGTGAAGCCTCCATAAAAACCCAAAGGACAGGGTTCGGTGAGCTTCCAGGTTGATGAACACATGGAGCTTTGGGAAGAGGGCATGCTCAGGGAGGGCATGGAAGTTCCACGCCTTTTCCCCTTACCTCCTCTGTGCATCTCTTCCATTTGACTGTTCAGAGTAATATCCTTTTATAATAAACAAGCAAACTATTACGTAAAATGTTTCTCTGAGCTCTGTGAGCCACTCTAGCAAATCAATCAAACATAAGGAGGGGGTCATGGGAACCTGCAGTCTATAGCTAGTCAATCAGGAGACCAGGTAACAACCTGGATTTCATATTGGTGTGTCGTGTGTGTGTGTGTGTGTGTGTGTGTGTGTGTGTATCTTTCTGTCTGTCTTTGGGAGGGAAGGTGAGCTTGCTTGTAGGACTGAGCCCTTAACCTGTCAAATCTGACTCTTTCCAGGCAGATAATGTCAGAATTAAGTTGAATAGTAAGACATCCAGCTGGTGTCAGAGAATTGATTGGTTGTATGGTAAAACCCTCTCCCCCACTGGAATTGGATAACAGAATTATCAGCCATACAGGTACATAGCAGCTGAATATCATCCTTCTTTTTAGTTCCTTGTAGAGCTGGTCCCCTACAAACTGGATGCTAATCCTGACCAGTGGTACTATGTATGAGTCAGTATAACCTTCTAGCTGAGAGCCAGGACTCCAGAGTCAGCTTGACTTGCATCTGAATCCCATTTCTGCCGCACACTATCTGGTAATCCTAGTCAAGTTATTTGACCTCTCTGAACCTCTGTTCACTCAGTAGAAAGGGATAAAGAGAGCCTCTACCTCATAGCAGTGTGTGCATGACTGAATCCATGTGAAATACTCATCATAGTGCCTGGCACAGAGTATGTTCAGCAAATGTTAACACTGTTACTGCCAGTGCTATTATTACAAATAATAATAATAGCAATAATAATAATAACATCATGTTAGCCATTGTTTGATCTGTCATTGGGTTTTTGTTTTTTCTATCCTCCACAGAATGAGAAAACATTTGGAGAATTGTCCATGTTCTCTGCAAAACTGGAGAGACTCAGGTCTTTGTCAAAGTGATACTGCAACAATGAGATGGAGAGTTCTCTTTCCAGTTATTAATTACCTCACATATCCCACAGAACTGATAAAGTTTGCACGAAATGGTAAGATAATGACATTTTGTTTTACTTTGTCTTTATGAATCCAGAAACAGTAATTGCATAGGAGAAATTTGATCTCTGTTGGCATGATTAGGTAGCTTATTAATTAGTTTTAATGCTATAAATACCCTGGGCACAATTTTAATGTTTGTACCACCTGTAATTATATTCATAGAATACTAGAGGTAAAAATAATCTTAATGATAATTTAGTCCCATAAACTTGCTGTGCACAAGAGAAAATTGAAACTCAGGAAAGTAAAGTGACTTTGGCAAGGTCACACAGCAAGATAATATGTCTACCTCAGGATCTCAGTGCCTTCTGTCAGACACAAAATACCATTCTGCAGATAATTAATTATACTTGCTGCATAGAAGTGAAAATTTTGTCCTAATGACTAATCTCCAGCTAACTTTTTTGCTGTATCCATGTTTTTAAGCTGGCAGCATCTTAACAGGTGAGCAGAGAAAAAATCATAACAGTGATAACACTATCCTTTCAGTTCCCCTTCCCCAAATTAACTGATTTTATCATCAACAAAGCCCTGTGATCACCATACTTAAGCCTCTGGATCTGAGATTTGGAATGATGAACTCTTCTTGTGGCAATCAAGGAAGACTTTATAGAAAATGTTGTATCTGAGCTCAGGTTGCTGTAACAGAATATTATATACTGTGGGACTTCGGCAGTAAACATTTATTTTGCATACCTCTGGAGACTGGAAGTCCAAGATCAAGGTCCCAGAGTGGTCCGGTTCTTGGTGAAGGCCTTCTTCCTGGTTTACAGATGGCTATCTTCTCATTGTATCTTCATACGTTAGAGAGCAGAAGGAGAGGAAGCAAGTTCTTTTCTCTTCTTATTACGGGCACTGATCCCATTCATGAGGGCTTCACCCTCAAGACCTGATTACCTCCCAAAGGTCCAACCTCTTAATACCATCATATTGGGAGTAAAAACATTTTTTAAGATTGATTTATTTATTTTAGAGAGAGAGGGAGATTGTGAGGGAGGGGAGGCTCCAAGGGAGAGAGAGAATCTCAAACAGACTCCCTGGTGAGTGTGGAGCCAGACACGGGCATCAGTCCCACAACCCTGAGATCATGACCTGAACCAAAACCAAAAGTCAGACACTTAACCGACTGAGCCACCCTGCTCCCTGGGAGTTAGAATTTTAACACGTGAATTTAAGGGAGACAAAACATTCAGTCCATAGCACATGGCAGCTAAGCTGATACTTGAAGGATAAGTAGAATATTATCCATTGAACCAGAACAAAAAGGGGGAGACACTTTAGGTAAAGGAAAGAGCATGAACAAAAACAAGTGATATATCAGGGTGTTCATTAACAAGCTTCCTCTTGTGCCTTGTTTTTTAATGTATTAAATACTGCGTGGGAGGTAAATAATGATAAAGGTATTTTTATTGGTTGTAGAATTTCAAGGGCTTATCAAACAGTTAATGAGCAAAGATTGTGTACATTTTGTGGTTACAACTTTAATTAATAAGCAGAAGAAGAATTTGAATTTATCTTCCAGTGTCCATAAAACAGTGTTGTAGTACTGTAATTATTAACATAATCATTAAAAAACAGCTTAGTTAAATTAAAGAAAACCTAGACATATGAAGACATAGTGTCTTCATCAAAGCAGCTCAAGTCCAGATAAAGCAAGCTTTCCAAATTGACTTTGATGCTTTGAAATAAAATCCTTGGAGCACCAATTATAGCGGTGTCTGAAAAGCAATTATTATCAGCCACCACTGGTTTCCACCACGAATTCTAATTTAATTACATCTTCTCTTTTTAAAATATAGTGCTGTACTATAAGTTACAGCAATGGAAAATGAGTTAAGGTTACTGACAAAAAAAATTTTTTTTATACTGAAGGTAATTAGTCTTGGTCGAAAATGCTTCCAAAAGAGACATGGGATTATGAACTCATTAATTTCAAGTGGTCATTGCTGCAAAGGAGTTTTAATTTTCAGAGCTGAGGGAATCATAATCCCTGGGTGAAATGGGTCTAAAATTTAAGGGACAGAGCTTGAACATCTCTCTGCTCAGCTGGTCTGCTCAGTGCCTTCCAGGGATCTCTTTCAGTCAGGATCCCTTATTCCAAGCGAAATTAAATTGACGGATTTGTTTCATTGATTGTGAGTATTTAACAATTACATTTGGCAAAAATTGTGAATTCACTTTTCACGTTTATGATGCTGGGGAACAAAAGTAGATATGCACTTCCCTGGCAGAGAACCAAACCATATTGACTTTTTTTCAGAAAAGGCTTTTCCCATCATTCTCCAACTCATTGTCTATCTGGTGGCACTAAAACTCCTCCTGTTTCTGAATCCACCATCTCCCAGGATGGTGATGAAGAATCATTGCTTTTCTGTGTGGAAAGGGTCTTTTTGATCACAAGCCCTCTGAGCTGTTTTATAGCTGAGAACATTGAGAGGTATGGTCATTAAGTGGACTTCTCAAGGTTACCAACATGCCAGGCAGAGCAGAAGCCAGATTCCAGTTAACCTGACTTGCAGTTCCACTGAGGCAGGGAATATTCTGTGGGAATGAAATCTGCATTTGTCCTTGACCTATAGAATGAAGTTAATTTCCACCTGTTTCCCACCATTTTTTTAAAACTTTGGTTAGTCATTGTTTCTCAGAGTCCTCCTAACAGTGTTTCATATCCTCTATGTAAATATTCCTTTAAGAAAAAAAAAATTAAGTGCACACATATGGACCCAATGCCAGACCTACTAGGTCAGAATGTATCATACTGAAGTTTTAAAATGTTGCTCTTCACCAGGGGAGGAAGTTGAAAGTTTATGTAAAAGTCATCAAGGAGCCTTTTCGGAACCACACACACCTAGTGTTCCTATCTTTCATTGCTGCTCATGGTAATATACCTAAGAATGGACACTTAAAAAGAATATCCGCCAATAAGAAAACCATTGCTCTAAAAAGTACCAGGAACAAAGATAGAGCAAGTTAAATATTCTACAGGTAGAATAAATGGGTTCTATGTGCTTTCTAGCTGCTTCTACTGAAAGACACAGACATAATAGAATGATTAAAAACAAGAAAGCAAAATCAATGTAATAAAGATGTCTTGGCAGAGAAAAACTGTACAGAACACTGAGGTTAATGAAACTTGCTAAGACAGAGCACATGGCAACTTCTGAGCTTCCTGGCAGCCATTACAAAAAGGGAAATGCAGTGTGCTACGGTGCTCTCATAATCTGACAGCAGTACAAAGGAATACTGTGTTTTTCATAAGCATGAAATTCTGTGAGAATGTAATGAGGTGACATTAAATTCACCTATAACTTTTAAGAAAAGCACGGTTATTCTAGCCCTTGTCAAGTGTGTATTTCACATCAGTAGGACTCTGGCCCCTACATAGCCCTCAATCTCATCTTATGGTGCATCATGGGGAAACGAGAGAAGCAGAGCCAGAAAAGGACATCTCAGAGGAGTAATACAGCATACCTGGATTCGCCTGCATCAAGTCGATAAAGGTCTTCCACGTAAAGCAGTTGCCTAGCACAAGGAGTTTGACAGCTGCCACGTCAGCCTTAAAGCTAATGATTCCTGTAGGGATCCAGTTAGGGCATCTTTGCATTAGATGTATTGCAATTCACCAATGTCACAACCCTGAGAACACAGTCTTAAAGACTCAGGGATCCAACCAATCATATGCTTTGGAGAATTCTAGAATTTAAGTTTTCGTTTACTGCAGGAGCCTACTGCAGCACCCCTTAAATTACCAATTTCAAATGTGTCAGCATAAAAATTGAGCTGCTGTTCCCTTTGGCTGAAAATTGTATGACTTGAGTGGTGTTCTGTCAAAATATTTCTTAGAACATTTCTCAAGGCTATAAAACAAAACAAAACAAAATCACTTATCTCCAGGTCAGTAACTCTCCAGAGAGCCATAAAAATATTTTTTTATGTAAAGGGTAAAAAATTATTAAAAAAGCCACAAAACCTGGCCTACAGATTTTATCTGACTCCTTTTGAATGGTGTAATGGAACTCTAAAATACAGTAAGATTGCCCTCCAAAGGAAGAAGTCATCAAAAGTAATGCAAATAGTCTATTTTAGAAATATTTTATTGAACCAGAGGATTAAGACTTCCTTCACTCTTTCATAGTGAGTTGCTGTATGTTTTCCAATCTTGTTTGTAAACGCTGGATCTGTTACAACACAAATAATATCAGACTTATCAGTATACTGTCTCCCAGGACGAGGCAGCCTCAGAGGCAGCAAGCAGCTCTGTTTGAGTTGCCAAGTGCTCTGGGAAAGAGAAATATTGCTCCTTTACCAAGGAGATTTCACTCTGGTCATGACTCATATTGCTAATTGCTCGAGTGCCCAATTATTGGGTCATGCTTGAAATCATCCAATTCAAAAGGGAATTCCTAAGAGATTATTTCTCTTCTGCAAACTTGATGCTCAGATTAAAGGAGGGAAGTTACAAGTCTCCATGCCTCTTTCTTTACTGATGTTTACAAAGACTTTACTCTTCTGGTGTTCCATCTCAGCCGGACTTAGGTCCTATGTCGGTCTCAACTTGAGGCACTAAAGCTTTCTCCATTGGAAATTCATACATGAAATCTAGCGCTGAATTCTGCTATCTCCCTCAGAGTTGGACTAAGCAAAGAATTGGATGTTTAAATTCAGACAGCTGTCAGAACCTTTGGGAGCCAGGTAGAAAGAAAGTGGTGTCTACATAACAAGGAAGAGTGGAGCTTTAGATCAAGACTCCTCCTCCCACCCCCACCTCATAGAATCACCTACTGCCCCACCCCATTGGCCCAGACAAGAGCTTTGTGCTCTTGGACAGCTCACATCACCCCACTGTTAGAGATCCTTCTGTCATTCTCTTACTCTCACAAAACAGTGTAAAGTTATGTAGGAGGGTGTAAAATGTCTTCCCAAATCACACAAGAATGTGTAGATTCTCAAGGAAGTGAAAAGCTCCCAAGATGTTACATCCCATAAAATCTTCCCGATAGATCGAATCTGAAATAGCTGTAGCCTTGAGCATCTCCTAACTCCAGGGGTGGGGACAAGGAAAGAGAAGGACCCATCCAAACATACTTCCCCACTTGTTTACTTAGGGTAAATGCAACTTCTGACATTCATTTTGAAGTATAAACAATTCTGTTTTACCTCCTCTGTTTTATCTCTTAATGATATTTCACTTAACCTCTATCATAAGACTAGTCACTAACATTATCTTCTTTTTCAAGAGAGCCCTGGCACAATTCTCATTTGTTGATTTGTGGATACTAAGAAAATGTATCCCCCCAACCCACTATTACTTGAAAACATTAAACTTACAGTAGGATGGGGGGAAAAATGAAAAGCATAAAGATCAGAGGAGTGGAAGGAGAAGTTAAGGAACTCCGAGAATAAGAAAAAAATGGCATAAATCCTTCGTACCTTCTAGCGCAACATTTCCTACACTGTTCGTAGAACATCACTTTCCTTGTTCTAGGACTTCCTGGGATTGCTAACATGTATAATGTGTCTCTTAAAGGTGAGTAGTGGGCCTAGCATACCAAACATTTTTTAAATTTGTGCAGGCCACTACCTTGCTGCTTTTCCCATCAGCAATCTGAGATTTGTAGCTCTTCAGATAGTTGATAAAGTATCTCAAAGCACTGACCTTGAGACATTACATCCTTGCTGTTCTCTGTTCTGAAGAACTATGGATAAGTGAATCCTGTAATTGGCAAAAAAAAAAAAAAAAAAAAGAGCAGCCAGTCACAGCTCCATTGACTAAATCAACGCTTATATCCATCCCCTAAAATGAAACTTCAATCTGATTCAAGAGCTTTGTGATTCTTTTTTAAGATTTAATTATTTTAGAGAGAGAGAGAGCACAAGCAGGAGGAGGGGCAGAGGGAAAGAGAGAGAGAGAATCCTCAAGCAGCAGACAGCCTGCTGAGCTTGGAGCCTCATGCAGGACTCCACCCCAGGACCCTGAGATGATGACCTGAGCTGAAATCATGAGTTGGGCACATAACCAACTGAGCCACCCAGGCACCCTGAGCTTTGTGATTTCATATTCAAAACAAAAAAAGAATCTGTATTATGATCAGCCAATGGCATTTGGTCTGAGGAAATCATCATTGGTTCCCTATCGTAAAAGGCTATTTCAAACGATTTCCAAATAGGTAGGCATTTGAAGTCCTCTTTCCTCCACCCACTCTACATCAATAGAACACAATGCTTAATCTGAATGATTATGTAAAGTAAATGTCAGAAGTTTATTATATGCACATAGATGTGATTTCAAAAATATCTGCTCCAGGGGCCTCCCATGCTTTTATTCTTGGCTTAAGTAACTTCCCCAAAGTTCTGTTCTCAAAAGCAATCATGAGACTCTAGGGCTATTGTGCTAGTGAAGTTGACAGGAGGTACAAACTGGTCAGACCAGATGGGAAAAGGGAGTTTGAGAGTTCATCATACTTTCTAAGTGAGGTTGAGTGATGGTCATCAATACAGTATTATTGAGCAAAACTCTATCAGGCAGACCAAATGGAGCAATTCTTTAAACAAGAAGAAATTGTTTGCAGGTGCAAACAAGCAAGAAATAGAATTCTGCTAATGAGTGTCCATTACTAGCTAGATACATAATCAAATTATTTAGGTCCTACTCATGACAGTGAGAAATCAATTATTCATCATAAATCTGTGGATGCATATTGACCGTCTTGGTGTATGTCTAACTTGGTCTGTAATGAATGTATATTTAAGTTTCAAGAGTGTGTTATCATTAGCACAAAGTTAAAAAAAAAATAAAAACAGCTGAAAAGTTTTGAAGTAATGAAAAGCCAAAAATGTCAAAAAACTTTCCTTCAATATTTTTTAAATAAATACATGAAGGTGAAAATTAAATAGCTTCTTTTCAAGAAATGGTACTGGAACAACTGGGCATCCTGTTCAAAACAATAAACCTGAACCAACACTTTGTACCTGTAAAAATTCAACACAAAATGGATCATTGATCTAAATGTAAAACCCAAAACTATAAAATTTCTAAAAGAAAACTTAGAAGGAAATATTTGTGACCTTGGGTAAGACAAAAATTTCTTAGGACAAAAAAAAATGCATCATAAAAGAAAAAGTTATTATCTGGATGTCATTAAAATTAAAATCTTCTTTTTTAAAAACACTGCTAAAGAAAATGAAAAGAAAAGCCATAGACCAGGAGAAGATATTTGCCAAATGCATATCTGATAAAAGGCTACAATCAATAATGTATAAAGAATTCTCAAACTCTATAATAGGAAAACAAATGACCCAATTTTTTAAATGGGCAAAAGATTTGAGCAAATGTTTCACCATAGAAGACATATGATGGCAAATAAAGAATGCATGAAAAGATGTTCAACATTATTGGTCATTAGGAAAATACAATTTAAAACCATAATTAGCTGCTATATAGCCACTAGAATAACTTGGTTTTTTACCCCAAAAAAATTACATTATTATATGATTGGGAAGTTGCAGACTAGTAAACAGAAAAATGCTGGGCCTCCTCACCTACCCCCCAAAAGATGGTCATCCTAATCCCCTATAACTGAATATTTTATATCACAAGGCAAGGGAGAACTAAAGATGCAAATTTTGCTAATCAGCTGACTTTAAGATTATCCTGGGCTATGCAAGTATTCATTGTAGCCACAAGGGTCCTCGAAATGTGGAAAAGGGAGGCAAAAGAGCACACAGCTGGCCAATGGTGGAATGGACACTCAAATTCTATCAATTTGATTTTAGAGCCTTTCCCTATCCATTGTATTGTATAGTTTCTTTTCTATGAAGTCCCTAAGCTAAAACTCTAAAAAACTAATACATGTAGAGTTGGTCTGGTTGCTGAATGCATGTGCTTGTGTGTATATAAAGGGAATGAGAATCTGTATCCTTTTGGTGGTTTCACAGTAATAATGGTTCAGTGATACGATTACGTAAGGAAGAATTCGCAGCCCAGGGAGGTCAGGTGACTTGCTCTAGGTCACACAGCTGGCTACTGACTGAGGCAAATCTCCTGACTCCTGGTCAAGTGTGCCTTTCTCAACACAGTGCCAACTCACAACATAAATCCCATTTTTAATAGAAATATCTACCTCTACCTATTCAAGGCAAAGTCTGCTAGAAAATTTAACCCTTTAAGTTGGATTCCCCTCCTCTTTTACCATATTTTTCCATCTTAAATATTACCACACTTAAAGAAGAAATAGTGATCCCAAAGAGATGAGTTGTAGAAAGGTAAATAATGACCCAATTCCTTCCAAAATCTGGGATTGTGACAGCCCACATTTTTTTGACTCTCTTTATGAACAGTGTTTGGTACCTGTTTTACAAGCTCGGTAACCTAGATTAATATCGTAAGAGTGAAATAAATTGAATTTGTATTTCACACACAATACTTGCATTCCCATTCTGATCTCAAATGCACATCTCTTTCTGTTTCCTTGAAATATGCACTGTCTTGGAGCCCCCTGCAGATGCCATTTCCGCTGAGAACTGCACAGCAGACCTAGCTAGGAACAGAGACCTTCCTGATCTTCCTCCAAGTAAATCCTAGCAAAATACTACAGCAATTAAGTAGTACAGATCAAATAAGAGCTCAACACAGTAAGGTGTTAAAAATTGAGGTGTGTGAATTTCACTATACATATTCTGCATTAGACAAGAGCAAATAGATTTCTCCATTATCTAATTACAGAGAATAAGGATAAGTATCGGTGGCTTTAAGTAGCTTTCAGTAGAAAGAAGGTGGGCAAAATTTGATCTTAGTTCATTAGTGAGTCTGATTCTATTAGTTCCGCTGACCTGTGGATATTTTGCAATCTAATACAGATTATCTAGTTGGTTTATCTTTCATTAAGCAGTTACTGTATAATGGGCATGTACTTGATTCATTCGTTCAGTAAATAATTTATCGAGTGCCTACCATTTGCGAGGACTGTGCTCAGTTGTTTTAGATCCTAACATTCTTGAGTGGCCATCATTGTTACTCTTGTTTTGTTCTTTTATCTTTCTATTTTGACTCATTAGTCTAATTTCAAAGATGCTAAAGAGAGTAATTGCTCAAGCTCACATGTCTTTTAAGTAGTAAATTCAGAGCTGTCTGTTTCTACATTTTAGGCTTCTTTCCGTAGATCCCAATATCTTCAGAGGAGGAAGTAATGGCAGCATGGCACAATCAGACTAATCTAACCAAGAATATCAGCTTGGTCACCCAAACCTGAACCTGTATACTCCTCAGAGACTATCTAGTATGTGTATTTTGGCTAGGCTAAGACATGAAAGATACAATAATATCCAAAGAATACTAGAATCAGAAACTTAGAAGCCATCTGGTCTCTCTTATTTTACATTTTCGTTCTTTTTTCAACACATGTTGACTGAGAATCAGTTGTATGCTGCACAATGCTGAAGACATCCAAGTTCCCATGCTCTCAAGGAGATGATGGCATAGTGGTGGTGAATGATAGGAATACAGGTCATTAGAGTCCTGGCGATGTGAGGGTTAGGTGGTAGGGGACCTAGGAACATAGTAAGTAAGCACTCCATCCAGATTGGGGGCATCTAGGAGAAGGTAATAACTTGTTGAGTCCTGAGTAAGATACAAAGTAGAGGACAGCAACTCAAAATGATTGTAGTTTAGACCTCAAGGAAAAGAGACTTGAATTAAAAAAACTGGGAACTACACTGTTAGAATTTAAGCTCTCCCTATTCCCAGTTCCATGGAGGAGGAAAGAGGGTGGTGGCATTGCATCTGCGTAGCCAGAGTCCAGGCCAGTGCTCTAAGAATCAGTTTAGCTAGTCCCAAGGACCAGGCGAGAAGGGTAAACATATATAAGCAACATTTGGTGGATGCGTCTGTGGATTGTTTAATGCAGTCTGTCATTGCCATAGGAATTCCAGAGAATAAACAGACAAATGTCATTGGCTGTGGTGACAATTATTTTGGGCTACCCAAGATATTTATCCTCCATCAAACTTCTTGTAACAATTGAACCTGCCTCCTCAACACGAGGATGGGCCTTGCCCCAAGCATAGTCACTGTACCCTGTTTTCCTGGACACAGCTATTGTCCCAAGCAGCTACATACCATCTAGAGTACTCCTCTGAGATTAATAAACAGAATTGGAAAAGATATTTTACCAGTGAGGTTGCTAAACTGGGAAGAAGTGAACCTGGGGTACAAATAGTCATTTTCCTCACCTTGTAGAGGGAGCCCAGGTATTGCCCACATCCACACAGAGACAAGCAGAAACTAGATACGAGGCCCTGCAGCACTCCTGATGTAGTCTCTAAGACTCACGTCCCTGCCTTTCATTTCGATTTCTGAGTGTCCCTCCAGTGAGCCTCCTAGCAATGAGCCAATTCATCCCCTTTTTGTTGGCTCATTTGTTTCAACCCAATTTGAGATGGAGAACTAATAATTGCAAAAGCTTCCTCCCAAATAGAGAAAAAAAAATCACAAAAGAACAAATCCAAATGTCACATGCAGATTTCTTTACCATCGTAGGGCTGCCTGGGTGGCTCAACTGGTTGGGCATCTGACTCTTGATTTTTGTTCAGGTCATGATCTCAGGGTCCTGGGATCAAGCCGCATGTTGGGTTCCACACTCAGTGCAGAGTCTGCTTGAGAATCTCTTTCACCCTCTCCCTCTGCCCCTCCTTACCATCTCTCTCTCTCTCTCTTAAAAAAAAAAAAGAATCTGGAAGGTCTGGTTATCTCACAGGGATTCAGGATAATGAAGGAAGTTTTACTTCTGAATAAGATTTTCTATTACTCAGAATTTAAAAGTATGTTGTCATATTCTTTTGGGGGAAAGGATGTAAGAGAAGGATTAGACCAGTGGCCTTGAGAACCATCATGTCATGGAAGGAGGTGGGACTACTCAGGCTGTAGTTAAGCCTTCCTTGAAGGAAGGATAGCTACAGATTGATGAACAACATATGGAAGGAACATGTGAAAATTTTATATGGTCCAAAAACTAGAAGCTAATCTCAAGTTAGCTAATGTCATTTTTGATTTATGAAATTCAGTGACACGACCCCATTCTTGAGATTTCCAGGATGCTATCAGTATTTACTGGGCTGCTAGAGAAGTTTCCGTTTTCCCGACTTTACAGGTGGAACTATTTGAAATTGCCACCACCAAACCCCTTTGACTTATAAAAAAAAAAAAAAAGTAAACTTATAGATGAGTCATAACACAGTCCCTCTAATACAGAAAGGCATACTTTATGTGATCTATATGAAATGGTGTCTTCAGCGACCCATAACTAATGATGGAGAAGGAGTATCTCTTCATTCTGAGTGCATATTTGTCCTCCCAAATTTGGATGATGTAAAAAGCTTTGGCTGCATAATTTGAACTGTGTACATTTGATATCATGATTTCAAAACTATTGGTAGAAACTCAGCTGAAAGACTTGCCCTTCGCCCCCCTGTCCCACGTGCATTTTTATCCCAGCCCTCTTCCTTCACGCTCACCAAAAGACGCTGTTAGTGTTATTGTGTTGTTTTTACTTCAAAGAACTATGAAGCATGGAGGCAAATCATGAAAATGAGACCGTGGAAGTTCCCTGAAGCTAAAGTGTGCTCTGTCAAAGATGTGAGAGCAAAGCTACATGAAGTAATAGCTTGTACTTTTTGAGGTGGCCCAAGTTATGAATTGCAAAGCAGCAAAGATAATTAAGAATAATGTATAAAAAGGTAGAATCAACATAACTTCTATAAAAAGGTTAATAAGGTTTATCACCTAGACCAGTTTTGAGGCAGGTTTTAAGTTATGTGTGTTTGGAAGGCACCAAAGCAGGTGATTAGATACAATATTTAGCTTGATGTGCAGGGAAAGCAATTGGGATGAAGCAAATCAGTTTCCTGGACTCTAATGCAGAGAACGTGGAGGGTTTGATTAAATATAATGTTAAATTTAGATTTATGGCTCCTGTTGATCCGCTAGAATAAAGTGACATTGTCCTATCATTATTTTTTAATTTCTTGCATTAGATGTTTTATTAAACAAACAAAAAATAGACTGGAAGAGAAAGTCAACTCCGGTTTCAGAATAATTTTTGCCTTCTCTCATAATTATTTCAATCTATACCCATGTCTTCCCTGCGTTGGTGTCACAGAGAGCGCACTGCTAAGGCAGGACATCAGGTTACGGCGTAGATGAGACACAGGGGGAAAGACACTTTCTAACATTGACCTTTTTATATAAATGAACCAAGTTATTAACATTTTAAAAAACCTTTCCATGACCGATGATGCTAGAAGCAATAGAATTTGTCCAGAGAAAGTGCCTCTGGGTTGTCTTTTTCTCAGGAGGTGGCTTCCAGGAACAGTAAGATGCACCGAGGCATGACGGACAAGCAGAGAGGATAGATGTGGGGGTTCTCTGAGAGAGGTTTCCCAATTACCCAGCTGAATAGAACTCAGCTACTTCATTCCAGGAGGTGTTTCTGAGTCCTGAGTGTGACCAGGTAGACTGCCCCTTTTAGACTGCCCATGTGTCTGCTCCTTTCTCGGGGAAACACATCACGGACAACAACTAAAATCATGCAAGACAGAACCCTGGAGAAGGATGCAACTGAGGGTGTCACCACCTAATAAAGAAAAAACAAAAACAAAAAAACTACAACTGCAGCTAAAAAGAGCCCGAAATGTGATTAGGTCATGAATGTGGAGCTGTCTGAAGAAATTGGGGGAAAAGAAGTGATAAGCCCCAATCTGGAATAAGCCAGATGCTGAGGCTCCATGAATGATGAGTTTCTTTCCCAGAGTTATTTACCAGGACCCCCTCCATAGCTCAGAAGTCCCAGACACTTCCTTCCTACCCCCTGTGGTCACCTCTATATGATTCCTAAATCCTTCATTCCCAGATGTGAATATAAAATGAAGCAGGGCCCCAGTGGTGCTGCTCTTATGGCCTTTTTCAGATTTCTTGTATGGCTGCTCCTGTCTTCCTTGCCTGCCCCACTCTGCCAAGACTAAACTGTGAAGTCTTCATGCCGTGGCTCCCTGACCTGGAGTATCTGCAGATTCCTTCTGGTTAGCCAGCTTCTAGTCTTTACCATCTCAAGGCCACCTTATTCTTTTGCCACTTACAGCTTGTCAAGGAAACAACTCCATCCTCCCCTGCTCTGAGGAACTGGAAGAGAGAATCTTTATCCCCTGAAAGGGTGAAATGGAAGGAGTTTAAGACAGAGAGCTAGAGACTGGGGTTCTACCTTGACCATTGGTTAATTTTGTTAGCACTAGGTAGAAAAGGAGTTTCTAATCTCTTCCTTTGGCCCCAGCTCAGGGGACCTTCCTATGCCCCAGTGAGACCCAAGCCCAAAATCCCATGTCCACAGTGGCAGCATCTGCTTTCCATAGTGTATGTATGATACACAGGGGTAGGTTGACTGTTAAAGATACCCAGGATAGTTTTCAACAGTAAAAATATGTCTGTGATGACTTTGAGTAACAGAATCATCACATTGTCACATTACATCAAACTCATAAATTTGTGGATTGTGTTGATATGAAGCTAAGATAGAAGTGGTGTGTTTATTTAAAGAATAGTAGAACAGGAGGTACAGAGATACAGAAAAACAATAATGAAGGGCCAAGTAAGTGATTGAGGGATTAAGAAACTTCAAAGTAGAGGATTAATGAGTAGAGGTGAAACATGCAGCTGCTGACTTGAATGGCTTTATCAGGAACCTTGTACCCACCCAGCTCCTTGATTCCCTACACTGCCCTAGAGATTGACATGATGGGAGGCTGAAGCAAGCTTCCTCATCCCCAAGCCATGGCATGCCCAGTCCATGAGTCAGTGCAAGAATGCAGGGTAAAGTTTGCCAGCTTTGGACCCGGGCATCAACTGCCTTCCCTTACCTCCCCACCCCAAGGATTGGGCAGCTTCTTCTTTGGACTCTCAAAGAGAGTTGATGAGATTCCTCCCAGTGTCATGGCAGTTTGGGCCCCTCTTTCTAGGGACAGTGCCACTGACTGCTGCTAGAGAACCCTAAGGAGGTGGGGGGATTCACTGCGTGACTCATAGGCAAGCTCTCCCACACACCCCCACTGGGGACCAAGGTAATTTGGGGCTACCATCCTCCATGGAGCCAGAGGAAGGGAAAGTATTTCTGTCAGTATCTGCAAGAGTAGGGATCAACGTTTACCACGATCCCCTGGGTGAGGGTCTGTGGAGAATGTGTGAAAATATCCCTGGATAGCCACTGACATAAGTACTTGGGAATTTGACTTGCTTTCTTCCTGTTTCTGGTGTCAGAACTCTATTTGAGGTTTTATGGCTGATAAGGAAGGAGATACTGAGCACTAGTAGAAAATACCTACATAGTAAATGTGTTTGTTTCCTAGAGCTATTATAACAAATATCACAAACTTGGTGGCATAAAATCTTAGGAACATATTCTCTCACAGTTCTGGATGTCAGGAGTCCAAAATCTGTATGCCCTCTGACCAAATGTTCCCTCTGGAGGCTGTGAGGGAGAATCCATTTCTTGCCTCCTCTAGTCTCTGGATGGCTTTTGGCACTGCTCAGCATTTGTTGACTTGTGGCCACATCACTCTAATCTTTCTCTCCATCTTCATATCACCTTCTACGTGTCTGTCTTCTCCTCTTTTGTCTGTCTCTATAATAAGGGTACTTGTGACTAGCACTGAGATAATCTAGGATAACCTCTCTACCTCAAGATCCTTAATCACATCTTCAAAGACCCTTTTTCCAAATGAGGTAGCATTTATAGGTTCCAGGGTGTATTCATTAGAATTCTTCAGAGAAACAGGACCAACAGAAGGTGTGTGTGTGTGTGTGTGTGTGTGTGTGTGTGTGCGCGCGATGGACATAAGAGAAAGAGATCTATTTTAGGGAATTGGCTCACACTATTGTGGAGGCTTGTCGACTCCAAAATCTGCAAGGTAGGCCATTGGGCTGGAGACCTAGGGAAGAGTTTTATTTAAGTCCAAAGGTAGTCTGCTGGCAGAATTGCTTCTTGCTTGGGAAAGGTCAGCCTTTGTTCTGTTAAGGCCTTTAACTGATTGGGTGAAGCCCACCCACGTTATAGAGGGTAATCTACTTTATTCATATTACTTGTTTAAATGTTAACTCATCCAAAAAACACATGTAGGGTAATTTTTGACCCAGAATTTGGGCCCCAGGGTCCAGCCTAGTTGACACATAAAATTAACTATCACATAGGTATTCAGACATCTTCGGGAGCCCTTATCAGCTTACCATAGTATATCAATCCTAGACACAGTTCTCAGCTTTTATATGTATTAACTTATTTAATATTCACAACAACTTTGGGGGTAGAATTCATTTTACAAATGAAGAAGCTGAAACAAGATACAGGATTTGACTGAAGTCACATAAGTGGTAAGTGGTGGAGTGTGGATTTGGACCCCAGCAGTCTGGCTTCATCCAATTAAGTTTGCATTAAAGGGTCATATTTCTGGTAAATCTCCATCTTCATTGTGTCATGGGCCTTTAAATTACATTCAATATTTGCTATGTCTGCCTGAATAATTTTTACTTGCTGATTCATTATATGAGAATAGTCAGTGCTAAGGGCGGGGTAGTTTCTGTAGTGATTTCTTCTTTTTCTCCTCCTACTGCAAAGACTACACCTTACAGCCCTGTTGACTTTGTCCACATACCTCAAATAGTGGCCTCTATCTTTGTTTGACATGGATAAACACTTACCCGGTCCTGGCTCAGGCCAGGTCCTATTCCAGATGCTGGAGGTACAGTGAAGGACTGCATTCCTTTTCAGTGCTAGCAACTTCTTTCTGACCCCACATGTGATGCCATTGTCTTTCTCTGATCACATGCTGGAAATTGGCTCAGAGGAACTAAGAGAAAACCTGTCCTCTGATTCTGTTCCAATCTGAAAAGGTTGGTGAGATACTTTAAGTATCTAATGATCTTGGGAGACATAGCAAGTGTTTTAAATCACATGTAGTCATCCAGGCCTTTTCTTATCTCTAACCTGGGTATGGCCAATAAGTTTAGCACATCACAAGAAGGAGCCAGACAGATGTAAATACGCAGGCTAAAAGTCAAGCAGCTTTATGTTGCATCTTCCTCTCAGGCTCTTAGCAAAACAAAGAGAATCTTCATCTTCTTAAACTGAAATTTCATAAAACGAGTGTTTTCAGTGTCTGTTTCCCTTTTCCTAAATACTTCACAATGCTGTTTAGAAAGATGGAGATTTTAATAGCTGAGTATTTTTGTGTTTTCTGTCATGATTAAAGTTTAATACTAATCCTTTTTTTTTTTTTTTAATCTCAGTAGGGCTTCTGTTTTCTAAGTGCTTCCATGCATGTGACCTGGTTCAGCCTCACAGTGACACAGCTGGATAAATAGGACAGGAAGAGGCTTCATTTTATGAGTAAACTCAGCCTGGGAGGAGTTAAGTCCCCCCAAATACACACATAGGGAGTTGATCTGTCCTATTCACCTTTAGTTCTTAGACATTCCTGAGTGAAATTAGCAGAGTATAGAGTAGAAGGAAATATAAGACGCATTATATGTTCTACCTTCTGAACAGTAATGGAAGTGCCCACAGGTGCTTCTATTTTAGAAAGGTAGAAACTGCTGTGGTCCCTTAGGGTACCTCCACAATCTAAATGATTTTCAAGCGGGGCAAGTCCTAACAGTTCCTTGAATAAAATCAGTTTTCTGAAAATGACTTAATAAGCTATATGTAAAAAGGTAAGTACTATACATATTTTCAGCCCCCTATAACCTATTATGATACACTGAGGGAATCTTACATTAATTTTTACTGCCCTTATTTTACATAGTGCTGTCCTGATGGTAGAAACTGAGCTATTGGATAAAAGTGCTCCAATCTGACCTGATTTATTGGTCAATCTTTAAGTCATAGCCATGCATGAATATAAAATGCGCCCTTTTGCCTGAGAAAGTGTGAGTACATATTCTAAACGGAGTGTTTCTAAGTGGTGTTTTTACTATTTTTTTTTTATTTACACTATAAGTTTTCTAAATCAAATTTGACTGGAGTATCTAGAGGACATGTGTACCCCACACATGGAGATACCAATGTACACATGTTGTACGCAGTTAAAAGCATGGACTGTCATGTCAGACCACTTGCGTCTATCAGTAATAAGCTGATTTATCTAGGTGACCTTAGATAAATGACTTAATCTCTCTAAGAATTGTCTTCATTTTCCAGAGATAGGAAATTAATGATCTGACCTGTCCCATGGGCTTGTTTAGGAAATTAATGATAAAACAATTGGAAAATGATACAGCCGCAACAATAGCCTACCCATAGCTAACGCTCAGGACATATTATCTATTGTTATTATTATTCACACAACAGTCTTATTAAGCCAAAATGGCTTAGAAGACTGCACACAACGAGAATATAAAAGAGAACTAAGGGGAAAAAATCAAAAGACCTATGTATTACTGTCCATCTCCTGCTATAACAAATTGCCACAAAGCTAGAAACAAAATAACATGAATTTATTATCTTACAGTGCTGGAGGTCAGAAAGCTGAAATCAGTTTCACTAAAACTGAGGTGTAAGCAGGCCTGCATTCCTTCTGGAGGCTCTAGTAGAAAATGTGTCCCTTGTCTTTTCCGACTCCAAGAGTGATCTCTTTTTCCATCTTCAAAGCCAACGATGGCTAGTTATGTCTTACAGTGACATTCCTCTTCTGTTGCCAAATATCCCTTTGCCTCCCTCTTATAAGGACTCTTGTGATTACACTGGGTTTTCCCAGATAATCCTGGATAATCTCAAAGTTCTTAATCCCATTGCAAAGTCCCTTTTGCCATGTAAGGCAACATATTCATAGGTTCTGGGAATTTGGATGTGGACATCTTAGTGGGGGGGCACATTATTTAGCCTACTAAAGCTTATGCCAAATAGATGTCATCATAACCATATGTTAAAATTCATGGACTCCATTTATTGCAGAGTTCCAACTCAGAGGCTTCTTTCTTTTACCGTCGGTGCTATTCCAATAAACTTGGTTCTCTAGTTCTTAGTAGCCCACTGCCAATCAGAAATAGTCAGTCACTGTGTGCCTGGGAAAGGCCTAGAAGTTAGGGACCTCGCTTTGGCTCACATGCCATTGGCCAGAACACGGTCACATGCCTGTCCACTCCTCAGCTCAAAGGATCTGGGAAACAGAGGCTGATGCCCACAAGAAAAAAGGAGGTTCAAAAATCCATACTAGTGTCTGTCATTCTGAGGCCATTGTAATGACACAAGTTAGAAATGAGGGCAGAGGAGGGTCCAAGAGGGAAACTGAAAGAGCACAGAAAGAGAGCTAAGATAAGCTTCCACTTCATAGTTTGACAAAGACCCACAGGGAAGAGATTGAGGAAGACCTGAGCATCCCAAATCAATGACGGTCTGGCATGCCTTTACAGACTTGGCTGCTGAGCCAAACCGTCTCCTGGAAGATCTCAGAATTACTGCACCATGTCCCAGGCCAGGTTACAGAGGCCAACAAAAGGGCACCATCAAATACAAATAGGACCATCTCCTTGGCGTACTGAGAACAATCTAACATCTAGGATAGCAAATCTGTGCCTTCAAAAAGCAAAAGGAATACCTCGCAGTACATTTTAAGTGGAGGAAAATAGTTTTCCTTTTTGCTTTCTATAGCTAATAGCTAGATACCGAAAGCAGTAAGATATGCGAGAACCAAAAAGTGGCCTCAAAGCACAGAAAGTCCAGCAGATGCCCGGAGACTGGCTCAGTGAATATGAGTTTTCTGGCACCTCCCCCCTCTCAGTACAAAACTTCCCTGTCGCTCCTTGAGGCAATACTCTTCCTCCCTTCTTTTGTGATTTGTTTAAATAGGATTTGGAATATTAAGTTACCTTCTCTCTGGGTTGAGGAATAGAAAAATGAAGCTGGAATGCAAAGTTGCCACCAAGTTATTGAGTGTCCTGGTAAAGTAAAATGACTGGTGAGGAAATAAATCTTCCCAAGAAAATAAAACATCAGGCTAGGGTTATGGATTTTCAAGACTTAGGTCATCTTTTCAGCAAGTCTAAAAAATTTGAATCAGAATTTGAGAGCCCATCACTTTCTGTAGTTGTAAAGTAACCATGCAAATGTATACCAGCCCACGAGCCCAGTGCGAGGAGAAACTGAGGTACAAGATTGATATGACATGGTAGGTTTGATGAAATTTGTGTGTCTGGAGACATCTAATACACTTTGCTTCTCTGTTCTAAAATTTTTTTATCTGGCTTTCATGGGGTTTTGAGACTGGAAAAGTCTGGACCTGTCTCAGCTCAGGAATAAATCAGTACTAAATGGCACAGTTGGTCATACAAGTAAAAACCTCTTCCAGCCCTGGCACTGCAGCGTCTAGTGTGCAGTGACCAGAGGACATGCATTTGCGTTAGAACAGCCCCCTATGGCCAAAGTCCAGTTCACTAGATGAGTATCTGTGAAACTCCAGGTAAACCACTCTCTGGAATCAAAAAGTTGCTTTTTTACAAAATGGGAGTTCGTGAAATACAAGTGAAATATGAGATGTGAGGTTATTTTGAAGGAGCTAAAAATTACACAAATGCAGACTGTTAATATTTTCAATAGATTTGTTCATATCCCACAGAGGTGTGTTCGCTACCGATGAGGAATAACATGCACATTGGAATCAGATCTGGATTCATTTACTAACCATGAAATCCTGGGAAAATTTTGTAACTTCACTAAGCCCTGATTTTTTTTTCATCTTTTATCGGGAATAAGAGGAATTTCATAGAATTTCTAGAAGATTAAGCAGAAAGGGGGTGGCACGGTGCTCAGTGTTCAGCAGCATATTTAGTCAGTTTCATTCACTCCTTCCCCCGCAGCACAAGGGTGGATAGATGCCATCTAGAAAGGTGGACGACCTTGACAAAGGATTTTGTATGAGACTGCCAAAAATCTGAACCAGCACTTGAATTGAAGCCTCCGTGTGATCCGTTTCTTTGGCTAGCCCAAGCAGAAATCACACCATCCCTCCAAGCACACTGAAGGTAAGGTCATCTCTTCAGGGATTGCCAACTTTGATTGGAGATGGTGAACCTTGTCAAATGGAATATTTGCCTACGTATCAGACAAGCCCTTCTAGCTAAACTTCACAAACCTCTTGAGTCTAAGAAATGAAATTCAGAAACATCAAGGGAAGGGATTCTTCTGACTTTTCTACACAGTAGTCATTTAGAATCATACACCATATTATTAGGAGAGAGAGGGATCCCATTTTCGTGGAAGATTACTAACTGACCCAGAGATTTAGCATCAAAGAAAGACAGGCTTCATTTTTGAGAAGTGGCACTTAAAAAAAGGTTGGGGGGGGATTTTCAAAAGCATGTGCCAACTACGTTCCAAGCATGCTGACTACTTCACTTAACTCATGTAATCTTTAAGTGACACCTTCATGAGGGGGTGAGGTGATTACCACAGTTACTAGTTCACATAGCAAGGTGATCCAGTCCTAACCTCCTTGGCATGGCACCTAACTCCTGCCACACAGACCAGATAAATCCATAGAAAAGCTGATAGAGTATCCCCTAGAGTGGGGGATTATACCCCCTCCCCCATTTGTTTGAGGATAATTTTAAGTTATAAAGGACATGTAGTAACATTAAGTAACCTGGTGAAAAAATTACTTCACTACCTTTTTATACCCCAAAGAGAACCTCTCAGCCTGGTGCTAGCATGTCTTTAACTCCTCTAACACTTTTTAATCTCCTGGAGAGTAGACCTCAGGCCCTGATGAGATTTCCGTAGCCAATACCACCTAGCTAGAACTTAATAACTGTTTTTGCTTCCAGTGTATGTTTTTAATTGCTTTCTAGTTACTGCTGTACTTCCATTTATGGAAACAGAATACATGTTTCCTTTTAAAATAAATGTATTTCTACTTACTATAAGTTTCTTTCCCTAAAAAACAGCTTTAAGGCATACACCTAAGACTAATACAATGTTATATGTCAGTTGTATCTCAGTCAATCAATCAATCAATGGATTAGAAGAAGGGGAAATAAGAGAGGAAGAGGATTCTTATCGGTGAAATAAGAAGCAGGCAGAATGGTACTTAGCAAATCTACATGTGAGCTTCCTGCTGTGTGAAGTCAGAGTGAAAAACAGGGGTAAGAGGACAACCACCTGGAGGAGTGAAGGAGATGGGTGGTCTCAGGTGGGTGCCATGTTTCTGGTTAGATGCAACCTTTTTCAACCTGGATTTCTGGATGAATCAAGCTCTGATGTACAGAGTTATCTGCTGTGTATGGTGCATCAACTGCTCTCTTAGGCACCTAGAATGCTTCTATATATGTGCAAAAAAATACTAGCTGTAAGGAGTGATAGTAAATAATAGCATAGGTGATGAACAGTTCTTCAGAGGGGTACACAGTGATGAGCAGAAACACAAGTGTGGCACTGGGACAATCAAGATGTAAGACATTCTCCCCTGAAATACAATACAGGAGCCCTTAGAGGAGCCACCGGAAAAGGGTGAATACCACCTGCACTTAAGAGCCACAGTCCCAGCCATTGTCTGGGGCGGGGTGGGGGGTGCCCACCTAGGGACATTTGGCAATGTCTGGACACATCTCAGTTGTCCCAATTTGGGGGGCAGTTGTGGGTATGATGTTACTGGCATCCAGTGCATAAATAGAGACCAGGGAAGTTGTAAAACAGTAAGACAGGCCACCACAGGGAGTTGACCCGATCCTGTCAGGGGTGCCAAGGTGGAGAAACTGGGCTCTCTCCTGACCATAAGTGCTGGAGGTGATCTGGCAAGTGCTGCCGCTTGTCCCCTTGTCTTATCTGAAGGCCAAGTCCCTAGTTGATAAAGTTCACATGTCACATTATCGTTGGCAATTCTTGGGTGTTTTGACCTTTGGATGGACTTTTCTGCTCGTTCTAGATGAATTATTTAATTATAAAGTATCTTCTATTTTAACGTTTAATTCAGAGAGTGTACTGGCAGTGAGCAGCATTCTTGACCCTGGTCCTGTTATAACTATATGTGCAGACCTTTTGCTACCCGTTTTTTAATTGTTTCAGCTTTAAAAAAGAACTTTATGTGGGTGATTCTGATCAAAGGAATGTGATAGTTTTTATTTCAGCCATTTGGACCATTTCATTGCAGATTGCCTGACAATTTTTATCCTTTAGATTATTACACACTCTTACTCGTAAATCTATACTTTAATTGAAAAAATATTTCTATAACGACATGTACTTTACCACATGCAATTAAACAGGTGTGATATCAGCACTCTGAGCCTCCATTACTATGACTGAAGAATGCGTAGGGGCTTGGTCTGAAATTATACCAACCTGGGCCTAAACCTGCAAATTGGATTTTCAGACTAATTATATGAGTTTGTTTTCTTGCGTCTTTCTTCTAAATAGAACCTTCAGAAAGTAAACATGAGTTCACTGAAGAATTCTTTTCTTTTTTTTTTTTAATGATTTTTTATTATATTATGTTAGTCACCATACAGTACATCCCCGGTTTCTGATATAAAGTTCGATGATTCATTAGTTGTGTATAACACCCAGTGCACCATGCAATACGTGCCCTCCTTACTACCCATCACCAGTCTATCCCATTCCCCCACCCCCCCCCCGAGGCCCTCAGTTTGTTTCTCATAGTCCATAGTCTCTCATGCTTCATTCCCCCTTCTGATTACCCCCCTTTCTTTATCCCTTTCTTCCCCTACCGATCATCCTATTTCTTATGTTCCATAGATGAGAGAAAATATTATGATATTTGTCTTTCTCTGCTTGACTTATTTCACTTAGCATTATCTCCTCCAGTGCCATCCATGTTGCAGCAAATGTTGAGAACTCATTCTTTCTGATAGCTGAGTAATATTCCATTGTATATATGGACCACAACTTCTTAATCCAGTCATCTGTTGAAGGGCATCTCGGCTCCTTCCACAATTTAGCTATTGTGGACAATGCTGCTATGAACATTGGGGTGCATATGGCCCTTCTCTTCACTATGTCTGTATCTTTGGGGTAAACACCCAGTAGTGCAATGGCTGGGTCATAGGGTAGCTCAGTTTTTAACTTTTTAAGGGACCTCCACACTGTTTTCCAGAGCGGCTGTACCAACTTGCATTCACTGAAGATTTCTATCACTGGGGAGATGGAAAGTCAAGAGTTTTGCTATAGGGAAATTGACCTGTGTTTGGTGAAAAATACTAATGTCACTCACCACAATAGAGAAAAATCATGTAGGCTATAAATTCATTTTTATAAAGGAATGAAAGAATATGTAATTGTTTGGGATTTATCCTAGAATTACTTGAAGGCAGGGTATCTTGGAAGAATGAAAATATTAACTAATAATTAGCCCCTCTCCACAGACTCAGAAGTTATTATCTGTGTTGGGCGGTACCTCATTGACTGAATATTTGTCAATTCTGTGCTTCAACAGTGCAAAACAAACGCAAAATAAAACTGCAAATCCAACAGATCTTTCCCCTGAAATGCAGGATATCAGAAAGCCCCTAAGAGAGGGAACACAAAGCCATTGACACGTGAGGATCCAGTAGAGAAACAATTCAGAGAAAACTGACAAGAATGTTTATAAAATAAATGCTTTAGAAGAGGAAAATTTAAATATTAAAATTAAAGACAAGCTCTTGGGAAAATTGATGAAGGCTTCAAACACTTTTGCAGAAGTGACCCTTTTGATTATCATACTGTGAAAGTCAAACATGCAAGAAAGGACATTGTATCACTCTACTGTCCAAATTAGAAAAAAAAAAAGTATTTGTGTCTCTTAATAATCAATGCTTGATTAAGTTGTGCTCATTCTGACATTTTTTGCAAAGTTGCATTCAAAACTTAAATACTATTAACTTTGGAATAAAATTTTGCAATTTTGATATCATTTTTCAAGATAATATTCCAATCAAGCATTTCACTATGTACTATGAATTTTTGGTTCCCATTTTAATTGCATTCATTTTAAATGATCTTTTTCTATTACCAGTTATCCTTGGACAGCTATCACTTCTTGTTATACAATCTCATAAAATAGTAGAGTTGAAAAGAACAACTTTCAGAAGCCATAATGTTCACCACCCTTTTCCAAATAAAGAAATGAAGACTGAATGAGATTATCACCTGTCTCAAGGTTACAAATTACAGAAAATATTTTAATGGAATATGAAATTATGATAAGCCAATAAAATTACTTCCGGACAAGAAAGGTAACCCTTTCAAAGACCCTTAGATGGTGCTTCTGAATTTGAAATCATTTGTTCACAGAAGAGCATTAATAGGGGCACCCAGGTGGCTCAGTCAGTTAAGTGTCTGCCTTTGGCTCAGGTCGTGGTCCCAGGGTCCTGGGATTGAGCCCCTTGTTGGGCTCCCCTTTCATCAGGGAGTCTCCTTATTCGTCTCCCCCTACCCCTCCCTCTCTGCTCACGCTCTCTCTCTCAAATAAATACAATCTTTTAAAAAAGCAATAAATAGGACTATTTTTGCCCATATATATGTATCAGTCTCCTTCATAGTTTTGGTAAATGGTGAGAGAATGAGAATTAGGAACCCCATGTCTGCCACTTCCTCTGAATTAGTCATTCTCTGCTCCTCCTAAAAATCTGTTCCAGTTCAGTGTTTATTTTTGTATTCTCCTTCACTTAATGTAATCTGTGATGGATCACTGTGCAATTAATTCAAATTACCAACATATCATTATGATAATCTTTGTAACTACCTTGAAATGAATATGGTCCTGATTTGACAAGTTCTCACTGTCTGGTATAGGAAACCATATGAATGCATCTGCTCTCCTCATGTTCTGAGGATGGTGAGTTTATTGTGTTCTTACTGTGTTTTTTCTCACTTTCACCCTTCTCAGCATCCTACATCCCCATTAACCAGAGTCTTTTCAAACTCGTGATTCATGAGCCAGAAATGACTTATAAACATGTTTGTCCCCACACCTATGACATTTTTCAAATTTGTATTAGTGGCTAGGTTCAAAAATTGGCTTGTTTACATAAATCCAAATTTCTAGCTTGTCAGGAAAAAAAAGCAAAATAAAACCAAACAGATCTTGCAGAATTGCTTCACCATCTGCACCAGTCAGCTAAAACTTGGTAACATTTGGCCTCTTTTTACACGATACCCACTTTACACCGTGCCTCAGTTTTCTCAGTTCCTATTGTCCCTATGAAAACAAAATATCAGTTGCTATTTTATATCTGTGCTAGTCTTTTTTTTTTACAATGGAGTTAAGGTGAAATATGTCATGTATCCACGTCCCTAGAGAAAATGGGAAAATGAAAAAGACGGAGAGGGCTGCATGTTTCACAGAAAATGGAAGGGATCCTTCTTATACTCTTTTGTTTTCCCTAAGACACATGCAGGCACTTGAGTTGACAATCCCTGATTTAGCCCATTGTTCCCCATTATTTAGTGTTTGTATTAGTTAAGGTTCTCCAAAGAAACAGAATCATTAGAATATACATCTCTAGAAAGGGATTTATTGGGGCACCTGGGTGACTGAGTCCGTTGAGCGTCGGACTCTTGATTTCTACTCAGGTCAAGGTCTCAGGGTTCTGAGACCAAGCCCCTTGTCAGACTCCATGCTGGGCATGGAACCTGCCTATGATTCTCTCTCTCCCTCTCCTTCCCCCCACCCACCCCGCCTCCACTCATGCTTTCTCTATTAGGAAGGGAGGAAGTGAGGAAGAGAGGAAAGAAGGAAGGGGGGGGGAGGGAGAAAGGAAGAAAAGATAGATAGATTGATTACAAGGTATTGGCAAATGCACTTATGGAAGCTGAGGCATCCCATGATCTGCCATCTGTGAGCTGGTGACCCAAAAAGGCTGGTGGTATATTTCCAAGGCCTGAGAGATGTGAAGCCAGTTGCGGACATTCCAGTCTAGGCTAGGAGGCCTGAGAACAAGAGAGCATCAAGGGTAAGAGATCAATGTTAACAGCTCAAGCAGGCTGGCAGAACTAATTCAACCATCTTTCACCTTTTTGTTCTATTCAGGCCCTCAACAGATTGGACAAAGCCCTCCCACACTGGGGAGGGCCATCTGGTTTACTCAGTGCAGCAATTCAAATGCTAATCTCATATGTAAACACCCTCACAGACACACCCCAAGTTTTGTTTAACCAGCTATCTGGGCATCCTGTGGCCCAGTCACCCTGACAAATGAACCTTCTTGGTGTTCTGTGGGGATGAAAAGTATGAATCAATACATGAATTAATGCAGATGAAAAGTGCATATATGCCTCACAGACCAAGGCAGGCTGTCATGGGGATATTTCGTCAGTGTTTGGAAGTGCACGCCACAAATCTTAAAACCAGCACATTTTCATACTGGACTAGTGGCTATGTGTGTATGATTATCAGATTGTTTATTCCTAGTTCTGTGCCTTTTCCAGAGAAGTTTGAGTTCTGCCAGAAATTTACATGAAAAGAGAACAAGACAGCACAAGTATTTTTCTTGTATTTACTGCTTTAGAATCATCCTGGTTTTATTTATTCATTTTTTACTTCCTTTCCTGTTCCTTCTATATGCTCATTATAAGGAGGTCTCATTCTATCTGATTGAAGCTTAAATGGAAATGTTTGCCTGCTTGTCTTGATAAGAACGGGCTAATGCCTTTTTCCTCTTCGCAAGTAAAGAAATCCCTAGAATGTGTGAAACTGTTAGAACAGGTCCCAATTCCCAACAGACAGACTGGTCCTTTATTTAACATTCTGCCTTGGGGGCTACACTGAGGGGCTCAAAGTTCAAGGCCCTGATCAACAAAACTCTAGTGAAGTATTTTAAAATACAGCCAGCAACCATCCAGATAATGGCTGTGCAAGGAAGTTAAAAGCTCTCTGGCATGTTTATATCTGACCTTCGTCTATTAACCTCAAGGAAAGGTAATGAAACTTACACTCAAGAGAGATGATATTATCTACTTCAGGATAAATCTATTTAATGAATAAGTAATAAGCAAATTTTAAAGAATATGAAATTCCTGGGGACTCTTTGGAAAAAATTTAAAATCGTAATTTGGGAGTGTGTTTACCATATAATTATGTAAATGATAATTAGCCCACAATTTCTGAGCCTGAAAGTTTCTTCATTACTAAATAATGCACTAGAAAGAAAACAAACCACTACCACAAAATCTGCAATAGCCAACATCAATTAAATACGGATTTCTAGAATCTTATTTTAGCTATACTAAAATGCCTTTGTAACAATATCAAACAGTAACAAAGACACTTGGAAAAAGGGTTGGAATAGAAAGAAATGAAGCAGCTATGATTAAAAAAAAAAAAAAAAAAAAAAAAAAAAAAAAACCTTGAGTGATCTGGAGGCTCCTGAAAGGGATGGGACGTAGTTAACTGTGACGAGGGAGATTAATTTGTGTTTGTTTGCCAGTTTACACCGGGGTAGGAAAAAGATTAAATGAGAGAAAGCTTTGTTCGGTGCTTTGAAGATCCACCCCCACCCCCACCTATTACTTACCAAGGAAATTTAAAACTCCTCCTGGTATTCTAGACCCCTCACCATCTGGCCTTTGCTTCTATGTTTTAAACAGATTTCTTACTACTCCCTCAGAAAATAGTAAAGCCTAGGATTATGGGTCTGGTTTTAATTTCTAATTCTACCATTAACTGTCTGTGTAACTTTGGATAAGGTTATTCAATTTCTCTTAGCATCCATCTCTATCTGTAGAAGAGGTCATTCATCATAAGCTTAAATGAGGATTAAATGAGATAGTCTGTGTCATGGACTAACCCCATGGTGGGCATGAAGTCGACATACCAGAAATGTGAGCTGTTACAAGGATAAATTTAATTGCTCTGTGTTCCCTGGCAGTGGCCCACCTTCAGGCTTCTTCCCACCCCAGTTCTTCATGTCCACATCTGTCCTTCAGGTCCCTCTTTATAACGCTTCCTGGCTCCCCACCTTTACTGAATGTCACATTTTACCTCTCCAGCTTCCTGTTCTTTTCCCTGGAAGACGCATACTCAGCAACTGACCGCAAGCTCCATGGGAACAGGAAGCATGTCCCGGCCATGTTTGTTATACCCCAGGGTCCCACGGATATTGGGTACTGTGGACATACTAGGTGATGAGCCAGGCAGAGAGAGGAAAAGGTGAAAGGAGAGGAGAGGAATGGGAGCCAGAGACAGAAAAGGCAAATGGAAGGTGAGAACACAAATACCCCCATAAGAAGAAACCCCCCAGGGAAGGGGCAAGAATGGAAAGCAGAGCAGGGGTATGTGGCTCTGTTTCCCCATCTGCAGTTGCTGCTGCTCTCCAGTAAATGGCTCCTACAGCTCTTCAGTGGGACCTCTGCTTAAACGAAGCAGCTCTGTGTAAACAATATCCCTGTGTGGTCATCAAGGAACGTGCAATAGGCTCTCTGTGTGAGGAATACATAATAGACCCTCTGATGAGGTTGCCACTTCGCCCCCTTGCTAGTTCTGTACACTGCTCTGATGAAAGCTCAGAATGTGTTAAAATTAGGACCACTGGAATTACGTCATCGAAGGGGGGACAGTGGGGAAAGATAAGTCTTTCTGAGGTGCAGGGATCCAAAAAGATGACCTTCTCCACCATTACCCCTGGCCTGCAGTCAGCCTCAGAGTCTGTGGGAATTATTCTCGCTGTGATGATTGCCCACAGTTCTCATTCTTCCCTCAACTGTGCTCTATAGCTGCTGCTGCCTGTTTTCCCTAAAAGGTAGATTTGAGGGATTTCTATTTTCATCCATCTTGTTAAAATTCAATAATCCTCCTCCAGGGATTTTTTGCCTGAGCTCTTCATTACTTGATATCTAAACCAGTAGCTGGAGAGGTCCTGATAAGGAAGGTCGAGGCTGGGCATTGCTGGGGACAAGAGAGTGTCACACCTGGATTCTTGTCCCTAGTACCCCGCTGTCTGGAGCTCAGGATTGACCTCACAGACCACAGAGAGAGCTGTTCATGACATGTGGCTTCAGGAATGTAGGAAGGGGCCTTACTCCTAAATTCCCCCAATGTAAGGCTCTCTTTTATTTGAAGAATCAAGGACAAAGGTAAGGCTCAGTATACTTGGCGATAACAGATCTAGTTCTCTCTTCTACTATGTGCCTGGTCTTACTCTACACATTTTACAGAGATTTTGTGCTTTAAGTCAATCCCTACATCAATCGTACTGATTTACATATTCGTTTATACAATAGACATTTACTAAGCATCTAGGATGTTCCCCAAAATGGAGTAAAGCCGTTAATAAAACAGTCTCTGTATTCTAAAGCTTACCAAAGTAGACTAAATATATACCATGTCAGGTGGTTGCCAGTGTTCTGATTAAAATAAGCAGAGCACAGTCAGCGAATAAAGACTGTGACTGGGAAAGGAGAGGACTGTAAGTTATATAAAGGGGTCAGGGAATGCCTCTCTGATGAGTTCATTCTTTTTTTTTTAATTATTTTTTTAATAATAATTTTTTATGTAAGTCACCATACAGTACATCCCCAGTTTTTGATGCAATGTTCCATTATTCATTATTTGCTTGTAACACCCAGTGCTCCATGCAATACGTGCCCTCCTTAATACCCATCACTGGCCTATCCCATCCCCCACCCCCTCCCTCTAAAGCCCTCAGTTTGTTTCCCAGAGTCCATAGTCTCTCATGGTTCATTCCCCCTTCTGTTTACCCCCCCCCCTTCATTCTTTCCTTCCTTCTCCTACCGATCTTCCTATTTCTTATGTTCCATAAATGAGTGAAACCATATGATAATTGTCTTTCTCTGCTTGACTTATTTCACTTAGCATAATCTCCTCCAGTCCCGTCCATGTTCCTGCAAATGTTGGGTAATCGTTCTTTCTGATAGCTGAGTAATATTCCATTTTACATATGGACCACATCTTCTTAATCCAGTCATCTGTTGGAGGACACCTCGGCTCCTTCCACAATTTAGCTATTGTGGACAATGCTGCTATGGACATTGGGGTGCATATGGCCCTTCTCTTCACTACATCTGTATCTTTGGGGTAAATACCCAGCAGTGCAATGGCTGGATCATAGGGTAGCTCAATTTTTAACTTTTTAAGGGACCTCCACACTGTTTTCCAAAGTGGCTGTACCAACTTGCAGGACTTCATCAAGATAAAAAGCTTCTGCACAGCCAAGGAAACAGTCAAAAAAACTAAGAGGGGCAGCCCACGGAAGGGGAGAAGATATTTGCAGATGACACTACAGATAGAAGACTGATGAGGTCATTCTTAAGCAAATATCAAAAGGAAAGGAAAGGAGGAGGAAATGCTCTGGGAAGAGTGGTCTAAGCAGAAGGGCCATAAGTGCAAAGGCCCTGAGGCAGGAGTGTTCTGGCTATTTCTCAGGAGTAGCATGAAGTTAGATAGGGGAGTAGAGTGAAGAAGAAAAAGAAGACGAAGTGGTACAGGTGAGATCAGGGAGGAAGGGGTAACCTGGTCGTATATGGTCTGGCTAGGGTTAGAATTTTAGTTCTCCAGAGTGAGACGGGGAGCTTTGGGTAGGGGAATGCCATGATGTAAGTTGTGTTTCCCAGTGTTCATTCCTACTGTTGTATGACAAACCACAGAAAGGAGGCAAAAGTCAGCGAGAGATGATGGCATTGACTTTGGCGGTAAAAATGGTGAGAAGTAGTGGGATTCTCAGTATAGTTGCTAATGGATTGAAAGTGGAGTGTATGTAAGAGAAAGAAAGAAGGTAAACAAATCTCTAGGGTTCCTGTCCTGAGCAACTCGACAAATGGAGCTGCTATTTTCTGACACGGGAAAGCCTAAGAAAGGAGTAGATTAACTTAAATCTGTGAGATATTACTGCCCCATTTTACATATAGGGAAACTGAGACATGGAATTTATATAAGTTCATATTACTAGAAAAAAATTAGTGGATTTGATTCTGTCAACCTAGCTAATTCCACAAGGTAAATGTCATTTATAAAATATATATTATGTGACAATATATATTATATAGTAAATTATATTAGGATTCTCTTGGTTACAAGTGACAGAAATTCTAAAGCTGAGACAAACATGTAGAACATAAAAGGAAAAATAAGGAAAGGATAGTCTACCCTGTTGGCTCATATACTGGGAAGGATACCAGGGTAGGTAACTCCTAGAACCGAGGCATGGGCTATGTGAACCAAGGTTTCAGAACTGGAAATGAGGCTCCAAGTCAGTAAAATTCTCTCTTTGCACCTGGAATTCTGTTCTTGTCTTCTCTTGAGGATTGGACCTAACGTCTCCAACATTAATTATGTTGATAGACCACTTTCACTGCGTGGCAAACATGAATATTACCAGCCATGGTTGTTAATCCTAGACAAAAAAGAGTTTCTCTCCCCCCACAGTTAGACACCAAACCAAAGTATAAATTATTATTCAAAATAATCCCCCCATCATAAACAGACTGTACCTTCCCACCCATTCATAGCCGTGTAACTTGCCAAGTCTCCTATGGGACAAGCGTACATCCACCTTGTTGACTTTCATTCTGGCCTATGTGACATGCTTTGGTCCACAGGATAGTGAACGCAGTGTATGCCATATTTGTATGTAAACTTTAAGAGGCATCACAGTTTCCCACCAGCCTTTGCTTTTCTCCTCTTTCACGAGGCAAGGTGTGCCCCTTATGCTCCATTGGCCGGAACCCCAGAATGAAAAGGTATGTAGAGGCACAAACCCAACATAAAGCTGCTAATGCGTAACATGAATGAAAAGTAAACGTTGGCTGTTTTGAGCCACCACTGAGATACTGAGAATGTTTGTGGTTGCAGCAAAGCTGCCTGTAGGCCCCTGAAAGACTGTATTTGGCTATCTTTGTATTATGTGGCCTCCTTGGACCAATTCCCATGTCCAGGGACATTACTAAAGGTAACACAGGCTGTAGTGTGCTCATTGCTCCCAAATATTTGTGATTTAGCATATCAAACTTCATTCCTAATCATACAAACAGCAGTGTGTTACCATCAGGGACTCTCCTCCAACAGGTAACTCAAGGGTCTAGGAGCCCTTCTTCTGACACATGATCTAAGTATGTGGCCCCCAAGGTCCCAAGATGTGGGGAAAAAGTTAGAAGCTTATAGGGAATGTTTTTATACTTGCAAATGTTTTTCTATTTGGGCCATACTTGGAAGCTGTGTACATCATTTCCATCCCTATCCCACCAGTAACATGGCCCCACCTAACAGCAGAGCAGGCTGGAAAATAATGAAATTTTCCTGTGTGCCAAAGTAGAAGAAAATGAAATTGAATTTGGTTACCCTACGGTGCAGTCTCTGCTCTAAGAACTGTGTTTGACCCAGCCTAAGCCATGTGCCCACCTCTGTGGTCCTAGTAGTTACAAAAGGAGAATAGGAAAGACGAATTATCCTGAGCAATAGTAACCATCGTTCACACTGTGTGATAGGTTGCAGTGAGTCACTAAGTGCATTGGCTGAGGAACCAAGAACCTTGAACTCTAGCCCCAGATCTGTAACTTATCGGGTATCTACCTCCCTTATGTATTAAATGTCAAAACTAACTTTAGAAGTTATTATTTGGGGGGCCATGGGCCTTTTTAAAAGTCTTGCAGAAGATATGGACCCCAAAAATGCATATACACAAGAACATTTTAGGGGGTTCAACATCCTTCAAAGCTCATATGTTTCAGGTCATAATCCTAGAAAATGATATATTGAGCCCCTTCCAACTTTGACATTTTATGATTCAACTGGATGGATCTGAGGAGGAAAGGGGGGGTAGAGGCATTTGGCGGTGGAGTGGAAACATAATCTATGGGCTATGTGCTCTGCAAACCTGCCCCATGGGCTGTCATTTTCTGCTTTTCATCAGCAATAAAATTTACCCAGAGACACTTTTATCATGTCCTGCTGGAACAGATCAAAAATATATATATCAGGTGGATTTATTTTCACACATTTTCAATGAGTTGACAATCTCTTATTCTTAACTGAAATATGGCTTGGGCGATATCATCTCATTTGCAATACAACCCACTTTGTACATGCGAATGATAAATGGCTGATCTAGAGGTTGGTAAATAAGGAAACAGCCATCATCTGTGCCATGTTCTCAATAGTTAACATGAACTGGTTTTACATGATGCATCGTATGTCTTTAAGCAGAGAAAAGAGCACCACTAGAATGCAGAGAAGAGAGCCCATCTTGATCAGATCACCAAATTCCTGGGTATTTTGCCACTTATCCTGTCTGCTCCTGGTTTGTCTATCACAAAAATGAGTCTCAGTCCTTTTCTTTAAAACGTTATTCTCAGGAAAAAAGACAACTGCTTACACCTCCCAGGGCGCAGTGGGAGAAGAGAAGAGAGGCTAGCCTCACCCTATTCTGCAGCCGTGGCTTAGATCCTTGCCTTATCTTAACCTCTTTGTAAATGTCCCAGGTAGATTTTGTGAAAGAGAATGGATGGATCAGTTTCAAGGTATTGTTACTCCTGGAATTAAAAAAGAAAAAGTTTAAAGGACATATCTAATGGTAGCATCTTTACATTTCAGAGTTTGTTCATTTTCTCCTTCAATAGACATTATTAAAAGTGACCAAAGTGCATTAGGTATTGTTCTGAGAGGACAAAGGCCTGGTTCCAAAACTCAAGAGACATACTTGAGTTGGAGAGAGAAAACATATTTCTTGGAGTCACCTAGGGCACAGAGACTAGAGTCTAAAGCCAGCATGAGAGGCAGAAAATGCCCATAGTCAGCTTTCTTCCTGAAGTCCCAAAGAAAGTTGTGGGCCATGTTGAAGACCAAGATATCTTAATAAGTCCGATACAGCCAGTTGATTTCAATAGTTGGAACAAATCACCAGTTCTTTGGTTGAGTACTGTAAAAAGTAGTTGACATCCCAGGAAGAGGAAGATTAAATCAAATTTGGTGATACTCATTGCTATGTCTGTCTTGGGAAGTACATTCAGTCCAGCCTAAGCCATATGCCCACCTCCACAGTCACAGTTTACCATGTAAACATCTCAGTAAATTGTGGGACTCGTGTTGAAAGATACATGTTTATATTACAGCATGCCCTGAATGCAAGTCCATGGGGGCTGGGACCAATTGAGAAATAGCAAATTATTCATATCTCCCATCTTAGGCTCATTCTAGGGCACATAAGCCAATGGAATGGAATGCTGTGTAAAATAGTCCACTCTAAGTTTAAAATATATCATTTATGTTTCTTCTTTCATCGTTTACTAAATGCATTTTTTAAAGGTCAAAACAACCTTTCTTTTTATTTTACTCTCTACAGCTAAATATAGTTTAAGCTAGAGTGTGAAACTGCCATAAGAGAATGACAAGGAAGTGCTATTGTCACTTAAGACAAGGGAGCAGTTACTTCCAGGTGAGGTAATTGAGATCACCCTCTCAGAGAAGGTAGAGTTTGAACTGATAATGCAGGAAGGCGAGGTTTAAATATTTAGTGATTGGGAGGGAAACATTCCAGCTAGAGGGAAGTGTGAGAAAAGGCCTAGAGAAGGCCATGCTTTGCATGTGTCCAAATAATATCACAAAGGGAATCCATAGGTAATAGCAGAAAATAATTTGGAGCAGAAAATTATAAGACATGCATGACAACCTTCGAGTTTTGGACTGTTTTGAGGAAGATACTGGAAGTCAGAGTTAGTTTTTCAGGTAACATGATCAAAGTTGGGGAGGCAGAGTGTTAAAAGAATTAGAAATGGCAAATTCAGAGATTTGAAGACCATTTAGGAGGTAGTTGGCCCAGAGGTACAAATCTAAACTAGTCAGGACGTAGGAGGAAGGAGCAAAGAGAAAGAAAAGCTATCCTATGGCGACTGATTCCATGATTTCAGCAGTTAGCTTCATGAAGGGATGAAGAAAGAAGGAAGAATTAGAGATAGTTCAGCTTCCTGCATGTCTATCTGTAATGTCTTTAAGGGAAGGGACGCTGTTCATCTATCTCCTGAAGTGTCTAGCATGTTCTTGACACAGTAGAAGCTCAGTAGGTGTTTGCTGAATCTCATCCTGCCCCTCAGCATTTTTGCTGACTGTTCAGAAAGCCTGCTCCCTGGAGCCTAGAAGGTGATTGGTCCCCGCAGTCAAGCAATACAGGTCTTTCTTCTTTCTGGGTCATATTATCTTGGGTGTCCCTCTCAGGTTCTGACACAGAAATCGAGTCCGACATTGGCATTGGACTAAAAAATTGACTTATTGTATGGGTAGCAGCTAGAGCTGAACAACTACACTTTTTTTCATTATTGTTGTTTGATTGTGAGTGACTTGTAATAACAGGAAACTCAGAAACAGTCCAGTAGTGGTTTTTCTTGTTTTTGTTTTTGTTTTGTGTGATTAGTGTCTTCACTGCCACAGCTAGCCTTCCAAGGTCCTTTCCTGAAGATGCCCAGGGTGAAGAGGTCACCACTCTGCCATTATTAGATGATTCTAATTGTGTAGAAGTCTAGAACTATTAGCTTCCTCCTGTCTGGTTTATGTGTTTCAACTATAGACACATACACATACACACCAACCTGCCCACTGCCATTTTCTTGTGGTCCTTTCTGGACCTAAGGTTACTTTAAAACAAGGTAGAAACTATTCAGAAGGATCTTGAGAGACTTTACAAACACATAGTATTCCCATGCAGAAGAAATCATGCCAAGTTCAAATCTAAACCCAGCTGGGAAGGAAAAAATTTCACAAATACTTTTAAGCTGAAATGTTAGGATATTCACATTCACTTTCCCCAGTCACTATGGCAATCCACACAGCAAAGGACCACGAAGGGAAAGTCTGATGAGGGGCTCTATCTTGTGCTTTGGGTTTCCTAGATTTATAATATCAGATTAATTCTGCTTACTGTGATTTTACAACCCAAATTCTGCTTATCATTGGAGTTGTTGGAGATAGAAGAAGAGAGATAATGTAGAAAATACAGAGAGATATTCTAAAACATTTAGTTGAAGCAACAGGAAAGGGTGGGGAGGAAATCACAAAAAGCATTATGTAAATCTACATTAATTCATGAAAATCCATTTAAGGTCCTTTTGCCTTGAGAAATAGCACAGGTGCTTGGCAGACAATAGAGTGAAGGCAAAGAGTAGAAAATTTTAGGCTAGTCTGAGTTCACTTCTAACAATGGACATTACGATTAAAAACAATAATATTCTACAGTATCGCACGGCAATAATCTACAAATACCAACCCCAATTTCTTTCCCCTAGAGAGAGAAAGCCAGCCTTTTTTCCCCACATTGTAGCCATCTGTCACTTTTCCTTTAAACCCTTTCTTCTGGGGTCTATATAGTCTCAATTGTTCCCAGCAACCAGCTGCTGGGGGATACAAACATGATCAAGACCCAACCTCTGCTTTAGAGTTCTCAGTCTCCCAGTTGTCAGGGTTTCCAGACACTCCTCCCCCAGCCTCTCATCAGCCTCTTCTACATACTCTGATTTATCACTGTTCCTATGAAAATAAGGCATTTGAGATCAAAGCAGTAGTGTTTATCCAGACTGACCAGTGTAGAGGGCAGGTTTCTGTGGAACAGAAACCTCCTGCGTGTGTTAAATACCGTGCTTTTATTAATAAGACCCAAGAATCTGCCTGCTCACAATAAGCATATGGATAAGTCAGGTTCCATGGTCCATATATCCAGGCATTAGTGACTTCCTTGAACTTACGAAAACACTATATATGCATTCCCACCAAATTTTATCTTAATGGTCTCAACACTGGATTTTTAGTTTATTAGTATCAGAATCCTTTTTCGCTGCTAGATGTAAGTCTCTTGCTAAGCAGAGGGTAATCCTGTGGGGTACCAAAGTTGCACTGTAAGAAGTCATGTGCCGTCAGCCCCAAATCCCTCACCATTGAGTGCTTTAGGAATACGAATGAGAAGAGCTGAGATTCAACAAGGAAAAGACTACCCGTAGCCATCTCTGCCTTTGTATGAAAAAAAAAAAAAAAGGCACTCTATATGAAGAATGTGAATGTCCTACGTAGACTGTTTTAAAGATATAAATCTAAATTTATCTGTATAACCCTGAATGGTTTGCTTAATATCTGGTACATTTGGCTCAAAGGCTAACTCCCCCATGCCTGCATGCTGATGTCACATCATCTGGAAGGAAATGGCATTTCCATGAGCTCTTTGAAGGAATTTTTAGTGCTCCAGAAGGAGCTATATTTTTCAGGGGCTCGCAAATTCACCCCCAAGGAACCATAAAGGATTAAGCTTGCCTCGTTCATGGGAAATAGATTTTTTAAAATCCTGATTTATTTCAAATTTGTGTAATAAAGCATCCTGATCGGCCCCACATGGATAAGAGAAACAAAGAGGATGGAAATCATGACACAGAAAATATTTTCCTGAAATTGTTTCCTTCTCCCATCAAGATGCATTTCAACAATATGCAAATCGGGTGGTGCCATTCTACTATAATTATGTTTTCTTAATGTTTCCACGATGGCTCTGCTTTTGCCAGACTTCACTATTTTAGCAGCATAATGGTCACTTTGGAAGGGATAAACATCCATTATACCTAAAAAAGGAAGACCTTGGAAAATCAAATTCAGATAATACAAAGAATATACTTTCCATTGCTAATTTGTTGCACAGTTACCTTTGCAAGGGAGAAAAAGAGAGTGTTCTCTGAAGAAAAGGAAAAAAAATGGATAAAGTGAAATGAATTAATTAGAAACATTCCGAAATGCAAATCCCTCAAATTCTCAATGTATACTTAACGCCCTTCACAGGACCATTGAACACACAGGTTGGCTGGATCCCAATATAGTTGTGACTCATCAAAATATGTACCACAAGATGCAAGTCTGAGCACTGTTAATAAATGCTATCTTCTGTCAGGTAAATTTACAGAATGCACCCGATTAAACAAAGTTAACCAAGTTTTATTCCTATAGGATCTCTTTAATATGGCAGTATTCGACGGCTGTCTTTCAAAGCCAGATGAAAGATGCAGGGTTCCCAAACTATTTGGAAACAGAATGCAGTTTTCACAGAGAGTCAGGATTGATATGCCGAGAAATGACTCTTTGAGGAACATTAGCTACATCAGTCCCTAATGTTATAATACTAAAACTGCAGCCTTGAAAATTAGAGACCCTTCTAAGGTCACCCAGATGACTCAAGGCTAAACTAGAAATGCAGTCTCAGCCTCCCTCATCCTCAGTACAACTCTCTGCTCTCTCCTGCACAATTCACTCTCTCCTCATTTGGTAGAAGCTCATCTGATATTGACACATTTATAAATTTCCACTTTTTAGAAGATTCCAGAGGAATCTTCTAAATCTAGAGGAAACAACAGATCTATAATATCCTAGTTTATGCTTTCCATATCCTAAATGAATTTTATAGTTTAAAAAAGATGCATATCTACTCCTAGGTGACTGTTTAAATAGATGCAACCCTTTGCAACAAAGGTCTCAGGCCTCATTGCTTCCAGAACCAGAAGGTAATACGTATGAAACCGTTCAGCTTTAGCCAACTGCTGATTTGAGGAATTCTGAGCCCTGTGTTGCTACCTCTGATCACCTTAAAGGGAAAGCTAAAAATCAAAGTCTTTACGTGAAGTGTAACTTTAAAATTTATTGAGTAGTTCAAATTAAAAATAAAATAAATTTCTGGCCAAGAAAATACATCTGCAGGCAGAATTTGGCCTATAGGCCGCCAGTTTTCAGTCTCTGCTTTACATTTTATAATTAGTTCACTTTCTCCCTTGGATTTCTAGAGGCACAGTAGTAGAAAAGAGACTCTGGATATCCTCGGGACAAAGTCAGGCAGTCAACAGGCCAGAGCTAGGGCCAACTTCCATTTTTCCATTACAACCAAATGATGCAAAAGATGAGAGAAAGTCAGACTTAGAAAGAGATACAAAGAGAGAGATCAGTGAAGATCCTGGGTGCCTCCCTTTCCACTTTTATCTCTTTTTAACTTTTTAATTTTTGTAATAGATTTTATTCTTTAGAGCAATTTTAGGTTCACAGCAAAATTGAGTGTGAAGTACAGAGAGTTCCCATAGGCCCCCTGTCCTCACACAGCCTCGCCCACTCTCAATGTCCAGGACCAGAGTGGCACAGTTGTTACAGTCAGTGAATCTATACTGACTCATCATTAATCCACAGTTTACACCACTGTTCACTCTCGGTGATAGACATTTTGTGGTTTAGACAAATGTGTAATGACATGTATCCAGCCTTGTAATAGCGTGGAGAGTATTTTCATTGCCCTAAACATCCTCTGTGCTCTACCCATTCATCCCTCCCTCCCCTAACTCCTGGCAACCACTGATTTTTTTACTGTCTCCATAGTCTTGCCTTTTCCAGGCTATCATATGATTGGAATCATATAGTATATTGCCTTTTCAAACTGGCTTCTTTTGCTTAGTAATAGGTATTTTAGGTTCCCCCATGTCTTTTCATGGCTTGGTAAGTCATTTCTTTTTAGCCATGAATAATATTCCATTGTGCGGATGGACCAGAGTTTATCCATTCGCCTACTGAAGGATACCTTGGTTCCTTCCAAATGATGGCAATTATAAATAAAGCTGCTGTGAACATCTGGCACAGGTTTTTGTATAGACATAAGCCTTCAGCCCCTTTGAGTAAATAGCAAGGAGTAAGATTGCTGGATCCTGAGTATGCTTGGCTTTGTAAAAAACCAGCAAACTGGCCTCCAAAGTGGCTAGCCCCCCGTTTTGTATTCACCCCAGAAATAAGAGTTCCTGTTGCTCCATGTCACTTACCTCTTTTAGTGCCTGATAGAACTCGTTTGACCGATGGAAATGTGCAAAGTGACTTGGAACATGAATTTCTTTCTCAGGGGCCTGAGCCTCAGAATGCCTGAGGGAAGGAGAGCTCTTCCTCCGTTTCTTGTGTATTTGCTAATTTTCAGAGCTGGACATTGCCTGGCAAAGCAGCTTCTCACGGGGTTCTGGTCATAGGCACAGGTCCTCCTGAGGTCACTCCCTGCATTCTCGTTGAGAGAAATCCCCTTCCCCACTACTATTCCTAGATGTGGAACAGCACCAGTGTTAAAGATTTTCCTCTCAGGCTTTTAAAATAGCCCGAACTCTAGTCTGAGAGCTAAGTTGAGATCTAGATCAAATTAGAAAGTCCTGGAACCTGGCTGGCAATACACTTCACTTCTGTGACTCTTTTCTTAGGCAGCTGAGATCAGGAACAGGCAGAAGGCAACCTTATTGCCCCCATTGTATGTTCGAATTTACCACTTGGATGAATCCTTGGTCAGGAATCATGCTCAGATAATTACAAAATTTCCCCATCACTCTCCATTCCCCAAACAATCTCAAAGCAAGGAATTAAAATTCCCATTCCAGTGCAAGAAGCAGAACTCCAAATTCTTACCTGACAGCAGAGTTTCTCAGCCCCCAGCTGGGCACCGCTTTGAGCCTTTTAGTTTCACTGAATCCCGTGAAGAGGGAGGGAAGCCCTGCAGACTATTCTCAGTTTACCGTACTCATTAGTAATGCTGGAGGCATTTTTCCCCCTGGTGAGGTGCCTTTGTCTGTTTCTCAGAAATTCCCTTCTAGTAATCTCCAACTGCCCTGTAGAGAGATACTTCTCTTCACCCAGTCTCATAGGATTCCCTCCCCGAGGCTCTGGAGTCAGACCATAGGAGCTGCAGTCACTAGTTATGAGTGAATTACCCAAACCGGTGTGCCTCAGTTTTCCCACCCTCAGAACAGGATGATAGTAGAACTGACCTCACGGGGCTCTGAGAAGAATTTAATAGAATTATCAATGTAAAGTGTCAAGACTAGAGCTCAGTATATAATAAGATCTAGTTATAAATATTATTGTTAGTATAGTACCCGTAGTTTGAAGACAGTTTCTAGAAGATAATTACCAAAGACACAAATTCAACATCAAAGAAGGTAGTGAAGAGGGGATATCTCCAGAGACATAAGAAGTATGTTCTTTTTTTTATATTTATTTAGTTGAGAGAGAGAGAGATTAAGTGTGTGAGCAGGAGGAGAGGGAGAGAATTTTCAAACACTCTGAAGCGGGCTGGATCTCACAACCCTGACACCACGACCTAAGCTAAAATCAAGAGTGGGATGGATGCTCAACCAACAGCCACCGAAGCTCCTCAGGAAGTAGGTTCTAAAGTTATAGGTGATGTCAAAGCGAAGTAGAAAACCCTGGGCTCGCCTTCAGGAACCCTGGGTTCTAGTTCTGGATCTACTGTGCACGGCTGTGTTCTTAAAAACGCAGCAGAACCTCTCTGTTCTGCACGTCAGCTTCTTTGCTAAACATGGTGTAAGCTCATCTCTTAATTTTCCTAGTTCGATATTGGCCAAATTGAATAATCCTTAGTTTCTTCATCTTTAAAATGGAATTATCAGCCCAGCCCACCAGAATTTTGGTAAAGTTCAAATGAGACACTATGTAAATGAACCCACCGTAAACTTTCATTCATTCATTCATTCATTCATTCACTCAGCAAACATTTATTGACCAGCACATTCCCACATGCTACGAAACTGTCAACTATTGTTAACATCACCATGAAGGAACTAGGTAATCTAGTCCTAAAACTCTTGGAATCAAATTTAAAAAAAAAAAAAAAAAAAGGAAATTCCTCCCATTGCCCATGGCTGGTTTTTACCTGCTAACATAGAGGTGAACCTGCCACTGAGGAGCTGAACATCTCAATGTATGCGATTTTAAATAACTTGAATAGCTACACTTGGCTAGTGGCTACCATATTAGATAGTACAGAATTCTAGGACCCTAAGCAAAAGTGATGCACGAAGAAAAGAAAAAAAGAAAAATGCATGCCATGGAGTCTAATTTGGGAGATATATTTGCCACTTGGTGAGAGAGGATCTTTGACTGCAGATATTCAGTTTTATAGTTTTTTAACATTGCACCCTGGATAATCATGATTTGTCTGGATAAGACTCCAGCTTGTATTACAAAGACTTGCCACTGCCTTCCCCTGAAAATGGAGCGGGGGAAATCCTCAAGCTCTCTGTTGTTATAGAGTATAATTATGGGTGCTTCATGAACTATGAAGAATCAAGAATGTATTAGAAATTTTTTACTCATTTGTTCTTAAAATAGGCATAATTTAAGAGGAACTAAATGCCAACAAATGTATTTCCTCCTAAGTGCACTATTGATGGGGATGGAATAGTGAACGATTCTGAAAACATGTATTCAGTGTGTCTAATTCTGTGGATTCTGTAAATCAGACGTTGCTGAATGGTGTTGGGGGGAGGTAGGCTTACACATTCATGCAATGAGCAGAAGGTTGGCATATCTTTATGAAAACACATGCTCTGAAAATGCCTGGGGTGGTGAGAGGAGTGATAGACTCCAAGTTCATTCTCCTGCCAGGCCTGGGCTTTTCCCCACTTCTACAAAATGGGTAAATTTTCCCACATCTATTAAAATGAGATAGATAGGGGAATGTATATGTACAAAACCTCTTGTGTTTATTCTCTACTGTTCACATAGAAACTTCTGACCTGAGGTGTCAGTTTTTTCCCATACCAGCCAGTTCTCTGGTACTAGCTGGGTGTTCTACCATTCGGTTCCGTTCTAATATGATCTACCTCAAGTTAGGAAGACCCCAGAGGTTAAGGGCTCAGTCCTACAAGACCCCCACCCCTTCAGACGCTCCTCATAAGTCCCAGTTTGTCACCTGCACCTCTGACCAACCAGCTACAAATTGGGGTTCCTGCAACCCCCCTCCTTGGGCTTGATAATTTGCTGGAATGACTCACAGAACTCAGGTAAACACTTATGTTTACTGGTTTACGATGAAGGATAGAATAAAGGCTAGAGATGAACAGCCAGACGGAGAGGTACATACCTCTTAAAGAGTCTGAGTGCAGGAGCTTCTGTCCCCGTGGAGGTGGGGTGTGCTGCCCTGCTGGCACATGGATGTGTTAGCCAGTTCAGAAGGTCTCTAGATTCCATACTTGGGAGACTTATAAGACATCAACACATGTGCATAATCAATTTAAAAACTCAGTTTCCAGTCCCTCTCCCCTCTTTAGAGAATGGGGTTGGGACTGAATGTTCCAAGCCTCTTATTATGGGTTGGTCTTTCTGATGAGCAGCCCCCATCCAGGAGCCCACAAAGTGTTACCTGGTTAGAAGAAAAGGTACTCTGATCATTCAGGAAATTGCAAGCGCTTTAGGAGCTCTGTGTCAAGAACTGGGGACAGATATCAATATATATGTTTCTTGTTATTTCACTGTGTGACAGAGTACTTGAGATCTGCTTGGCTATGAAACCTGCTCTAATCATCTATTGTCTGTGTGACTTTGGGCAAAGTCCTTAACTTCTCTGTGCTTCAATCTGTTCTCTAAAGTAAGGACAATAGTGCCTAATTCTTAGGGTTCTTGCAAGAATTTAAACAGTTAATATACGTAAAGCATTCAGATCAGTGCCTGGTACAAAGTGAGTCAAGGAATGCTAACTAATTCATTGTGATTAAGAACTTTTCAAGACCAAAAATCATGAGAAAAGAAAATATACACAGTTTAATATGGAAGTATAGATCATATGTATTCCGTCAGTTCAGAATGATAGAAAAACAGCAGGGATAGAATCATAGAATTTGGGTTTCTGTTCCATTCTGGTAATTGATCCCGGAGCTGTGAACCTTGTTTGTACGGCTTCACATGTTCTCAAGCAGATCTAAAAAAGAGAACCTACCAACATGTGGACAGACAGTAAACAGGGTCTACAGAAGGACAATCTGACTCAATCTCCCCACATTCTGGAATGAACTAAGAGAAAACAAAACGAATATGACAAAACCAAAAAAAGAGACATTCTGTTGAATGCAAGCGTACTTCGGAACATGATCAGTTTTGTGACACAGAAGAAAACACTTGGCATCTTCAAAAGGATTCCAAAAGAGTTTCTGTGATATGATAAGTCTTGTAAAAAAAAAAAAAAATAGACTGACATAAAAAGCCTGTAGGAGCGATGCGAAGTTAGCAAGCTGGCCATGGAAAAGGGACTGGGCCTGCCATGGAAGCACACGGTGGAGCTGACATTGTGCAGACCAACTTAAGAACCTTTCCAGAACATAGGAGAATACGAAAAGGGCAAAATGGTGAGAAGCCTTCAGTAGGATGGACGTGGAGGACAAGGGGAGAACATCTCCAGTAGGTGTTTCTGAGGAGGGAAGCAGGACATGTACAGATAGTGGTAAAGACTTAACTAGAAAAAATAAATGCTCCCGAAGAAGGACCAGGGATGGGAGATGCTACCAAGTCTGTAGATGGAGGGGCTTTACCCCATTCCAGACAAAATCAACAGAAAAACAACCAGCCCAGGATGTCCCCGAGCCTTCTTCTGCAGTACTTGATGCCAGAAGACTGTAGAGAAATACCTACAGAGTTATTTGGGTGTATGTATACACACAATATGCTAATAATGGGAAACCTGATATTCCTCATCTGCAGAATTAAGAGTTGGGTTAGATGATTTCCATTTCCCATACAGCTCTAATTGTTTTTAAGCCTTTGACCCCCTTCATCCTCCATTTCTCCCACCCATCCCCATCCCACTTCTCTGGCAACCACAGATGTATTCTTTCTATCTATGAGCTTGATTGTTTTTGTTTTAGTTTCTGATTTAGATTCCACATATAAAAGACATCATATGGTATTTGTCAGTTCCTGTCTGACTTATTTCACTTAGCATAACACCCTTAAGGTCCATCCATGTTGTCACAAATGGCAAGATCTCATTCTTCTTTATGGCTGAGTAACACTCCACTGTGTATGTGTACTGCCTCTTAATTAGCCATCCATCAGTGGACACTTACGTTGTTACTGTGTCTTGGTTATTGTAAATAATGCCGTTATGAACATGGTAGTACATGTCTCTTTTTGAGTTAGTGTTTGGTTTTTTGATTTGTTTTTTTTTTTGTTTTGGATAAATAGAACTACTAGGTTACATTATGGTTCTGTTTTTAATTTTTTGAGAAAGTTCCATACTGTTTTCCACAGTGGCTGCACCAATCTATATTCCCACCAACAGTGCACTAGGATTCTCTTTTCTCCACATCCGCACACGTGATACTTCTTCCCTTTTTGACAATTGCCATTTTAACAGGTATAAGGTGATATCTCATTGTGGTTGCAGTTTGCATTTCCCTGGTGAGTAATGATGTGCAGTGTCCTTTCATGTACCTGTTGACCATCTGTATGTGTTCTTTGGAAAAATGTCTATTTAGATCTTCCCATTTTTTTAATTGATTTTTTGGTTGTTTTTTTTTTAATATTGAGTTGTATGAGGTTTTTTAAAATATATTTTGAATATTAACCCCTTATAAGATATGTGATTTGCAAATATTTTCTCCCATCCAGTATGTTGCCTTTTTATTTTGTTGATGGTTTCTTTCGCTGTGCAGCTTTTTATTTGATGAAGCCCCACTTGTTTATTTTTGCTTTTGTTGCTTTTACTCTTGCTGTCAGATTAAAAAAAAATTATCGTTAAGACCAGTGTCAGGGGGATTACTTCCTGTATTTGCTTCTAGAAGTTTTATTGTTTCAGGTCTTATGTTCAAATGTCTAATCTATTTTGAGTTAATTTTTGTGTATGATACAAAATACTGGTCTAGTTCCATCCTTTCACATGTGGCTGTCCAGTTTTCCCAACACCATTTATTGAAGAGATTGTCCTTTTCCCATTGTATATTCTTGGCTCTTTTGATATAAATTAATGGCTATAAATGCATGGTTTTGTTTCTGGAATGTCTATTCTATTCCCTTGATCTATGTGTCTATTTTTATGCCAATACAATACTGTTTTGATTACTATAGTTTTGTAAGAGAGTTTGAAATCAGGAAGCGTGCTGCCTCCAGCCCGGTTCTACTCTCTCAAGATTGCTTTCGTTATTCAGGGCTCTGTGTGTGAGTGTGTGTGTGTGGTCTCATAAAAAGTTTAGGGTTGTTCTATTTCTGTGAAAAGGCCATTGAAATATTGATAAGGATTGCACTGAATGTGTAGATTGCTTTGGGTAGCATGGACACCTTAACGATATTAATTCTTCCAGTCCTTGAGCAAGGAATATCTTTCCATTTATTCGTGTTTTACTCAGCTTCTTTCTTAATGTCTTCTAGTTTTCAGTATACAGTTCTTTCACCTCTTGGCTAAATTTTTTCCTAGGTATTTTATTCTTTTTCAAGCAGTTGCCGTGGGGTTGTTTTCTTAACTTCTTTTTCTGAGAGTTTATTAGTGTATAGAAACACAACAGATTTTTGTTTTGATTGTGTATCCTGCCACGTTACTGAATTCATTTATTCTAACTGTTTTTTGATGAAGTCTTTAGGATTTTCTATATATTGTATCATGTCATCAAATAGTGACAGTTTTACTTCTTCCTTTCCGGTTTGGACGCCTTTATTTCCTTTTTCTTGCCCAGCTGCTCTGGCTAGGACTTCAGTACGATGTTAAATAAAAGTGGCCGGAGTGGGCATCCTTATCTTGATCCTGATCTTAGAGGAAAAGCTTTCCATTTTTCACCTTTGAAGAGTCAGGCCATCTGTTTTGCCTGGGCCGTCGTTCTCTGAGTGTGTGTCCTGGAATAATACTGGAGAACATTCTTAAGCTTCACCTCAGACCTGCAGAATCAGAAACTCTAGGGTGGTGGGGCTTGGCTGTCAGTGTTTTCATGAGCCCTCAAGATGATATTGATGGACCGCTGAAGTTTGAGAATGAGTAGCCTAGGGAATGCTCTGGAGAATCAAGGAATGATATCCTGTTTATGCTTTTAAGAGTGGCAGCTCTTTCACTTATGCTTTGCCCAGGAGAGATTCCTATAAGTTCTTTGAAGGTTAACTTTCTGTGAGTTTTGTTATCATTGTGTATTTGTCATATTTGTTCCCTGCATTGCTCCAAATGGGATTTAAGATAACTTGCAAAAGCCAGTCCAGTGGGTGAAGTCTTAGTTCTCTGTTGTACCCAGGATAATTTTGCAGGACACATGTGATTTGGAGGAGAGACGGGGAAGGGCCCTTCTCCCTCTTCCATTCCCCCTACCTTCATCACCCCCTACCCAACCTCCCCATCCCCTGCCAGGTCAGCTTTGCATGTATTAAGTAAGAGTCAACAAACACCATGTTGGAGAAAGTTGGGTAAAGTATAAAGCCACTGACTGGCAGAATTAAAAAGTGTTCGAAGTAAAAGAAGTCTCTGAGATCACGTTTCCAAGTCCCTCATTTTACAGAGGACTCTGAGGCCGGAAGAGGGCGTGCACAAGGTCATGTGGTTAATGCGTAGCAGGCAGAACCAGCTGCCCAGACTGCTGATTTTATGCTGGATTCCAACAAGCCAAATAAAAAGTATGAGCTGTTTTCACACAAAATAAAGAAACTTGACTAAAACAAGGTGAATCCGACCTGCTCTCATTTTCATTAAGGTTCCTCACTGTGAGGAAAATCAGTTAGCAAAATGTTAAGGATCAGGTTACGGGCTTTAATGCTAGGGCAGAATGAAATGGAAATGTATCTGAGGTGTGTCCAGAGCAGCAGAAGGCATGAGAAATCTTTGCAGTTCCGTAGAAATGAAAATCTGTTGAAGGCAAAGGTGAGAATTTTGGAACATGAGATCACTGGGGTAGATGAGTCTTACAAAGCCAGTTGCTGGGGTGGGGGTGCCTCAGGGAGTGGGGAGGAATAGTACATACAGAGGGGAGGATACGGGAAAGGGGTAATTTGAAGAAAAATGTGAAAATGCAAATGTTAAATTATAAAGTTAATTCGAGGAGTTCTTGAAATTTATTTACAGAAATAAAAATATACAAGAAGAGGGTTCATCCTAGCAAAGGCAACAAGCCGAAGAATGGAGAACAGGGATTTCCTTTTCTTTAACCCAGAAGATGAAAATGATGACGATTTAAACAGGAACATGTACAGAGATACAGTGCAGGCAGGGCAAGGAGGGGGCTGGTGATCCTGGTCCAGTGAAGAAGTAGAAAATGTAGAAATTTGTCACCACGGTCTGGCACATAAAAAGGGTGCACACAAGAAAAAAAGTGGGACTCTTAAAATAACCAAGAGGGTATTTTCTCTTGCTTGCTTGCTTGCTGGCTGGCTTTTATCTTTCTTTCTTTCTCTGTCTTGGTGAGAGGGAATGAGGTTATCCTAGCAGTAAATGTATTTTAGGAATTGATGAATTCAAATAATCGGCTTCAGCGTGTAGAGTCACACCACCTAAGAGGGGACCAAAAACCCAGTCAACTTTAGTTTTCACAGGCAAGGTTAAGGGAAATGTTTTCCTCTTTTTTTTTTTTTTTTAAGATTTTATTTATTTATGTGACAGAGAGACAGCCAGCGAGAGAGGGAACACAAGCAGGGGGAGTGGGAGAGGAAGAAGCAGGCTCCCAGCGGAGGAGCCTGATGTGGGACTTGATCCCGGAACGCCAGGATCACGCCCTGAGCCAAAGGCAGACGCTTAACGACTGCGCTACCCAGGCGCCCCAATGTTTTCCATTTTTAAAAACTTGGTTGAGGATTTTTTTTAAATGCCTTTCTTTTGTCATCTGTTTTCATTATCCTGTTCCCTAAGTAGAAAGAGAGAATATGTGTGTGCGTGTGTGAGTTTGTGTGCGAGCAGTTCTCCAAAGGTCTAACTCCCTCCTGCCCAAGGCACTCTCTTAAATATCAACCGCGCCATCTTGTGGCGAAAGACATTTGTGCACCGGGCTTAAATTTCACTGAAAAATGAACATCGTGTTTGAAAAAAAAGCAGTATCATGATTTCTCATTACTTTCAGTCATTACATAAAATATTGATTCTGAAGCCATGAGTATAAACTAGAATGCAAAATATACATTAACTAGATGCTTGTTATAAAATATTTGCTGTGAAATGAAGGACAATTAAAAATTTAATAGACACAAAACCCTTTACCAGAATCTTACACACGAAACTTGAGAATCGGATCAGTGATTACAGTTGTAAAGACTTTTATTTTTTGCTGAAACTAAAGTAGGTCCTCCTCATCCTTCTCTACTTCAGCCCCTTACCATTTCCTTCAGATTATTTATTACGACTTCCTGTTATTTTATTTGCTTTTTTTCCTCCAGAAATACTCTTAGAATGCAGTAAATTTCATGAGATTATTAGGGATTGCTTTTGTGGTTTTCACCTTTGTATGCCCAATGCTTAGTATTATCCCTGGCACCTAATAGATACTCAATGAATATTTGTCAAGCGAGTTTTGTTGAATGAAAAATACTTCATAAATAAAATACACTCAAATTTTAAAAAAGTTACATGGACACATATAAATTAGAAAAATCCCTCTAACTGAAGTGAACTAACATTGTTCAACGAATTCTGTCATACTGTTTCTGATATATATCTCATGCTTTCAAAAGCTGCAGTGTTTGGGGACATGCTGCCCACAGAAAACTGCTAGAATGTATCCATTCTTCAGTGACGGGTCATTAGTAATGAAAAGGCCTCTTATTTAGGCTGGGATCTTAGCAATAAACTGGTGCCTTTCAGAATCAACAATCAACTCAAAGAACAGCTGGGAAATTCACATCTTGTTGTTTTCCAGATTTCACTGGGTTATCAAGTGACATGTAAATAATTGATTTGAGCCCCAACACGGTAGCATCGTAACTTACTAAGTTTGTGGGTGTCAGTGTGCTGGAAGCGACGTGCTGGGGCTCTGCTTTCTTGGACGGAAACTTAGTCATGTCACATCAAATATTCATTTTAAATCCTAGTACACATCTGTACTTCAACTTCTGACAAATGCCAAGTGTTTCCCAACACACATATTTTTGTCATGGGTAAAAGCCATTCAAACACAGCAGAAGAAATGGTGGAAAGGTAGAAAGCTGAATTTCATCTGGTTTTGAATTTGATACCATGTGGATTTTTTGTGCACTTGTCTTCGTTCAATTTAGAGAGCAATCTTGCGGGTTCCCAAAAGTTCATCAAGAGGCATTATTCACTTCTTTGCAAGTTTGTGAACTCCCACAGGAAATGGGGTACGAATGAATTAATGAGCATAGTAAATCAAAGTCCTAGTCTTATTTGGGGGAGAGGATGTGTTCTGGTTGGCTCTTCCTTCTTCCCCCACCCCCTCAACCCTCGCCAGAGATGCTGGTAAACTATGAAGGGAGTACAGAAGTGGGGCTCTACAGCTGAATTGTTTTTATTGACAGCAGTAGGATTCAAAATTCAATGTGTATTGAGATCACCTGTGAAACTTGCTAAAATACAGAGTCCTAGGCCCAGCCCCAGCCCGCTTCTACCTCTATCAATGTGTAGAAGTCAGGAATCTGGTTACCAGGTTCTCTCAGGCCTAGAACCCACCCTAGGACACCTCAAATTACTACTTTCAGCCTTGTCAATGTGGGGACTCTTTTTTCTTCACTGCTGTATTCCAAGTGCCCCAGACACATGGTTGGTGTGTAATAAGTAACATGTAGGGTGGGACAGTGGATGGGTGGAATGATGGATGGAACAATGCATAGGTAGATAGATCTTAGGGACTCAGAGTAATCAAGAGTAAAATTTCCCAAGTCCAAAGATTCTTTGAATTTATTCTTAAATTTCTGATACATCGTATGTTGTGTTTGCCCCTGATTTTGCGCAACCTTTATTTAAATACCATCTCCCTTTGGCAACAGAATAATTTTGTCACTTGGGATTAAAAGTGATATTTTTGCAAAATGGCAAACCATCTTGACATTTCATTACAAACCTTTTAACAAATTTCTGTTCTCATTCAAAACTGTTCTTCCAAGGGGAACAGAGACCACCAATCCCCATCAGTGGTTTTATAAAAACAAAATGCTTCTTTGCAGGGAGAATAAGATCAGAGGCGTGACAGGGAGTGGTTGGGAGCAAGGAGAGCTGGATTCCACGTTTATCTCCTCTGCTAATCCAACCTGTGACCTGAAACTGCCCTGAGCCCCAGTTTCCTCTTCTGTAAAGGGAGAGATTTAATCAGATGATCTCTAATGCCCTTCGGGCAGTAGATATTACTTAATATCACTTGGTAGCTTTGAAATTCCTCATCCCTGGGTCCAAAAAAAATAGACTTTTTTGAAGGCCTCCATTGATTACATTGTAAAAGGCAGAGTAATGGCTCCCCCTGAGATGTTCATGTTTTAATCCCCATACCTGTGAATATGCTATTTTACATGGGGAAAAAAGGGACTTGGCAAATGTAATTAGATTATGGGCCTTGGGATAGGGAGCTTATCCTGTTCATCCAGGTGCATGTGATCTATCACAAGTCTTTAGAAGCTGAGAACCTTCCCTGGCTGTGGTTAGAGAGAGAGAGAGAGATGTGACTGTGGAAGGAGGGTCAGAGAGGACACTGGTGGCTTTAAAAATGGAGGAAGGGACCATGAGCCAAGGAATGTGTATAGCCTCTAGAAGCTGGAAAAGACAAGGTAACAAATTCTTCTCCAGAGTTTCTGAAAAGGAATGCAACCCTGCCAACACCTTGATTTCGGCCCGTTCAGACCTGAGTGGGGCTTCTGACTTGAGCTGTAAGATAATAAATTTGTATTATTTAAACTGCCAAGTTTGTGGTAAGTTATTATGGCAGCAGGAGAAACCAAAGATGCCCTAAAAATACAAGTACTATTCAGAAGTCTGGCCCTTGGCATAGCCCACTGATGGAGCAAACCAGAGCCTTCTGTAAGCGAATCCTTGAGGGTCATTGGCCTGGGCCTCAGACTGACACACACTTGATATCCTTAACAATTCCAATTTAAGAATCCTCAAATTTAGACTTTTTGACACTGATCTCCAAACAATCCCTTTGAAAAGTGAATGTATACACACACACACACACACGTATCATATACATACCATATATGTGTGTGTATATAAATACATTCAGTCAGATATATTTAGCCAGGTTAATTTTTCCACACCCCTAGAAAAAACACTGGATTTTATACTGGATGACCAATATAGGAACTGAATTAATAACTTGTAACAAATGCCACTCAGGTTAAGCCAGTTGCCGTGGGCATGCCCAGTGTGAATTAAAAGGACATTCTGAGGCAAGTAGCCTCTATCATGCAGCTCTGAGTCAGAGAGGTAGGTAGTGTGGGTCTGAGAAACTTGGAGGCTACAAGCAGCATTTGGATACATGTAAAAGAATAGAATAGAAGGAGACCTTGGAGGTCTCCCAGGCCTCCTCTTAAATTTCACAGATAATCAAGCCAAGACTCAAAGATCAGGAACTGTGCCCAAAGTGAAGTAGAATATGCCTGAAGTATTCTTTCTGCTGTAGTAGACGGTCTTATGATGAAGAAGAAAACAGGACTGCAATGTAAACTTAGATCGCCGTGTCTTAGAATCTGCATTGCTTGAGCCTATCTTGCAAGTCACCTGTCACGTCATATTTTGAGGTCTTGCTACTCAAACCAGGAAGCTGATTGTGATTTTCAGAGGCAGCAGGTGAAGGAGGAGGCAGCCGGGATATAAGAACGGACACACAAGCTATCAGTTCACACTGGCTACAAATGGGCACGTGCGTCTCAAAATTATAAGTAGAATCTCTAAAGTGGTCTTCAATCCACCTTGACCTAAATTACCTAGGTAATTTGCATATTATCACTGGTCTGATTCCATAACAAACATTAATGGGCACCATCTAGAATGTTAGAGGTGGAAGAAACCTTAAGAGCATCTAATTTATCCTCAGAGTTGTGCAAATGGAAACAGGACCGAGAGGTTAAGGGGTGCATCCCAGTGGCAAAGCCAGCATTTCAGCCCCATCTGTCAACTCCCAGGCACTTGCTCATCCCCTCTGCTCTGTAAAACCTAGATGATGCTTTATCCTGAAGACCCTCGAAGCATCATGAAATGTATGTTCAGTCTCAGCCCCACCCACTACCATTTGCCTGTCAATCTGAAAGTTGTGCCTCCTGAGTTCAGAATTCATATGCTCTGATACAGAAGAAAAAGGTGGGCTTGTATTCCCAACTTTTTGGTGAATAAATAAGACAGTTTACCTGTAGGCTGAGGACACAACTTCTTCAAGGAGACTGGGATGGAAGGCACTAATTATTCACCAGAGACCTAATACCCTAATGGTCACAGTGTTTGGGAAAACCGGACTTCACTTCCCTTTCCTCCACCAAGTACCGCTATGTTAACAGGCTGTCCGTGATTCCCCAGACATTTAGCTTAATACATTTCACAGTAGATAAAGATGTCCATCCAGAGCCATTAGATAAACTCAAATTTGACAGTAAACCTAATTTGACAATATTATTCTAGCACTTTAAACCTCGGGCTTTGCTAGGGCAATTACTCACACCTTTATTTCTAATTTCTCTAATTTACTCTCTGAACGAAGGGACACACAGGATGCTTACCTGCCAAGTGCTACTGTTCTAAGAAAATTCATTTAACTGTTAACACTTAAGGAACAGGACGATTTCAGAATGGGGGTATCTTCATTCTACTGGGGTCCTAGATACGTGTCCCCATGCTCATTTCAAATTTCATCCTAGAAATGAAATGCCCAGGTAGGAAGAGTTGTGTTAAATGAGCACTGTCTGTGGATTATTCATTTGCGAAGATTGATAATGCCATAAAATACTCCCAACTTTGAAACTGTGAGTAATAAAATGTAATCGTTCTTTGATAGTTCTGAGTGCACTTCTAAAATTATGCAGTGCCTTAGAGTCATTGAAGAGAATATTACATTTTATAGATCATAAGACCATAGAACTTCAGAATTGAAAGGGACTTTTTGTGTCATCTGGTTGAGAATTGACAACTAGGTTTTGTATAGTTGCCAGCTACAGTTGATGGGTATGGGTCTGGTATGCCATTCTGAGGCTGGTTAGGGGCTCCATAGACAAGTATAATGTGATCGATTTGCAATGTCTACCATGGGTGGAAGGAAAGACTAATCACTAGTAGGACGCATATGTGCTATCCTTAACAGTTCCAACATTTTCATTTTAAACATGAGTAGCCAAAAATCTAAGCACAGCTCAGAGAGTTACCAGAATAAACCAGCTGATCGATGGGTGAGCGGGACTAGCCACTGCTGTTTCTGTCATACATGCTAGCTCGGTAGGATCAGCTCATAACTTCTACAAAATAGAAAACCAAATAAGTGTTTCTTGGGTATCTAAAACCTTTGGCAGAAAAAAAAAGGGCAGAACATATCTTTGGATGGTGATGTACATTCCCTAGGAAACTGGTGACAATTCACCGAATAATTTAGAAGAATTTGAAGTTAATTTTCCAAGGAGGCATCATGTACTTTAAACGATAATCATGCTTTCAGAATTCATTTTTATACAGTCAATAAATATGTTCTAGTGTCCTTTCTATACAAGGTACTGTATTAGAGTCATGAGAATAGTAATGAGACATTCTATGCAAAGATCCACTAGCATCCTTTTCTGAAGAAAAAGGTCAAGTAAGGGAAATGCTGGCAGTTTTTTCAAAATAAATGCCCAATGAAGATGAGAAACTTCAGGCTTTAAATATTTTAAATCTTTTTTATTGAAGTATGGTACATGTACATCAATTAAAATGCACAGCTCAGTGAATTAACACACATGAATGAAGTAATAACATCCATGAAACCATCACCCAGGACAAGAAATAAAAGTACTAGCACAGAAGCCCCCCTGTCCCCCTCCCCAATCAGCACCCCTTACATCCGCCCCCAAGGATGAAAACTATCCTGATTTCCCACACCAGCCTGGTTTTGTCAATTCTTGAACTTTATATAGATAAAATCACATTATATTTATTGTTTTATATCTGGCTTCTTTTATTCAACAATATTTTTGTAGTAATTATCCACATTCTGGAGTAGCTAGAGCTCGTCCATTTTTATTACAGTAAATACTCTTTAGTTTCTTTATGCATTCTATTGCTGTTGGATATTTGTGTTGCTTCCAGATTGGAATTATTACATAAAGTGCTTCTGTGGACACTCTGGTACGCATTTCTCCTGGAAATATATTTAGAATTGTAATTGCTGAGTCATAGGGTCTATTTATGGTGACCTTTATATATATAATTCCAAGCAGTCTTCCAAAGTGTCTGGTGATGTAGGAAAGACATTAGGGTTCGAAGCCTATGGCCAAGCAAGAATTCTTGAGATGTCTTTGGTGCAAAAAAAGGTGATTTTATTAAATCATGGGAACAGAACCCATGGGCAGAAAGAACTGCACCAGGGTCATGAGGACTGGCCCATCATATACTTTCAAGTTAGGAGGGGGTAGGGATAGATGGCGTAAATCCCTAAGGAATTTTGGAAGCAAGGTATCCAGAATCTTGAGGGGGCTAGCTATTGTTGGGAAAAGGTCATTTATTGCCGTCTAATAAAACCTTAATCATGAGACCCTTCAGATGTATATCAGTGGGCCATATGCTTGGGGGATGAGTGCCAACATGTATCTTGCGGGGTTTAGTGATAAAGGAAGTTTCCAAAGGAATTTTTATACATTAAAGTAGACTTACAGGATTGGGGTGGGACGGGGTCCAGCTAGGATTGCCTTTTGCCCTTAGCAAAGAAGTAACATTGAGGCAGTTGAGTCCCTAGAGGAATGTCACTGTGCCTGTTTCAAGGACTTATCAATGGGCTGTAGGTAGTAAGGAAATTTAATAATTTTTCTTCTGCCTTTGTTTCCCACATCAGCTGGTAATCAATTTTAACTCATACCTGTGGTGGTGGAGAGTTCCCAAAGCTACACGTTCTCATCAACGTTTGGTATTTTCAGTATATTTAATATAAGCAGTCTAGTAGCTATTTCATTAGGGTTTTAATTTGCATTTCCCTAAATTACTGAAGAAGCCTAACACATTCTCATGTTTATTGGGCATTCAGATATCTTGTGAAGTACTTGTTCAAACCTCTTGGTCCTTTTCATGTGGATTGCCTTTGTTTTTATTTGTATGTTTTTGAGAAGGTGGATTATATTTAAATTAAGAACTTGTGTTCCTCAGAAGACACAAGAGTCTTTCTGTCAGAGTTGAGTCCCCATTATGTGGGAAGAGAGGATTTAATGATATAGAATTATTAACTAGATTTAAAAAAACTATTAACTGGATAACTGAATAGGCAAAAAGAAAACACTAAGGCATCGTGTAGATAGCAATTGCGGGAAACAGCTCACTCCCTGGAACTGGAGGAACAAAGGGAAAGGATGACATTATTAAACTCAGAGCCTGGTGAGGTCAACTGGTCCTGGAGTCTCTGAGAGGGACGCCTTAAGGCTCTTCTGTAAGTGCTGGGAAAACTACAGACTGGCTTTGATTGTCCCCGTGGGAACAAATGGACGCTGCTGCAGTGAAGCGTGGCCAGCTTGCAGCGTTAAGAACAGGAAACCTTAGGAACACGAAGGGGCAAGTCCCCTCCTCCAGCCTTGCTGTATCCCTCGAGCACCCCCTACTGGCAGCTGTCAAAGCAGACCCCCCTCCCCAGTTTGCAGGGTTCAAGCCCCAACATCACAAAAATAGAGAATTATGGGGTTGTTGCTAAGAGGCGGTAGCTTGTTACCTAGCAAGAAAGCAGAAGAACAAAAGAGCGAGGGAAAATGTGTATCCAGCAGCGGGTGTGGGTGTGAGTTATGTCTAGAAGTCAGTAACGGCTAACCTCAAAGGTGCTTACCACGTGCCAGCTGGTTTTAAGGCTTCACCGTATTATCATATCTCCTCTCGCAACAGCCTTTTACGTGAGAACTCTCACTATTACCCCTCCAAAGATGAGGAAATAAAGGCAAGAGAGTTCACATAACCTGCCCAAGGACACACCACCGGGAGGTACCCGATAGAGTAGTTAACAATTCAGATCAATCTAATTTCGTTTTTATCTTCACACTCAAATTCAAAAATAAAGAGAATTTACTGTAAAAAAGCTATAAAAGATTATGGTAAATGAGACATGAAAATTAATAGCAGGTCTGACTGAAGGGAACTTGTACAGTAATCAATATTTTCTGGTCATATTAGCTCATAAAAATATGGCAGATGGCATCCATAGCTTTCTTTCTTCACCTTCTACTATCTTTATTTTCCTCTAGTTGGTCTTTTAGGAATCCTTGTCACTGTGGTGAAAAACCACAGATTCTGCTGATGGGGTTGTTTAAAATTACATTTACTGACAGTTGCTTTGATTTCTGTACTTTGTTCTGACAGATAGATGATAATTGTGTTTGGGTGAGTCCTTCTTTCTCTCCTCTAAAACCAAATTCAGGCCCAAGCTGCTCTCAAAGCCGTCACCAGTAGGACAACTCTCTCACGTTGGCTGCACACAATTGTTTGGACGCATTCGAACGGCCTTGGTGTGGGGCACCGCCATTTTGCTTTCCTCACTGACAGACACTGCCTCAGTGTGCCGATCTGCCAGAGATTTGGAGACAAGTATGAGAACTCATTTATTCATGTATTCTCAGGCTGAAGTGCAGAGTCAGCTGCAAATCTGACTTCCTGGAAAAGACAAACCAGCATGGAACTTGTGGAATTAGAAGTGGGAGCTAACATGTATGGGGCACCTTCCGGGTCTCAGGCACTGTGGTAGGTACTGCCACTGCCTCCTCACTGGTGTCTGCTCAGTCATCCCCCAAACTCAGGTGACCCTCCACCCTGCAGCCAAATGCTAAATGCAAACCTGATCACACGATTCATTGTTATGGGGGAGATTTAAATTCTTTTTTTTTTAATTTTTTATTATGCTATGTTAGTCACCATACAGTAGATCATTAGTTTTTGATGTAGTGTTCCATGATTCATTGTTTGTGTATAACTGAAACCAGGAGCTCGGGAGCGCACAGGAACCAGGGGCGGCTGGCGGTGTTAGAAGCACAAAGGACAGAGATGTGCCGGCCCTGGAAGCGAGGGCTGGGAGAGCGGCTGTGGGGCGCACAACCCGGGATGCTGCGGGGTTTTTAGCAGCTCCGACAGAAACAGAGTTAGAGTGGGCAAGAGAGCTCAGTGGAGAGCGGACTGTGATCTCTCTGTTCGGAGATTAAAATTCTTAACTCCATGCACCTGACACTGCTTTCCCTGGAGCCTGACTTCAGCCTATTTCACCTTTGCCCCCTGACCTCTATCCCACTAGGTCCCTTCTGCCCCAGGGCTCTTGCATATGCTGTTTCCACTTTTCTCTCCTGTTCCCCATATACACCCCTTTCCCATAGCTGACTCTTACTAATGCTTCAGGTATCATTTCCTGAGCGAAGCTTCTTTGACTTCCCTTTCCAGACAGGTGAAGTCCTCCATTCAGAGGCTCATAGCCCCTGGACTTTCTCTTTATGGCATCTGTCATTTATGATGTATGTTTGCATGTCTATGTAAGCCTTGTCTGTTTTTCCCACGAGACTATAGGTTCTAGGAGAGGATGGGCATGCCTGCATTGCCCACCATCGTGTGTCCATTGGACCTAACAACACAAATGGTCACCATTCGAGAAGGATGTCATGAAGGAGTCATTATCATCCATGATCACAGCTGGTAGGGTACATCGAACAACCTGTTTATCCTACATCAGGTCTGAATTGTTCCCTCCACAAAGGCCAAGGCACATTCATATTCTCATGTCAGCTGCTTTCATTTATTTATCTATGTAGGTGGGCTATACTTGGTCATCACTCTTTTGACAGCAGTACACGTGACGCCGGGGGGCCACTGTGATGTAGTTTTAGAATATCAGCGAGGTTCAGCGGGGTGGAGTCCGGAGCAGATGACCAAGAAAGGATTCTTGAGATGTCTTTGGTACAAAATGGTAGTTTATTAAAGCAGGGAGACAGGACCCGTGGGCAGAAAGAGCTGCTGCCCTGGGGCTTCGAGGGGTGGCTGGGGTTGGGGGAGGTAAGGAAAAAGGGAGGTTTCAAAAGGATTTTCATATGTTAAAGAGGACCTTCAAGATACTGGAGGCCTTGCCATTGTCAGGTGAAGGTTGGTTTTCCCCCCCTAGCAAGGCATTAACGTTAAGATAGTTGGGAGCTTCCTGGAAGAATATCACAGATCCTACCCAGGAGTGGGGGGTGGGGGAGGTTGCGGGGTGTCAGTTTATGTTTTGTCCTCAGCTTGCCTTCTGCTCCCTTATCAACTGCATGAGCAGTTGAACTGTGAAGTTCTAAGGTGGGGCCTGCGGACATTCATTTTAGCAAGTGCTCCAGGGATCCTGGGCCCACCTTGAATGGCATTGTCTCAACCCCTCACCCTACTTCATCCTCACCCCCAAACCGACCTGACCTCAGAAATCTCTTCTCTGCTTCAAGACCTCTGTATCTTCACCTTGGGCCCCGCATTCATTTCCTTTCCCCATGTACCAAATTCCCACAAGCCCCAGGGCCTAAAATGATACAAGTAAAACTATCTTACAGTTCTAGAGGCCAGAAGCCCAGAGTCAGTCTCTGGGCTGAAATCAGAGTGTTGGAAGGACTGTGTTCCTTCTGGAGGCTCAAGGGAAAATTTGTTTCCATGCCTTCCCCAGTTTTTGGCAGCCACTGTGTGCATGGGCTGCCCCCTCACTGGTTCTCTGCTTCTGTTGTGATGTCTCCTTCTCTGACCCTGACCCTGTGCATCCTTCTTATAAGAACCCTCCGTGATTCCACTGAGCCACCCAAGTAGTCAGGACAACTTTCCATCTCAAGATCCTTAACGGAACATATTTGCAAAGTCCCTTTTGGCATGCAATATATACATAGATTCCAGGGGTAGGATGTGGAGATCTTTGGAAGATTATTACGCAGCCTAGCACACACCCCAATCCCCACCACATTGTTCTTCTTTCCTACTATTTCTAGGGAAGAAATGCCCCCTGTATTTGCCAGAGTTTACACCATAACTCTCCCCCAACCCCCACCCCCACTCTTCATATCCTCCCACGTTGCCTGCCCCTCCTGTTGTCAAATATTTCCTCTCATTGTCTTCAGCAGTAGTAAGTTCTTTTTGGAGACAGAGTAGTCTGGGTTTGAATTCCCAGCTCTGTTACTTCCCAGCTGGGTAGGCTTAGTCATAGAACTTTAAGTCTGGTTCCCTTCTAGTAGACTTACAAATGTCTCCCTTCAGGGCTGTTGGAGGGATTAATGGAAATAATGGATGGAAAGTCTCTCTCCCACAGCCTGTCAGGTGGAAAGCATTCAGAAAAAGAAAATGTTGCCATTGTTATCGTCACTGTTTCCTCCTTCTAATTTGGACCATGGAGGTCTACACCGCTTTTAAAGATGGTTGGTTCTCTCTGTAAGCCACCACTCCAGTAACACATTCCATGACCAGACAGACAGAGGCTGGCCTTTTCTATCTGCCACATTGTTTTCTAAGCTGGATTCAGTCCATCCAACAGTTGTTTATTAAGCCCTCCCTCCTTCCCTGGGCTGTTCACACAGGTGAGGAAGGCACAGTCCCTGCCCTCAGCAGGCATTCCTCAGAGTTGGGCAATGGAATGTATAACAATAAAATTTCAAAGTAAAGTGACAAATGCCATAGTTGCTTGTAGACGTCAGAACAGATTTCTAGATGAAGGGGTACTTGAGCTAAGTGAAGTAGGAAATACTTTTTGTAGGAAACGGGTCATTGCTCTTTGTATTCATCAATTATATCACTGCCCAAGGCAAGGGGCCAAACTCTATCATCAGCAAGATTTATGCTTGAGTGTTTCAGAACAATAAGAGCTTCACCGTTCTGTTCTTTCAAGCTCCAGCCTGGCACAGAGAGAGTTTGTGGTGCGGGCCTGTTAATCCCAGGATGCCCTGCTTTTCCAGGGACAGGCATGATATAAATTTAAAGCAGCACCGTCAGTTTGCTTGATTGGAATATGGTAGCTGCCCAAGCATCTTCAGCCAGCACTGACAGACTCCTGCCAATAGGAACATGGCCATGTGATAAAGTATCAAGAACGTCAGGCTGGGCTATAAATCAGTGGCTGTCTGACTTTTTAGATCTTGACTCATTACAACAGAGCGAAAAACCTACCTCCACACATCCTGTGCACACCAGCTTTCTAACACAAAAGAATTCTGTGTTGGCTAAGTATTGAAGTGAGCACATAACAATAAAATCTCTGAAAATGCATGTCAGCCAACACGGTGATCAACAAAAGCAAATCCCAACATAATTTCTCAACTAAATTAATGCAATAAAAAGAACAACAATCCAAAGCCAAACCAACTGAAGGCAGCACTGGTGCTGCACATTTAACACAGCACCCTTCCAGAAAGTCGGGGGAGTCCCTTCGCTTCACTCTTGCGTGTTCTCAGCGGAAGCTTTGCAGTATTGCCAAAGCATTGGGTGGCTTCCAGACTTACTGATAGAATATAAAATGGAAGTTTTTAGCAAACTCTAATACTACCTTATTTTTAATTTATGAAAACCAAGTTTTAGTTACCTGTATTTTTTAACTTTATTAATAAACAGTCCTTAGTTGTGCATCAAAGTGAAAATCTATGGGCTTGTGTCTACTACCTGCAAACAAACAAACAAACAAACAAACAAAAGACTTACATTCTCAGATGCATTTACAATCTATCCAGGAAAAGCCTGGTAACCTAGAGTGGACTCAAGCGATACTCAGAGACACGCTACTCCAAGTGAAACCAACATGTGTTCCTCAACTCCTGTCCCCCTTGATGTGGTTCTCTTTTCGTCTTTCTTGGGAGAAGCTAGGGAGTGCCACACAGCACTGCAAGCAAGAATCTACAAATCTATGGTAAGAGCATGAATCTGGCGGTAGATCCAGGTATGGGAAGTCCGGGGACAAAGACAATAGGACATAGGTTAAGGAACACACAGTGAGCTATGTCTGTGGAGACTTGAATTTACAGATTTGTAGAAAACGAAAGCCGAGGCAGTGCTCGATTCTCCAGAAGCAGATGCTGATATGGGGGTGCCCTAGATTGAAGCAGCCGACACTGGAGGTCCATCTCCGAGAGTTTCCACACTCAACGCAGACTTGGTTTGAGCAAAAAATACCCTTGCTGTGTTAAGGCACTGGGATTTCATTACTGGCAAAACCTCCTGCTTCCTGGCCATTGTAAACCCTTGTATACAAGGCCAAGAGAGAAGACACCGAAATGACCCTGCTGTGACCCAAGGTCACCATGGGAAACAAGGCCATGGGTGGAATCTAGGACTCCTCCCCCTGACCTTGTGTTCCTCTCCCTGCAGCACTCTGTACTCCTTTGCTTCCCTACTACAGTGGAAACCCCCCCCCCCATGGAATCAGGAAAAGCTAGAGGGTGAATCATGATACAGTTTTGTACACAGGTTTAAAAACATAAATTGTTCACCATTTTACTATCTTGCAAAATCTTCCCTACTTTACCTGTCAAACCAGAGATGGATGTGATGGCAAGAAGTCTCAGTAAATTGCTACATCAAGTATCGTCACAAATAATCATTCTTGCGAATAATCCAACATGCCTGAGACTTGAATAGGCTCCGGGGTATCTGAAAATATTACCAAAGCAGTGAAAGACGTATATAAAGGTGTTTTTTCAAATCCCAAATTATTCACCAATATTACTGAAATATGAAAGTGAGTAGTTAATAAAATTGTCAACATTTTGAAAGGGCTATGAAATATCCTTACTACGCCTCGTTTTTATGCCAGCTCACGAGCACATTTCCCTCTTCTCTCCCTGCAGGTCTGTATAAAGCAGACAAGATCCATCTTTCATTCCCTCAGAACCCTGGGATTTACAGGATCACAGACACCTAGACACACATTCTGAGGCAGTGGCTGCCAGACCCAGCACTCGAAGGTGAGACGTAGACTGAAGAAAGGGTATATTGCTGGATATATTGTGGTTTTTTTCCCTCAAGGTAGGTTGCCAAAAAATTTTAAAAGCTTTCTCCACTTGGACAAGTTTAGGGAAGTATTTGTGGCTTCTGGAGACTAGAAATAGGAGAATTACCATGACTTTATTCTAAAGATTTGTAAGGTAGTGATAGATCGAGCAGAACACCTCGATAAGATTAGGTGAAAATGATCCCCTTTCTGAATGAATCACAGAGCTACAAAGGATTGAACGATCCCTAACTCTGACCCTTAATTGTCAAGGGAGGCCTAATGTGAACGTGAAGGCTTGAGTGATGGTCATATCAGCCCTCGTGGGCCCAGCACAGAGCTTGAAGCACCTTTGTGGGGCATAGAATTCATGGTACACGCCGGCACACTTTGGAGAGAGGATGGGGGAAGCAGAGGGTGCTCTGGTAATAATTATCGTACTGCACCAGACACATGTCAGAGCTGGCCGGCAAGTCATGGACTGTCACTCTGTTGCTATACGCTCACACAAGAGGTTGCAAACACAGTGCCAGCCAGATCTGGGCAGGTAACACACTGGCCAGTTGGGGTCTCTGGCCAACAGGGGCTGCCCATTTAAATGGGGCACCTGCCTCTTCCTTCCAGACAACTGTTCCCCTGCATGAATCCCACCTCCAGCTGCCAAAATCCTCCTACTTTTTAAAAAGAAAGCAATATTTGTATGTGTGTTTTTCAATTTCCAAATGTTGCCCACAAATTGAAAAATTCAGAATATCACAAAGACCAAACAGATCCTCATGATTTTAACCAGGAGGTCACCAGTATTTGACCTCTTTCTTTGGAGCGAAGGAGAGAGCTGCAGCCAGAAGCAGGAAAGGACTCTGGGAACAAGGTAGATCTGTCACTCACATTGTTTTTGCACCAAAGAGTAAAAGAACTGGAAGGTGTATGCAGTTCCAAAATTAATGAATTAATCTCTTAATTAAAAATGGGAATGGATGAAACACCACCCTTATCTACCAGCTCAAAGGGCAGCATGGAGGCTCCCTGGGCTCAGGTTTCGCCTGATTCACTGCCCTGGTGGCTGAGCTTCTTGCCTGGGAACTGAAGTGTAAGCTGTGGCCCTTGCCCATGGAGGCTCCACAATGCCCACCCTGCTCTGTGCAAGACTGATCCCAGAAAATGGCAGAAACATCAGGATGGGGGAAGGGCAGCCAGGTGGAAATCTCTTGAGCCCAGCCCAGCAGAGGGGAGGCTGCCCTTCTAGCCTCCAGATGGCTGCCCATCCTGCCAGACCAACACCAGGTCTCCAGCCTGCTGGGTGGCCCGGGGAGAAAGGTGGAAGGAGGGGGCACAAACCTGTCACTGCCCCTTGGGTCACCCAGTCCTCACCTTCCAGCTGGCAGGGCTACCCTCTCTCTGGTGGGCACAGCCTGCCCTCCAGTACCCTGGGGGCTGCTGTCCAACTGGGGAAGGCCACTTTGGGCCTTGCCTCAGAGATTTAGCAGCAACTGTCCGCCAGGGGGCGACAGTGGGCCAAGTTGATGGGCTGGGATTCTGGCCCTCCCACTGCCCTGTCCAGGCGCCTGGGCGCCAGCCAACTCTAGCGCTGTAACCTCCAGGTGACCTTCAGAAGAACCTGGGCAGGCCAGAGGAGCTGGAGCTGAGAAGTAGGACATGGGTACCCTCTGCCCCTCTTTCCCTAACTGGCACCCCAGCTGCGAGGCCCCAGTCACTCCTCTATATCCATTGATCACGAGGGAAGGGCCCAGAGCCAGTGCTTTTAAACACCATGAGAAAGCTAAATTTAAAAACCTCAGGAAACCCCAAGCAGGGTCTGCTCATCCAGACTGTGTCAGGAGAATGAACACAAAGTTCCACTTCCGGCTGGGTTTGCCATCAGCCTCCTGTACACAGTGCCTTCCACCGCTGCCTCACAAAGGGGGGGGGTGGGTAGAGAAGTGGGAGTGGGCGGAAGACCAGCACAGGACAAGGTCAAATTCAAAAATCTTCATTGACCCCAGACTCTTTCCTCATGTTGTAATTTCAGTGTTCCGAATATTAATAGACATTTGTTTTAAAAAATGATAACAGAATATATCTACAAGTAAATCTCACTTTGCTTTCTCTAAAATCTGTGATTTCCTTTCAAGACTCTTTTGGATGTTGGGCTGGTTTTAGCCAGCCAACTAATTGGAGCTTAGTCTTCATCGCAGCAGGAGTGAGCAGGAATGAAATCTTGTCCTTTAATCATGGAGAAAAAATCTTGTCTGGAAGTCATCCTTGCCTTCTCAGTATTCTCGGTGGCTGCCCAGCAGACTTTCTCTACATCACAGCGGCCAGTGCCGCGTGGCCACCACCAACTGCAAAGGATCATGAGGAAAAGGGGGGGCTCTGTGGCTATGGTAGACTTGGTGCAAACATGACCCCACAGGGCTCCCCACACTGTTGCCCCAAACAAAATGAGGGTTGTTAGCAAGGAAGAAGAGAGGAAATGATGTTAGGTCAGTCAACAATGTCTGTCATTACTTCACTCATTCATTTATTCATTCAGGAATTAATATTTTTTGAGTACTTATTACATTCTGGGTCCTGTGCTAGGCCTTTAGAACACAAGAGAAAACAAAGGAGGCAGAGACAGTTGACCTCCCAAGAAGCTTACATTCTTGGAGGGGCGAGGGCAATTTTTTAAATGAAGCCTTGTAGTAATTTTAGAAGTTGAAAACTGCTTTTGAGGGAAAATAAAGCAGAGGAGGAGGACAGAGAATGATGGGACTGGGGGGCAGATTGCAATTAGATACTTGGTAGTCTGGGAAGTATTTCCCAAGGAGGGACGTTTGATCAAAGACCTAAAGGTATAAGGGAGCAAGCCATGAGTTTATGGGGAGAGGGGAGCATTCCAGGCAAATGGAACAGCCAGTGCAAGAGACCTTGGGGTGGGAGTGGCCCCTACTCTGTTGTGAAAGAGGAAAGCCCCTATTGATGGAAAGTAGTGAGAGCCTGGACAGAGTAGCAAAGGGGAGCCCAGCAGGATGTGGAAGCCCACTGTGCATTACAAGGCCGCTGTCAAGAATTGGCTTACACTGTGACGGGGGAGTGAAGGAAAGGTTCTGAGCAGGGGAGTTCCACGAGCTGACTTGTGCTTTCCTGGGGTCATTCTGGCTGCTTTGTTAAGAATGAGCTGCAGAGGGCCGGGATGGAAGGCCAGAGACCAATACTGAGGCTATTGTGATAATCTAGGCAACAGATAATTGACTGCTTCGACCAAGGTAGCAACATTCTGCAACACATTAAAAACTAGAGAGAGAGAATACAAAAAAAAAAAAAAAAAAAAGAAGGAAGTCAGAAATTTATCTTCCCCGTGTGTGTATCCCTTCCTGCTACTAAAGTGCAGAAGCCAGAAACTGAAAGAGCAGTGGGCTTTTTCATTCTCATTTTCTCTCATCTAATACCAGCCTTAATTGTGTCCTATTAAAGTCAGTTCTTGAACTGCAAGGCAACCATCTGTGAACTTACGTATTTCTTTCCCCTCTGGTTTGCAGAGCTCCTGATCAATGAACACATTTCATGCAAACAAGAAGAAATCACTATGATACTTTGTTTCAGGATAAAGTTACTGAGTTAAAAATAAATGGTGAATGATCATGTTTTCCTTTTTGGTTTTAATAACCAAGGCTTAATCCAAGAAACCTGCTTGCGTGGATGTTTTTGTTCAGTAATCATTTGTTACCATCCCTATTGAAAGATGTAGCTTTGGATGACTGGGTAGACTCTGGAGAGATGAAATGAAGGAGGGAGCAGATGGTGAATGGGAATGGTCATGAGAAAAAGGAGGAGAATGGGGAGTAAAAGATCCGCAGATGGTAGCATCAGTGACCCTGGAGCAGGGCACAAAAGAAGAAAGAATGAGCTAATGCTTTTCCAGCCACATCTGCTGACCCCACCAGGCTTCCAGCTGTCCTTTCTTGTCCACAGGGTTTTTGGTTGACGCAGGGTGCAGATCACAGTTTTGGTGCCACCTCTGGGGAGGATCACGGGCGGGTCAGGGCTTCCTCACGTACAAGCCAGATGCTTGATGTGTAAACAAACGTGCAGGTAAGCATGGTTTATTGAAATTCTGTAAATCATAGTGAGACTGATAATGCTACAGCGTCAAACATTTATATCTGTAGACTTGCTTTCGTCCTTTCCCCCCAGTTCACTCTCTGACACCCATGCCCCACCCATTCCCTCCTCATTCTGTCCTGTATTTTCTTTTCTGTCATTCTGGCATAGACTCGCCCTTCAGTTCACTAGAGCGATCATCTTAACTCCACTAACCATCACAATGATGTATTCTATGTAATTGCCGTTAACCCAAATGTAAAAGGTGATACTGTCATTAATATTGCAGACATTTTTAGCTAGAACAAATCCAGGGCGGTATTTGGTCTATTCTCATTCTGCGAATGGGTAAACAGAGGCCTGAGGCCATAAATGACTCTGCCAAGGCCACAGAGTGATTTGGGGACAGAAGGCAGGATGACACTGAGTGGATTCCTGAGTCCCACTCATTAGGAGACTTTAGCTTTTAACTTTTCAGTGAGGCATGTTTTCTGAACATCTTTTTAAATCTCAGATTTACTATTTTCTCCAGAGCAATGCTGCTGGTTCCTCGTAACCCCTCCCTTTCCCACCATGTTGAGATATGTGATTTCATTTAAAGATTTTTCAGCTCTCCTCCATGGCAGAAGAAATGGTAGTGAAGGGGCGCCTGGGTGGCACAGCGGTTAAGCGCCTGCCTTCGGCTCAGGGCGTGATCCCGGCGTTACGGGATCCAGCCCCACATCAGGCTCCTCTGCTATGAGCCTGCTTCTTCCTCTCCTGCTCCCCCTGCTTGTGTTCCCTCTCTCGCGGGCTGTCTCTATCTCTGTCAAATAAATAAATAAAATCTTAAAAAAAAAAAAAAGAAAAAAGAAATGGTAGTGAAAAGACACTATGAAAATTCTTGTCTGTTGTCCAAAACAAAAATCTTACTAGTCATAGCCCCACTACTATAACAGAAGTATGTTCGTTGTTGCATACCTTACTTTTTCATTTGCCATGTAATAACTAATTTTTTACTTAGTTGAAGTCCTAATGAGTTGGCTATTTTATATGCAATCTTACTTACCAATCATAGGCCTTTTTATATTCTGTGTAATCATCATTTCAAGCATTTGCTTCTGATTAATACATGTTAATTTTGGAACACATACGGAAACTACTGAAATTTGTTGAAAAGAGTATCAGCTATAAGCTGGCTGCCCTCGGAATAACGGATGCACCTTCCCAGTCTTCGTAGGTATACTTCGTATTCTAAGAGTTGGAGTTGATGCCCTATAAGCCGGTTTCTATTTGCTCCCCACCCCTTCAGAGCGAGGTGGAGACAAGGACCCGAGCCTCGGGTTCCCCACAGGTGAAATGTCACGCCACGGACGAGAACCAGGCGACGGCACTGCCAGGACTGCGGCGGGCAGGAAGTAACGAGTGGCAGAGACAGCTTTCAGCGCCCGCCGCGCGTCGGCCTTGCGGCCTGCCGCACCATTTTCCGCCGCGTGTGTGGGCTCCGGGGGCCGGCAGAGGGCGCTGTGGCCCCGGTGCGCGGCTGCGTCGGCGCGGTGCGAACTCTCCCCGGGCTGCCCGGGTGCCGCCCTGTCCCAGCCTCCTCTGCGGGTAAACAGACATGGCCGACGAGAGAGACCCGCAGGACGCTGCGCACAACATGGGCAACCACCTGCCGCTCCTCCCTGGTAACCTCCCGGGGCCGGTCCCCGGCGGCGGGACGGGAAGAGGCTCGAGCCTTGAGCGGCGCGGCAGGGCTAGGGAGACGGGCGGGGGGCACCGAGGCCTGCCGGGGCGCTCCGGGAAGCGGCCGCACGTCAGGCCTCTGGCCAGCGACCGGGTCCCGGCGCATTTCTCTCTTGCCGGGTCGCCCCAAGCTATGGGCGAGGGTTTTGGATCGGGGAGGAGTCTGCTCCCAAGGGCAGAGACCCTTCCCTCTCCGTCCATTGTGTGTCCAGAACTTGGCTCCAAGGAAACGGCTTAAAACTGAGGGGGAAGGAGGGAGGGGATATGCGGGACCCTGACAGGTTAGCAGCCGTTACTTTTCTGGACTTCTGTTTAATAAGAGTGACAGCTAACAAGTATTAAGCACTTACCATATCAGGGGCCCTGCAGTAAGCGCTTTGCATGCATTTCTCTGTTTAATCCTCCCCACATAACTTTTCTGATCCCCATTTGGTAGGTGAGAAATGGATTAGCGGATTAGTTCAGTGACTTGCCCAAGGTGACACAGTTGCAGAGCCGGAACTGCAATTCTTTCTGTCAGTATAGCCAGTGTCGCTTAACCACTTCACTGCCAAGACAGTATGGGTATGTTTTTCTCAAGGCATGTAGCTCAAGCAGGTAGTAGAATATGCTGGATTAGAGAGATTTAGGAGTGCGATGTTGAATTCAGTTTTCTATTTTCTTTTGTATTTCACGAAAGTTTACACCTTGGCTTTATATTAGAATTCTGGGCAGGAAAAAAATGCATGAATTAATTGTACAAATTTGTCATGGAAGGCTATAGAAGTGATGCTTTTCAAGAGGCTCTCAGACAAACTGGGACTGTTAGCTGAGTTCCTTCAGTGTGTGCCAGTTAGGTGTTGTGGACTTGAAAAGGGGTATGATACACAGTCTGGTACTTGAGGAGGTTTATAATCTCTATGAGGCAAAAGGTAGTTGATTTAGGACCTGATAAATTAATGCTGTTATTGTCCTTAAGAGGGATTGAGGTAAAGCATTGTGAAATGGATTTGGAGATATCCGAAAGTATACACTTAGGATGGGGTTGTGGAAGAGAAGTCCGAGGAGGTAGGTTGAGTCTAATTTGTTAGGAAGCTTGCGTCTCTTGCCAGTGGGTGGGGGCTTTTTTCTGTGGGTTGCAAGAAACAGTTGTGGGTTACGGGGAGTTCCCCAAGGAAAGCTTTTCTTGAAGGATTAATTTGTCCCCTGGGAGTTGTGTGCCTTGAAGGAGGAGAAGACTGAATGCATGCCCACCATATAGAAGGGACGTTTTATGTAAAAATAAACCAGAGTCAGAGTCGGTGGTTGTTCCTGAAGCCAACCTAGCTGAATTGACATAAAGGTAAGTGTGTCAGCCTTTGACTGAAGAGCTGAGCTGTTTATTTCAGAGACGTCAGCCCCACTCTGTGCCAAATCCAGTGTTTCAGGGAGGTTACTGATGTTCTGTTTGCATTCATGTGGTGCTTCTGCGTGAGATGAGTCATCAGACTTCACCCTGGTAATTCCGAACACTGTGTGTTTTGTTGAAAAAAATCGGAAGTGAGGGGGTATCTGGGTGGCTCAGTCGGTTAAGCAGCAGACTCTTGATTTCTGCTTGGGTCATGATCTCAGGGTCCTGGGATCGAGCCCCCACATCAGCTGCGTGCTCAGCGGGGAGTCGCTTGAAGATTCTCTCCCCGCCCCCCCGCAGCCCCCAGCTCGCATGCACACGCACTCTCTCTCAAATAAATAAATAAATCTTTAAAAAAAGAAAGAACCAGGAGTGAGAAGGCCCAGAGAGGTGGTAGATATAATAATAAAGCTTTTCTAAATCATACGAGTTTTATTTGTAAAGAAACATTGGATCCTTAGATCTGTGTAGTGTGAGTTGTTTTGAAGAGCAATACTCTTTAAGTGCTAAGGAAATAGTTTAACATTTAAGATGCAAAGAATCCTTCTTGGCCAAAGGAAACGTTAATAAATAAGCAGTCGAGTAGAGGGAAGTGGCTTTTGGACGTATTTATGAGAAAGGCTACTGTATATAAGGAAATTGGTTGATATTTTTGTTGTTGTTACTTTTGGTGAAACTTCTCTGTTCTTAGCAAAAATATGTATGAAGTGTTAGACCACTGACCATTTAAATATAAGTTGAAATAATTATGTTACTCTCTTTGACCAATCCCTGTATCTAGGAATTCCTGAGATTTAATAGAAAATCCAAAGCAGTCACTATATTGAAAAACATTTGTTTTTTTTTTGTCAGGACCCTAGCTGGAGGTAATTTGATTTAGATAGTGACATACACAAAAGAAAATGACAATTTTGTAATGACATTTTATCTGTTTAGAAGTGTATTTGGGGCCTTTACATGAAATACGAGGTCAAAATTGAGATTCAGTTTGTTTAGGCCAGGATTTCTTAACCTCAACACTTTTGATTTTGGGGGCTGGAAAAGTCTTTGTTGTGGGGGACTATCCTGCAGGATGCATCCTTGTCGGATATTTAGCAGCATCTCTGGCCTCTGCCCACTAGATGCCAGTAGGGCTTTCCTAGTTGTGACAACCAAATATATTTCCAGACATTTCCAAATATGGCTTGAGGGGCAAAAATCACCCCTGGTGGAGAATTGCTGATCTAGGGTAGGAATTTTACCCACAGCTGGCATTAACAGGACAGACTCCTATTTAGTAGAATAGCACCTATTTGGTATAGCTTTTCTAACTTTCTATTAATAATATCAAGTTTTTAGGGGCGCCTGGGTGGCTCAGTCGTTAAGCGTCCCAGAGTCCTGGGATCGAGCCCCGCATCAGGCTCCCTGCTCTGCTAGGAGCCTGCTTCTTCCTCTCCCACTCCCCCTGTTTGTGTTCCCTCTCTTGCTGGCTTCTCTCTCTCTGCCAAATAAATAAATAAGTTCTTTAAAAAAAATAAAAAATAATATCAAGTTTTTAAAGTATATCAGCTTAGTTTTCATAATTTAAAAATTGTGTGTGGGGAAAGTTTTCTAAGACATTAGCTTTAAAATATGTTTTATGTTCCATGCAAACTTTATTTTTAAATTTAAAATTCCAAAGCAAAATTGGAATGAAAATGCTTACAGACATTTCATTTTTTTAGTGACAGCCAAGGAAGTGATGTTCCTGCTGTGGAAGTGTTTTTGCTGGGTAGTAATGTTATCTTTTTCCATTTTAACTAAAAGGTCTGCCTGCCTGCCTTTCTTCTTTCCTCCCTCCCTCCCTTCCTTCTTCCAATCTTCTGTAAGAACTCTTTAAAGTTAAGAGTTTGAAAGAAACAGAGATTGTCTTGTTCCTGCCTGTTATTTTTCCGATGTGGAAACTAAGGCATAATCAGGTGAAATGTGTTGTCTAAGGTCTCTAAGTTAGTTACTACTGACAGAGAGCGGTGGGGGGGTGTGGTGGAACAAATCTCCCTCACTTAAGAATTTAAATAATTTATGTAGATACTTGCTCTTCACGGAGAAGGGAGCATAATCCCTCACCTCTTAAGTGTGAGTTGTGCTGCGTAATTGGCTTCTGGAGAGTACAATGTAGAAAGGAGGAAAAAAGTAACTTTGCAGTAGAGAAACCTGACAGAGAATACCTCAGGCGGGTGATTATGTCAGCATCAGCAGTGATAAGTCATATTGATAGTATGCACCCTTGATATGATGTGATGAACACAGCCCTTAACCCCTTGTGGTGTTCTCCCCGAAGTACATAACCTCAGTGTAATCATGAGAAATATATCAAATTCTAATTGAGGGACACTGTATAAAATGCCAAACTAGTACTTCTCATAACTGTCAAGGCCATGACAAACAAGGAAGGTTTGAGAAACCAGCCCCAAGGAGGCTAAGGAGACGTGACAACTCAATGTCACGTGCTAGCATGGATGGGATCCTGAAACAGAACAAGGGTAGTAGGTGAGAACAAGGAAATCCAAATAAAATGTCGAGTTTAATGATGTGCCAACACTGATTGCTTAGACAACTATACTATACTGATAGAAGATATTATATGTAGGGGAAGTGGAGGAGAGATCTATAGGAAAAGGAAATCTCTGTACTATCTTTGCAGTCTTTATGTAAATCTTAACCTGTTCTGCAAAAAAAAAAAAATTGCTTAGTGACAGAGCCCGGCATAGACCCCAGCCCTCTGGCTGCCTCTTCACAGGCTGTAGAGATCACCACATACAAGTGGTGTTCAGAAGAAGCCCTCTTCTCGTGGGCCCAGAATCCTCATGAAGGATTTATACATTTGAAGGGGAACATCGCTTTGACATTTTCTTGCATCCATTTTTTTTCTCATAATCTTTTACAGCAGAGAGTGAGGAAGAAGATGAAATTGAAATGGAAGTTGAAGACCAGGATAGCAAAGAAGCCAAAAAACCAAATGTCATAAATTTCGACACCAGTCTGCCAACGTCACATACAGTATGTAATGTAATAACAGATCTTATACAACAGATAGATACGTGTAGCCGTAGGTGGAGGTTCCTTACAGCAAGTGACTGAGGTTAGCCTTATTGCATATTCCCTCACAGTAGGAATTGTGGATGAGGACATGGGCTATTTGCCACAAGATACGCATACTTAACTCTAATTTTCAAGCAGTTTGATGCTATGTCCTAGAGTAATTCTTTGAAGAATTGTCACCCTCCATATGTGTCTCCTAGTAATGGAGCTACTCAAATACTTCTTACTCTCTGCACTACTTGGTACCAGGGTGTTGGTTAACGTGCTAACGTTTTATAGTTGTCATTTGTGATATTTGGACGTAGAGATGTTTCTTATCGTAGTCAAAGAAAAATATTTTGAACTAAAAAATGCTCTTGAATTTGTTTGTGAGACATTCTTCACAAGATAATAGAACTTCCACTCATAAGAATCAGAATTTGGTTTTCATGTGGGATGCTGATACACCCGGCATATTATTTAAATAAATATTTGTATCTTCTGTTTATATTTCTTTTAATCTGATTTGCTCTGTAGTCTGTTGAGCTTGTATTTTTATTACATATCTACAATGACAGTATATCTGTGTGTGTTCTTAAATAGTATCTGGGTGCTGATATGGAAGAATTTCACGGCAGGACTTTGCATGATGACGACAGCTGTCAGGTTATTCCAGTTCTGCCGCAGGTGATGATGATCCTGATTCCTGGGCAGACCTTACCTCTTCAGCTTTTTCGTCCTCAGGAAGTCAGTATGGTGCGGAATTTAATTCAGAAAGACAGAACCTTTGCAGTTCTTGCATACAGGTAAAATATTAGAATGAATTTGCTTAACACATTCTCTCTCATGTCGAGTCACAGCAGAGGTCAGTGTTAAAGCCAAACCTGACTATTATTTTGCATGCACAGGAGACTGGATAAGGATGTGAGGTAAGAAATTTTGATGAAAAGATTGAAAGTGCAAGTTGGATTATTTTTATTGTTCTCACTACCATCCAGATCAGACATTTACTGTCACACACAATTAAACTTTCTGGTATTTGAAATTTTTTTAATCATTAATGTCTAATAAAAATTTCCGGAATCTTATTTTCAAGCACTATCATTATTTAAAGAGAGAGGGCTTTGACATTTTAATGTAAAGGATTACTTTTACAAAGGAGTAGGTTGTTCTTTTCCCTCTCTCAGAGTTCATAAGTTGTCCCGTAATAGACCAGTGGCAAACTGGTATTTCAGGTATCTGGTGGCAACTGAAGGAATTCAGTGGCAGAAGCAGGAAATGAATACAAGGGTTTCCCACCCCAGTACAATGCTGCTAATATGAAGCAGCAGAAGTGATGGTCTACTGAAGTAAAAGAGTGTCTCATTTGGGAAATGAGAGTTTAAACCCCTATCAGTCCTAGATCATTTTCAGTGACTAGAGATCTATTATTTACCTAATTTTTTTTCTTTTTCCTCTAATTGTAATTCTGAAGGCTTCTTCTATATCTGCATTCCCCATGTGATTTCAAAATAAAATGATAATAGCTTTGTAGTAAGGGCTAACTGCTGTAGGTTTTTTTTTTTTAATTGTGTGTATTGCTTTTGCCACTTTGCATATTTAAAATTAAATGTTCAAAATTATTTCCTTTTAAAATTTATCTTGGAAGTAATATCCAGGAGAGGGAAGCACAGTTTGGAACAACAGCAGAGATATATGCCTATCGAGAAGAACAGGATTTCGGAATTGAAATAGTGAAAGTGAAAGCAATTGGAAGACAAAGGTTCAAAGTCCTTGAGCTGAGAACACAGTCAGATGGGTAAGAAATACCATAGATCTTAAAGCTGTGTGTACATCATTAAATGAGGTAGTTTTCTTATATTTTTTCTGTTGTATTGACCCTTCATATTTTGTAACTTTGAATTAGTTCTCTTTCCTTTGAATGTATAGCCTAGTGGTTTCCAACTCGGCTATGCATCAGAACCACATAGGAAGTTTTAAAACTATAGAAGCTTGAGTTTCATCCTCCTCTCCCATCCCTAGAGAGTGGTTTCGCCTTGGGTGAGGCTGCAGCATCATTTTTCATGATTTCTAGGTGATTCTCATGCCCCTCCAGGTTTGAGAATAGTAATATAAACCCAAAATGCATTGTCTCTGGGGACAGGGCTTCTTTGTGATTGAAGGCCTCTCTTCAGAGTGGGGAGGCCACCAGCTTCTGAGCTGTGTGTGCACCGGGACAGCTGTGGTGTTTGCAGCATTCCTGTGATATTTGAAAACCACACTGGTTACACCTGCCAGCTGCTCCATCTGAGCCGTAGAAACCATGTGCAGTTAGCACCCATCTCTGGTGAGAATTCGACATCACCCACAAATGTATTAGCTATATAACAGGTGGTCAATAAATGCTTGTTGTCTCTGTACCTCATATAGTTTGTAAATTCTCTGAGTATATTGTTTTAGTAGTTATTTTGGCATGGCTCTCATGGTTCGAGCTTTTTAAGTACCACTAACCTCATCAAAAACAAAAAAAAAATCAGTTCACCTTACTTTACGCTTTTAAAAACAAAGCAAAACAAAATAAGCATTTGTCCAGATGATTGCATGTTACCTCTTAAGGGAGTGGTTCTCAAATCTGGCACATAAGAATCACCTGTGAAGTGTTACAAGGATACAGATTCTTGGGGTTCACCCAGTCCTGGTGGATTGGTCTCTTTATAGCCACGCTGAAAATGTTATCTGACCTCTGTGTTGAACAGATAATATCTTCTGAACACCTGGAACTTCAGAAGTTTTGTCTTGTTTTGTTCACATGGTGGACATTCACAGATATCGCTGAATTATGGAAGTATAGTGGACAGGTGAGGCAACCCTTTGGGGATAGAGAAGGCACAGAAAAATGAGAGATGAGGTGCCAGAGTCCTCAGTGGTCCCCCCAGAACATTCACGGTGCAGACTGTCATGGTATTAGCACACTGTACTGTCGTTACAGGATTGTGTATCTGTCTCCCTCAGTAGATGAGCTGCCTGAGGACAATGACTAACACTTGCATATGTTTTGCACTTAGAACCATAAATGCTGCGTGAATGAATGAAACAGTGTCTTCCTGAGAGCTCTGCATTGTGATAATTAGCAAGCTGTTTTGTTACTGCAGATTTCACTAACAGTTCCATATTTAAAGTACTTCTTATCCTCCTGCTTATAAAATTTTGATTATTTGTGAATAGTATATTATAGGAACCATGGAAGAAAAATGACTTGGGAGAAAAGTATGTTTCTGAGGCTTTCTTGACTTTTGATTGTGGAAATACTATTTTCAACACAAGATGGCAGTAGACCATTAACTCTGAAAACAGGTCGAAGACTATATGTTTGACTCTAGTGAAGAGAAACATGAAACTGATAGGGTTAGACAAGACTTGGCAAGGGCAGGTTCTCTGTATTATTCCATAGACGCACTGCTAAGACCTCTCACAGAGGTGAGTCTTTATTAATATAAAAGGCTTCCGTGGAGTGCGGTTTCTCTGGTTCCCTTGCCCCTCCGGCCTGTAACTCCCTTCAGTAGAAATGGTGAGTTGGAGATAATGTAGGGTAGTTTCCTTTTTTTCCAAATAAGACAACTAAGTACTAGAGAGATGAAGTGATTTGCCTAAAGTGATGCAGCTAGTAAGCAACAGTTGGTTGGTTCGGGTCCCCTGACTTCCAGACTAGTGCTCCTTCTCTACCAGAACTCCTCCGTAGCACCTTGCAATCAAGCCAGTTTCCTTTTCTCTAGTCAGGTGGTGCTAGATGATAGTCATCTGTCTTTCACGTAAAAGATCCTTCATATAAAAACTACAGTGCTTCCCTTTGACCTTTTCTAAGTTAAGAGTCTCTATTTGGCATTTTCTGAACACATGAAAGTGTTTTTTGTGTTTTTTTGAAAAGTTAATTAAAAAGAGAAGTGTGTTATTGAATCACTGTAGAACCTTTCAGAAATTCCTGAGGATTCCTTAGCATGTAGAGAGGATGAGGAGATTCATACCCTGTTTGGAATTACAGGACAAGTTCTCTTACCTGTCATTACTGAAACCAATAATCATCTGAATTATTAGAACTGTCTGAACCTAATTTGAAAGCAGTTTTTATTGCTCAACTTTATTCATTAAGGCCATTTTATTTAAGTCACATTTCATTGGTTTTTATAATACTTATATAAATTATGTCACTGTAATCACAGAACAACTATAAACAAGTTGGAAAGAAACAGAAGTAGTTTTGTTAAGAACAGAGCCCAGCTGGCGGGAGAACTAGCCCTTGTGTACAGCAGGCCCCAGGCATGTCTAGCAAAAGCAGTGGCGAGCATTGCTCATTCCCGCAAGGCAGTTCAGACAGCTGGTACCGTAGACTGATCAGTAAAAGGATCGGTGAGCCAATCTTTCAGGAACATTGATGTTTTTATCATAATACAATAAAATCTTACGTGGTAGTTGAGTTAAACATCGTTCATAATTTAGTTGCTGATGACTTTTAAAGAAGAATCAGATTTCTAAACATTTCTATAGAATAGTACACACTTCTGTCTTAAAAATAAGTATTTGTATTCATGTGACAGGTGAATAGAGATTTTATTTGTTTTTAACGAGTTCTAATAATATAAGGACATTTGAATATAGTTTGAACATGTTTGTTTTTTAACATTTTCGGAAGTCATGTAGACATAAATTTGAGCTTGCAGGAAAGAAATGAAGTTAGTGGAATGAGTCTAACCAAGTTAGCCATTTTCTTTTAATAAATAAGTAAAAGTATCAAAATTTCATTCCTAACTTTTTGTGGGTCGAGGTAGTGATTAATATGAAAAACCACTTGAGAATTTCTAAACATAATTAATAATGAAGCAGACTTTAATACATTGAACTTTATCGATGATCTGATAATGATTTGTTCCAGCATTTGACTGTACTAATACATTCTACATTTCATGAGCTGTACTCTAGGAGAAATGCTTCAAAAGAAAATAGCTCATAGGTACAGTGTTCCTGTTGGCATTTGTTCATGATAAGATGTTTGTAGTTAATGATATTCTCAAGTAGCAATCTGGAAATGGTGACTTCACTCTCATGGGAGTTTAAGTAATTTTTAGGTTAAAAAAAGATAATATGATGCATGTTTTGATTCTTTGCACTTTCAAGTTAAATGTTTGAGAAGGAGAAAAAGTGCACATATAAATACAGGCTACATGTAATTCTATAGTCTTGTTTTAACTGTCCACATAAATGGGTTCTTGATTTTCTGTTCCTTTACCTACCCACTCCTCCAGTTAGATTAGACTTAGGAGAAGGGACAGGTATAAGAGCCAGGCAGCAGATGGGGAGCGGGAGGGGTAGGGTATTTAAGAATGTCTAAGAAACTAATTTAGAAATATCAAGTAGTAGTTGATGATTATATATTGATTTTTTAAATTTTGTTTCATTAATAGACTATATTTATCTGAAATATACAAATCTCCCTTTGCATTTCACAGTGAGATTGAAAATCCATGCTTTAGGTTATCTTTGATTTTAACTTCGGTATGATTTATGAAATACAGTATTTTCTGAAGATTCTTGCATCTCAACATCAGTATCCTATAGATATGTTTAAAAAAGAAAACTGAAAATCTTAGTATTTAAAATGACCCATAATGTTTAGAAGCTTAATAGTTTGAGTTAGTTTATTTTAAAAATGAACACCATGCTTGGTTCTCTTTATTTTAGAATCCAGCAAGCTAAAGTGCAAATTCTTCCTGAATGTGTGTTGCCTTCAACCATGTCTGCAGTTCAGTTAGAATCCCTCAATAAATGCCAGATATTTCCTTCAAAACCTGTCTCATGGGAAGACCAGTATTCATGTAAATGGTGGCAGAAATACCAGAAGGTGAGAAACTGATTTTTTATGCACTTCAAAAAATGAAGACAGGTTGCTTTTTTCCTATATTTAAGCAAGGAACACAAGTCTCCCAATTCGTTCCCCAGACACCTTCTGTGGTAATACTACGCTGCATTTGATCAAAGCTAGAGCTTCTGAAAGTTTCGTGGGCAGCCATTTATGTGAAAGCAGTTTGCAGAAATAGTAAAATGTCACAGTACTGTAAGGTGTTCTTGCTATTATGCCTGTCAGTTGTGTATTGGTTAATCGCCTGTGATTTTTAGTTCTGGAGGAATCTCTTCCTAAATCTCTTACCATCATATCAGATGTTTGGCTCTTGAATCCAAACACATTACCTTCACAAAGAGTTTTGAATAGCTCATAGTAATTGTGTGTTTCAATTCTTCTGGACTTCTGAAAGAAAAGCTTTTTAGCCATCTTTTTATACAGTGTGGTCGACACCACAAAAATTGGCTTGAGACTGTGTGCTCTGTTAAAGCACTCCTTGTTTCGGCGTTAATTCTTACACGTATGCTTTTGGCTAGATCACTCTTCGAAAAATATTGATGAAGCCTGTTCCTACTCATTTTTGAGGTGTATCAGTTTTGAATATAAAATTCCTGTCTAAAGGAAACGACTATCTGTTTTTAAATTTAGGAAATATAGGTTCTTTGAGGTTTATCTTTTTAAAATACGGAGACAATTTCTATTTTAACCTGAAAAATTGTGCATTAATCGCCCCTATTCTTTGTCAAGTAGTGCAGGTTTTAACTGTGAGTAAGTTAGCATAGGATCCTAATTAGATATAAATATAGGTAATTGAGATAGTCAGTGTACCACTGCTGTCAGTGTTCTTGAGGCAGAATTCATCCAGTCTTCAGAGAGGGCCTTGTGAGGATGGCTGCTGGGCGGGCAGCAGGCTCATAACCAGGTGTCTATAGGCTTCTTGGTCTTGTTAATCAGGATCTCAGTTGGACAATCTGAGACATGGTTTTCTGTGTTTCAATGAGTGTTTCTAAGAAGAATCTAATAAGCGTGTTAGATTGCTTAAGGATTCCCACGCCACCTTGACACTGATATTTTTGAAGATTTAACAGATAGTGCCTTAAGTTTATAGGCAACTTTTGTATAGTTAGGCAATCCTTCTTTTTTCAGACCTGATAGGGACACTTTAAATATACCTTTACCCTTGTTTTAGTTAAGTGGTAGAACAGTGGAAGATTTTGTCGTCATGGTCATTTTAAATATCACTGTGGAAATAAGCATGTCAGAGTCAGCTCTGAGGTACATGGGCTTCCAGGGAGTGACTTTGGAATTTTTTAAGTCGTTTAATGCCTAGTGTGTTCAGCACTAGGTGGTACTGAGATATTACGTGGCAAGGAAACTGCGTCAAGATGCTGCTATTTATCATCTCAGGATTTAGACGGTTGTGTATTTCAACCATGGGCTTGTTTTTGTAGGAGATACCAAGTATTTTGATTTATATCATTCTTCTGTACTAAGATTGGTTGTTAAAAATTACCCATTAAAAAATCCTAACTTTGCTTTGTGAAGTGGTAAGCATAGGGTGAGCGTGACTGTAGTTCATTCCTGACTTAAGTGCTCTGTGCTAGTTTGTGTCCTTGTCTGTGGGATCTTGCCATCATAAACCTAAACGTGATGAGTTGAACAAATAAGACTGCTTTTTTATTCTAATTTTTGTGTGAATTACTGATTGAATTCTTCCTGTTCTGTGGCTAAAGCACCTTAGCTTTACTGTTCACAGTAAATTCCGGATTAGGCCTTTGCAACAAGGCTGTCACTGGCTTAGCACAAGCAAGGAGAGCCAGACATGCAAAGACCAAAGAAGCGTATGTTTGTTTGGAACCAGGTCCTCTTTTCCCTATTGTCTTACTTCTCCAGTAATAATAATAATAATAATAATAATAATAATAATAATAATAATAATAATAATAATAATAATAATAATAATAATTCTAGACTCTCAAACATTAGCATTCAGTTACTTTCGTATTCAGAGTTGCCAAGGACTAAACAGAAGGTACTAAGGAAGGAGAGAGGCATAAAAGGTTTTAGGAAATAGAATCCCTTCATCCCATGTATTTTTCAGATTGTTAAACGTGTTCCCTTGCTTAAAATTTGAGTAAAGTTTGTTAGCTTGTGAAATTTGGGTCTAGATCACTAGGCCAAGAAAAATTGCTAGCTGATCTATTTTGGACTGCAGATGACCTAAAACCTCTGTTCTACTTCAGGTGACCGCTCTGAGCTGCTCACAAAGTGAAGGGAAAGGGGATGGTGGATGCCCTTGGCAGGAGCTCCACGTGCGTTGGTCCTGCTCGGTGGTTCGGCTCACCGCGCCTTTAGCCGGGTGCTAACTTACCACAGGCCTGGATCACATTACACTGCTTGTCTTTACATGGTCTAAGGCTCAATTCACTCCTCTCTTCTTAGAGTTGATTCACATCTGCCTCGTACTTCCCCTCAGGATCTGAAGCAGTGCATCCATTCGTCTCCAGGTCTGTGAAGTAGTTAGGTAGTCAGAATTGGGAGATGCTTACAGGATTCTAAGCCAGCCCAAGCTTATCAGGTTGCCACACACTTTTTCAGTAGAAATGATACTTAGAGGGTCTCGGAGGGTAGTCTTCCTGTTCAGTGAACCTTGAAACTGTTTGTGCACACTTCTCTTCACATTTGCCATTGAGAACTGCACATTCCAGATGACATAAAGTTAAGCTTCCACAGGTATTCCTGTGTCATCTTCCATTCCGACTGGGCTGCATCAGAGAAGGTGTCCCTAATCACTAAGGAGTTAGGCCACTATCATCACGTTACACTCTTCCAGAACTCACTTCCATCTGGAAATGTTCCTTATTCAGTGATTTGATCTTTGAAACTAATATTTACTTATTTCCTCTCACAGTGCCTTTCACTCCCCACCGTGTTTATCATAGCGGGGTTCTCACAGTGAGGAAACTTTTCTTTAACCTACTTGGGAGTATGACATAAACTTTTTTTTTTAAAGATTTTATATATTTATTTGACAGAGAGACAGCCAGCGAGAGAGGGAACACAAGCAGGGGGAGTGGGAGAGGAAGAAGCAGGCTCCCAGCGGAGAAGCCTGATGTGGGGCTCGATCCCAGAACGCCGGGATCACGCCCTGAGCCGAAGGCAGACGCCTAACGACTGCGCCACCCAGGCGCCCCGACATAAACGTTTTTAAGTGCACTCCCTTCTTACCCAGACTATATCGTTCCTTTATATGGCTCTACTGTGTTCATCAGAAAAGAGTTGAATATGAAATGTAAAAAGAATTGAAATGTGGAAACAAATTAAGAAAGTGATCGATGCTCTTCTTTCTAGTCTTGTTAAATTTATAAGCCACGCTCATACGGAACAGGGAAGAACTGAACACTGATTCCAAAGGGCAGGGCCCTCCAGTGCGGGCTTGCATGTTAGTTTCCAAGTCTGCCGGAGTTTCTCTATAAAGACACAAATATTCTCATCGCGTTCTGTTCTCTTATGTGAAAGGGTACATACTGTCCTGGACCTTATCCTCTCTTACAGAGATTCTTCTGTACCAGCTTTTGGAGCCCAGCTTCCTTGTTGCTGCTGGAGCTGCACAGTGTTCTCTCACGGGGCTGCACCATCACATATAGAACTAGTCCCCTGAGGATGACAGTGTACAGTGACTTTTCAGACACATAGATATATGATAAATTTTGAGACATGGGATGATAGGGAAGCTGCATTTGTTATTGGGACAGATATTTCCGAGTGCCTTACTGAGGAGGTTGTTCCTATACGTACCCTGATCCCGGCTTCACGGACAGTGTAGTGTCCAGCTTAATTTTTGATGATCTGACAAGTAAAATACAGAATCTTGTTGGAGGTTTAATTTGAAATTCTTTCGATATGAACGAGGTATATAACATTTTATGTTAAATAGCAATTTGTATTTCCTTTGTTTTTTTTTATTCCAAGATACTTGTACAATTTTATTTATTTTTTATACTATTTTTTATTACATTATGTTAGTGAGGAAATATCTGTTCATTGTATTTGCCCCATTGTAGATTTTTAGGACTTCTTCATATGTCAGGAAACTTACCCTGTCTATAATTAATAGGTTCCAAGCATTTTCCCTTTTGACTTGGTCTCTGGCATATTACAGAGAGGTTTTTTTTCTTATGTAGTTGAATTTACCTTTTTTTGTTAATGCCTCTGTACTCTGAATTATAGCTAGAAATGACTTCCCTGTACGGAGGAATCTTTATTTTTTTAAAAAAATATTAAAAATGTGATCTTTTACTTTTGATTGTTGATTTCATTGCTTTTAAGGAAATCAAAACTTTTAAGTTTCTATCCACATATGGTTTGTCCTGGTATGAATTCAATTCTACTTTTCTTCTTGATGGCTCCCCATTGTCCTGTTAGCAAAGTCCGTATTTTCCGTCACTGATATGACCAGATATCATATACACCAAATTGATGATTCTTCTTTTCCTTCTGTTTTGTTGTCAGTCTGTGTACCTCTACAATACTGTTACAACCGTTGACAATTTATAATTTTTGTAAATAGAAATATGACTGGTAACCCCCTTACTGGTCTTCTCTTTTTTCAAGGTGTTTGTGGCTACTGTGGCTTCACCTTTCCAAAGAACTTCAGAATCTGTTTTTGTCTTGTCTCAGAATAATAATAGGAGCAGTAGAACAATAACATTTGTTGCCTATTTTATAGTAAAGAAGAAAAAAGTCTTGGAATCTTAGGCTCTGTGTAGTCAGGGACTTCCGTGGACAGAGTTGTGATTTCCCAGGCGTCCATCTTATCCTTGTAGTTGTGTATCTGCCATGAGGAGTTTAGAACTCTCAGAGCAGGAAAGAGCATATCCTTCCATTCCACTTACAAGCAAGTAGGGGTTTGGTAAATGAAGGAGGAAACAAAAACTAGTAGCTTTTGAATTACTTGGGTAGATTATTTTCATTATTTACATTGCTGATTGTGATGGGATTTAATACAGTAAATGACCACCTTTGGTCACTATATCAGTGGTGATGACCTACTATTCATGTTTTGCCTTTTACGTTACTCTTCCAATTTCATTGCACTTCAAAGAGCCATTTAAGGGAGTTTCACATTTTTTTAGTATTGCACATTGTTGGAAGGCAAAGCTGGAGCTATAGTTATGAAGCTTAAAAATGGAAGAATGTGATGGATTATCTTGAGGTAACAGATTTCATTTTAAGGGCCTTTCTGCCTGCTTTCAATAGTAAATCCTGTTCCCAGGGTGAATACTTCTTCACTAGAGAATCAGTCATTGGTCATTTTTAAGCACCTAACTTTTGGGCTAGTATTAACATTTTTTTGAGGTATAGCCCTTTTATGAAGTAAGTCATGATGTTAATATGTGTGAAGAATGCCCATACGTTGCTAGAACTTACCATCACTATTACCCAGCTATAAGACAGGAACCTCTGCTGTTGTGCCAGAAGCCTAAATTGGACTTTTAAGTTTGAGATACTGAAATGGCTTAAATTTGGGCATTATTTGCTCTGTACAAGCTAGCTAGTCTTTTCTGGTATATTTCTCTTCAGTTTGTATAGTTGACTGTATAAAGCACATCACAAAATATTAGGATAAATATATTTAATTGATCCGTAAATAGAACTTTAGAATCTGTCAAGATAATCCTGATAAGAATTTTATTGGCTGCCTCACTTTAAAAAGTCCCAGAACTGAGACACCTGCATTGCAGCTTGGTCACAGTCACCAAGCACGCGTCCTAACCCGCTGCGCTGCTCTTAGTAGACTAGCGGGCCACGCTCTGTTCACCTTATGGTCTCATGGGAAGGAATGTTTATAGATGAATAAATTGGTTTGGTTCCTCTTTATCTTGACATGGGTGCCAAATAAAATTATATGCTTTTGTATTGCAAAAACGATCATTCTCACATCATTCTAAGCGTATATTAATAACTGAATGGGAGTGTGTAGTATGTGTCAGTCAGCCACATGAAAGCTTCTTTGGATTTTTGTCATTTTGTAATTCTGAGTATGCCACCAGAAAGTAAGCTGCTCTGCACTAAAATATATGCTCCACAGGGCAGTGATTTTAGTCTTTTTTTGTTTTAATCACTGGTATACCCCAAATGCCTAAAGATAATGCCTGACACATACTGGGTGCTCAAAATATTTTTTAAATATTCGAATAATGGTTAGAGTCAGACTCCCTGGATGCCCAGCCTAGTGACTCCCCATTTATGAACTGTGACCTTGGGCAAGTTTTACTATCCTTCTGTGCCTGTTTCCTTATCTTTAGAACGGGGATAATGCTGCCAAACTCAGAGAATTTTTGTAAGACGTGCAGTGGTTGCCTTTGCTATTACTGAATAGTCGGGGACGCCTGATAGGCTGCTTTACCATGGTTTTAGTCTGTGTGCTTATTCTGTTGTATTTATTGGAACTGTGACAAAAATCCTCAGCCTTAGTCTTTTATCTTAAACATAAAGAACTAGGGAGAGTAACTTAAGTGTCTTGTGTTCTAGCTCCTCTGGCGTAAATCACTTTGGAAGCCATCCTAGACCTATATTTTAGTAGCTTCAAATACAAGAAGGATTATATTGAAACAAAAATTTTTCTCGTTAAAGAATCCATTGATTATTGAGCCTTGAAAAACAAGTCTGTCCTCATCCATGTAGTAGTTCCCTAAAATATTTAAAAGTAATTATCATGACCCCTTGAGAGGCAGCTCCAAACTGAACATCCCTAAAGCAAACTCTTGACCTCCTCTTAGCATCCTGGTCCCTGACAATTGAAGTTCCCATATTTGTCACAGAAGGGGAACATTATTGTCTCATCTTAGATTCTGGACGTCTTCAAGCATAGCATTGCGGAGAGAGTAGGATGTGAGCTCTGCAGCACAAGAGTTAGTTCATAACTAAGTCCCCCGGGTCTTTCCTACATGTGCTGTGTACCTTCCCCATTTCCTGCCCATCCATTGGTCTTGCAGGTGCAAGCATAGGTTTTCCCTTTCATTTTGTTAAGTCTTCTAGCTTGCTCTTCTTGTTCCACTCTGGGACAGTCCATGTTGAGCCGCCTCCCTCCTTTCCCACCCGCTTTTCTTGTGTCATGCCCGATGTCAACAGTTTACAAAAGTAGGAATATCTATACCTATGGAGGTTGTTTTCTTCATTGAGAAAGATGTAATCATCCTTCGTCCTCCGTGGGTTTGATATGCCTTGCTTGATCAAGTGCAGCATATCCTCTCCTATATTCGTACACAACAGTGTATTTATTGTTCCTTGACATTTGGGTTGTTTCCAGTTCGTTGCTGTTAACAGCACTACTGCAGTGCATTCTCTCAGTCTTATCTTTTTGTGCTATAGAACACTTCTCTTTCCAGACTTTCTTGGTAGGTTTTATACATTTATTTTTCCAAATGAACTTTATATGCTTCCAAATTCCAATCTTGTTGGTATTACATTGAATATATGCTTTGACAACTGACATCTTAATGATTATTGAGCCTTCTTATCAAACACAGAAATTCTAATGGAATTTAAGTACGACTCACATTTTTCTATGGGTTTAGGCATACTTTCATTTGGATTCTAAAATACAACGATTGGAAGACATACCCAGTGGTTTCCCCTTTCCCTGAATTCTATGAAATGGGCGACTTAGTCATGTTGAGTCTCTAGCGTATGATCATTGTTTTCTTGGAATTGCTTAATTTCTTATGTTTGCCTCCATGGTAATTCAGTTGAAAGCCATTTAAATTTTTACACAAAGACCATTTGGATATTTTGAATTTTCACTGCGTATACTGGGCAACTAATCAATAGTATAAAAGCAGATAACGTGATCAACAGAAGTTAGTTACTCTTCAAGTTCTCTTAATTTTACTAAGTTTGCTTGGCATTGAAATTTTATACTTAAAGTTTGCCAGTAAGAGTGAGGATTCTAGTTACAATATAAATTGAAAGATATAAAAACATGATTGTCAAATTTAATAGAAAATCATCTGTTACAGGGTTATCTACAAAATGTTCCATATTTTTGAAATTAAAAAATCTTTCCCAGGGCCAGAGTCAATTTTCAGATATTTTTCTTTGCACTATAAGAATTATATAGAGTTTTTTAAGTGACTTTTTTTCTGTTTTCAGAGAAAGTTTCATTGTGCAAATTTGACTTCATGGCCTCGCTGGCTGTATTCCTTATATGACGCTGTAAGTATTACCTTGTTCTTTTTCCGGTAAGCCTTGTCATAATTAAGGGTCATTAGAATGAAACCTCGGCTTTCATACTCAGTGCTATCTCATTTTCAGAACTAATGCCATCCTTTACATTTAGGTAGAGCATGAAGGAATTAGATACTATTGGATGTACTTTGCCTTTAATCTATAGAATTTTTCATTTTCCCAGTTTCTAGTGGCTTATAAATTCAGGACAAGATGAGACATTTTGGGATCTATTAAGGATTTGAAATGTGGTGAGTGTAGGTAGATTTAGAAAATTAAAGAATCGCATACAGTGTTTTGGTTTTTTTCCTAAACAAGTGTATGAACTTACTGTCTCCTGATCCCCAGTTAGTCTACTACATCCACAAGTGTTTTGCTCCTCAAATTTTAATACTTCGGCATCACCATGCCTTGTAAACTTAAACTGGAATTGTTCAAAGAATCTGGGTTTTAGACACAAAGACTGTGTTTGCAGCTTTTCTGTCATCCCCTCTGTGGTTTGGGGCACCTAAATAAATTGAATTTAAAAAACGGGGATAACTGATAGTTATTGTACTTGGCACACAGTAGGCATTCAACAAATGTTAGTCATTTCCCTTAGTGACTCACCCCAGATGCGGAATCTTGCTTGGGAAGACTAAGCACAGAAGGTTGAACACTTACCACAAGCACAAGTCTAAAGGAAGCTACAGTTTACTCTGTCCTGCAGCAGCTTTGGGCCATTACAGATAACACAGCAGACAAGTATTGTTTGCATACATTTGTGAAAAGATAGCAGGCACTGTTGTGTACTAAATAGGTGCCAAGTAAGGTATGTAGGTAGCAAGTGCTCATGAAGTTTATAGGAGACACTGTCCCTACGAACAGAGTCAGAAAAGCTGTTCTAGAAAGGAGAAGAGAGGCCAGTTCCACAGTTGATCAGAGAACACCTAGAAGGCAGTGAGTCAGCAGCACGTGCCACTGCAGAGAGACCGTGGAGGAGAGAGGCCTGGAAAGCCAACCTAGTGCTAGGCGCACGAGCCGGGGCTTTGATCATCTGAGCATAAGAAAACAGACATTTTTAAACTGGGACTCAAATTTTAGTAGAGGACTTAAGTTGCTACTAATATGTTAGTTTTATTAAAGAGTTGAAAATCTGGCAGTAAGTTCTAAAACGTCTGTGAACCTTATTATGGCTGCTTTTACTTTAAACAAGGAAACTTTAATGGATAGAATCAAGAAACAGCTACGTGAATGGGATGAAAATCTAAAAGATGATTCTCTTCCTTCAAATCCAATAGGTATGAAAAGTCAGCTTCCTTCCTGTGGCCTTTGATGTTTTACTAAATATTTTTGTTTAATGAAACCAAAAATTTTAGTTTAATATTTTTATTCGCTCCAAAAGGCATACACATGTGTTTTGAGCATTAAAAAAAAATGAGTATTTTTTTAGGTAATTTTAACAAAGTTCTTAAATTTTGTGAGCACTCCAGTCTTAAGCAAAGTTTTCCTGTTAACAAATTGCAGACGAGATCGGCTGCATTCAGGGTGGTTACGGCCAAAGACCAAATTGCAGTAAATGGGGCACATTCAAAAACATGAGTGTCAGGATTCTCTCTGTGAACTTTAAGATGGCTTTCAAAAGGACCCTAGTTCTAAGACTTTATCTTATGTATGTATAATCTGTCTGGTTATTAAGTACAGTTACTGTAGCCATTTTTCTAGTCTTTTAGCAGATTGACGTCTTACACCATGGGTTTGATTTTCATGTTTAAAAGACCAAAAACAACAACAAAAAAACAACCACCCAAACCCCGAGGCTCAGCTCTCTGGTGCTCACTGCTCCCACATCTTGAGAGTGTGCTTTCACTTCAATAAAATTTCCCGCCTGTGCTGCTAGCTCTAGCTAGCTAAATAAATACAGACAGACAGACATTTCTAAAACCAATTATGGGAAAAGATTTTAGAACTTCCTAAGAGTATATACTCGATTAGCTAGTGTATTTTAGTATTGTTTATAATTATGTCAAATACATTCTTTGGGAACCCTGTAGAGAGGGTTTATTCCAGAAAGACATTGTCATCTTATTCATATGTCATCTGATACTTATCTGCTTCAAAAATTTAAAACTTGAAAAACCACCATGTCTTTAAGATTTTTCTTACAGAGTAGCTGCTTGTCTTCCTATTGATGATGTATTAAGGATTCAGCTCCTTAAAATTGGTAGTGCCATCCAGCGACTTCGCTGTGAACTAGATATCATGAATAAAGTGAGTAAAGCGACCATGTTTGTGACACCTGTTTTAGGCTTGATTATCTATGGGACCGTCATGTAGTCATGCAATTAGAAAACTAGTTGTTTGCTAGTATTTTTTTTTTTTTTAAGATTTTATTTCTTTTTGAAAGAGAGTGATCAAGTGAGGGGGGCAGAGGGAGAGGGGAAACAGGCTCCCCACTGAGCAGGGAGCCCGATGTGAGGCTCCATCCCAGGACCCTGAAATCATGACCTGAGCCGAAGGCAGACGCTTCACTGACTGAGCTACCCAGGCGCCCCGCTAGTTTCACATATCTAAAGTATAACTTAGACATTTGGGATCGTACAGACACGTAGATTGTTTTTACATCCCTCAAACAGTCTGTAAAAACACTCCTTTTCTACACGGAGTGTGTGTGCTTGTATGTATCTGTCACTCTTTGTCCTACAAAGTCAGTAGTTTTATAAGTGAATATGTGTCAGATCTCAGGGGTTTTCTTGGTCCTACTTTAGAACTCTGTTTTTGAATGATTGGAAGGAAAATGTGATATTTAGAGGGATCAGTACTTTAGAGAAGTTACTTGATGAGCTGTGTAATTACATAATTAAACAAATGTAAATTTTCCCCACTAATTTTCTCAAATTTTTTAGTGTACGTCTCTTTGCTGTAAACAATGTCAAGAAACAGAAATAACAACCAAAAATGAAATATTCAGGTGAGAGCTCTATTACGTTTTCAGTATACTCCTGAATACATTTTCCCAACTGCTGTAATAGTTATGGTCAAGATCATATTTCCATTCTCCATATATTTCCCGCTATTAAATAACAATCATTCAGCAAACGCTATATGGGGAGTTAAGACACTCTTCCTGACTGGGTACTCAGCAGCAATGGTTATGTAAGATATTCACAGGTAATGAGCATGGTAAAGTCAAACGAGGGGGCAATCTTTTTTTTCCCCCATTCCTGCTCGATAATCTGTTTATCATCTTAGTGATCCTCCTAACATGAATGCCTCAGGTACGCTCTTCTAGGCACACATAGGGCCCGAACGTAAAGTAGGACATGCTTCTGAACATACACTGAGGCTGTGTGACACAAGTGTTTATGATGAATTTGTACTAAAATAATTATAAATCAGGACAGTAAGGGAATTGTTGCCTAATCAGTTGTCCAAGGATGACTAAATAGGACCTTTTCACTGTACTTCTACTCTCAGAGACTCCTTTAGATGACGTTGAGCTCCCTGTTTTATAAACATGTAGACTGAATGTTTACATACTAAAGTTCTGACATTACCTCTTATAACCTCATTAGACATTTTTTTCTTTCTACCCATTTTGACTTATCTTCTGTGCTGATTCTCACTTGTAGTTTATCCTTATGTGGACCGATGGCAGCTTATGTGAATCCTCACGGATATGTGCATGAGACACTGACCGTGTATAAAGCTTCCAACTTGAATCTGATAGGCCGGCCTTCTACAGAGCACAGCTGGTTTCCTGGGTAATGTGGCGGTTACTTTTGGGGGGGGGGGGTTGCCTTAATTGGACAGAGTCCTAAGCAGATTTGTTAGAATTGTAATAAAAAACAGTGAGATGAATAATTATTTAAATGCTCGTTTTATGAATGGCTAGTAACAGCTAGTTTGGCATACTCTAACTAAACAAAGAAGGTTGGCAACACAGTTATCCTTAAATTAACTATGCATTAATCCAGATTTTTCTGGATAGCTCATTCTGAAAACCAGCTGGCTTATATAACCCAGTAAAACAGTGTCTGAACCATATTCTGTAATATTTCAAACAAGAGAATATTTCCTAAGCAGTGACAAACAAAACAGCTGGAAGAGCCATTGAATCCTTGTTTTCTTCAATTTTTTTATTTAGCCCAGTGGCCTTCAAATTATGAGCCTGGGACTAGCAGTACCACCTGGAAACTAGTTAGGGTTCTTGAAAATAGTTAAGGCTGAGCGACTGTATTAACAGTCTTTTCTTCCAAATGCTGGGTCAGTCTTTTAATTTTGAAAGAAGCAAGCAAAGTATGGATTAGTGATTATAATTGCCATTTTGGTTGTAGGACCATACCAATATCACTTGGATTGTCCAATTTTATTTAACACCCTTGTTAAGGATTAAAACTAGAATTAACTTGTTCATAGACGTGGGATATAGCTGGGGAAGAAACGGCTTCAGTTATATGGTTTATTTTTCTAGTTATAGTTTGATTTTCTGACAAAATCATTCTTCAGAGAAGTATTTCTTAGATTTTAGATGAGAAATTCATGTCTCTCTCCCTCCCACCCCCCCATTTTAACTCATAAGAATGTATTTCTGGAGGTAGTGTTTTTTTTAACATGACTGCAATACAAAACCACCAAGGAAAGGTACCTGCGAGTTAATATTAAGTTTTTTCTCCAATGCCAAGAAAGAAAAAAATTAAACACAGCTTAAGAGCACAATCAAGTTTGTTTCAGGAAACCATATAGAATTTAGCTTTCTCTTGGTAACAGCTTTATACGATGATAGGCTTGGGGTATGGAAATGTGTTTCCTTAGCTGATACCTTTCTTTAATTTTGTAGGTATGCTTGGACCATCGCCCAGTGTAGGATCTGTGCGAGCCATATTGGATGGAAATTTACAGCCACCAAAAAAGACATGTCACCTCAAAAATTTTGGGGTTTGACTCGATCTGCTCTGTTGCCCACAATCCCAGACACTGAAGACGAGATAAGCCCTGACAAAGTAATACTTTGCTTATAAACAAGTATGGTAGCGATAGTTATTTATCAAGTTGGTCTTGTAAAGTCAGATCTACTTTGGAAATTACTGCTTTTGATGCATACCTAAGTAAAAAAGCAACATTACATGGAAGGTTGCAGTTTCTTAGTCAAAGGATATTTGAAGATTTAAATTAAAGGAAGAAAAGCAGTCTAAAAAACTTGGGTTTTTAGGAATATCTACCTTAGTACCATTATGCTCTGGCCTGCTAGGACACGAAGACCTCTCTGGAAGGGAGGAGATGGGTCTCCTGCACAATACACCTTTGTAATTCCTCTAGCACGAGGTTAGTCATTTGCTCCTGATACATGGAACCAACAGCAAGTCTTTATCCGCGCTCTCACTGGCAGAAGTTCCCAAAGCTAGAGTGCCAAGTACGTGTTCCTTTTGAAAGAGGCAAAGAAAGGCTTTAATTTTCTTGAGTTTCTCTCATACTGATTGATTTGTAAATTTTCAAAATATTAAAGAGTTAAAATATGCAGTTTGAGCCCCAAAACAGTGTTCATTTCCTTATGCATTTGTTAGTGGAAAAACAGTAACTTAGTATTTGCTCAGTGTTTGTTTGAACACCCTGGGTATTCTGTTCCAAACTTCAATTTGAACCTAAACTAATATGGAACAGAGATATTAAAAACAAAACATACCTCCCTTCAATCAATCAGGCTACAAGTGACTGTATTTTGTAAGCACCTTTGTTCCATGTAAATTGAAAATCTGTAAGTAAAGTTTAAGAGCAAACAATATTACACATCTTTTTTGTTTAAATATTGTAAAATATTTACTCACAAGTCGATAATTTAAGCATTAAAATGAAGCTCTAGATAGACTGATTAGCCACCTACCTCTTTGCTTCTGTGTTCAAGTGTTGATTGATTGGATCCTTTCACATTTGTGTGATTAACTTCAGTTTTGATAGGACTTCACTGCTTTACATAATTGGGAAAAGTTCAACTAATGGGGAAAAATGTATGAGGCCAAAAACAGACTGTTAAATCTCGTTTTATTTTATTAATATTTTCTTTTACCAAACGTGCAGTGGTTGTGATGCCTAAAAGATCTCATGGTGCGTATTTACGTACAGGAGGTAAATGAAAAGCAAGTCAAGAATGCTGTCCGTTCTGTGGGACGTCCCCAAGTTGTAGGGTTTCTGCAGTCCTAAGAACCTTGGGTTTACAGGACTGTACTAGTTGTTCACACAGCCTTACACTATTCCAGAAGCACAGAGTATCTCGTCACTGTCACAGAGAGGGCACACTGCTTTTACTTTTGCCACCTGAAGGGTGTAATCTCAGAGTGTTCTATTTTGTTTACTCACACTGGCCAATAAAATTTTCTGATATGTAAAAAACACATATAACACTATTTTAAGCTGGTTTTATACATAACAAGACCTCTGAAATAACTGTATCTCTGCATACTCCCTATTTAGAATAACAGAGATTCTATGATTTTGTAGGAGGACTTAAATTACTGACTTGTCCCCACAGAGAACAAAGATGCTAGGACTGGCTACACAAAAAGTAAAATCAGTTGTTATAAAATGTCAGAATCTAACTGCTGAAACAATACTTTGCCCTGTACACCCCTTTACCTCCCGAAAGCATTTAGGGCTCAAGCCTTTAAAAAGCGTATGTACAAGCCTGGTCGCGGATATTTTAATGTAGGCCATATCTTTTTAATTTGTGAAAAACATTAATGACTAAGGGTATAGGGGTATTGTTGCCATATATAAAACCTGATGATGTATACCGTCACAGACCCCATAAACACAATTATCTTCCAATTCCAAAGGGAATGTTTATTAAAATAAAAGGCTCAAGAAAAACTGTCAGGCTGGTCTTTCTCAGGCTTAGCATGCACAAAGAAATCATTGTGACAAAGGAAAGTATTGACTACACACTAAAACTTAGAACAAGTCTTGGGTGTATGAATGCCAGTCACCTGGGACATAGCTGGTCTTCATTTTCAATACAAGTTTATTTTGAAATTCAAGTAAGAACTGACAATGATAAAATAATGTAGTTATTTCAATTGCAAACATTAAACACTTTTTTCTTAAAGACAGTTACCGGTAACTTTATAAGATCAGTAATGCACTACTGAAAAAAAAAAAAAAGCCTAGACAGAAGGAAGTCAACTATACTATTTACAGCAGGAACTACTCCAGAAGAATCACAAGGTTCAGGGATAGAAATGAGATTAAGAGGAGGTAGACTTGAGTTTACCGCCTGAAACTCACAACAGAAGACCTCTAAATTGGCTTTCATTCTGGTATATATTCAAGTCTCTTAAATCTCACTGAGTGGGAGAGAAGAAAATCTAGCCTTACCCCAGATTTTCTGCTATTGAGTGCCAGCTCTCATCAGTTTTCACTCTTCTTTATGTAACTTAGGAGTTCATCTTTCTCCATTTGGTAGCCGCTTTTTTTCCACTGTTCTCGCAACTGCTGCAGCAGAGCCCCAATTTCTTTTCCTGAAGAAATGCCCACTTTTCGGATGTCATGGCCACTTACAGGAAATGGAGGAATGCACCACTGCTGCATTTGCTGTAGAAGACCATGCTCTCCCTGGTACTTCAGGAGTTCACACACGCGGGTCATCGCTTCAGATTCCCTAGACTAAGTGCCAAAATCAAACATTTAGTTCCATCACACGTTAGAATGCTTGCTAATGATCCTATCCTAAAAGGTAAATAAATAACCGATGTGAAATTTTTCATTCAAAATAAATGAAATCCACAGAATACACTGTGGGTCTTAGTATTAATAAATTAGTTCTCACCAAGCCTGGGTATACTTACATCTATAATGAAGTCTTGATAGGGTTTCAATGGCTCCGAACTATCTGCTGCTTTAACTAAATCTTTCCTGTTTTTAACTATGAATATGCCAAGGTTCTTCTCTTCTTTTGAAATCTTCAACCTCAAATCCAATTTTGTGACATCATCCTGTACTTTGAATAATGAGGCCAAGAGAGTCATTGGCTTTGGTGAAAAACCATCAACATTTTTACTAACTTTGTTAAATTCTTCTAAACTTGCATTAGTAGGTAAGCCTGTAGGGACAAAAACATTTTTCACTGATTTTTATTTTTTACAGTGGATAAATTCAGTAGAACACACTCATATCCTCAACCAACCACGGTTATGGGGTACAAGATGCCCTGTCACTAGAACTCACTGGTTCAATTCGATGTTCCACCTTACAGTTTAACCACTGACAAACACTGTGCTATTCCCTCCCAGAATGCCCCCCAAACCTAGGGGAGTCTGAACACATGAGCTACATCAGGAGGTCCGGAGGCAGTGCTGGTGGTGTCAGACTCAGGAGAGCTACTTACTCATGACTGCCCACTGACCTGTCACACCATCCACCCCCACCCCACCACTGCCATTCAAAACCTGTATTTGACATACCTCCAAGTTTCCTGAAGGGTGCTCCAGCACCGACCACTGCTTTCTGCGTGCAACATTAATTTCTATGTAGGTCACTCTTTAAGGGCTTTACATGTATTAACTCACTAAATCTTTCAGCCCTTCTATTAGACACATGCTATTACCTTCACACCCCTTTTTTAGATTCAGCAACTAATGATCAAGGAACTAATCCAAATCACAGTGCTGATAACTGGCAAAGCATCATTCAAACCCAGGTCTGACACCAAAGGCCACTGTGTCCCACCCTCACCCCCAAAGCTTATTTTAAAATCCTGCACTTCTCCTCTCAGTATTAGTCAAACATTTTTCCCTATGAAATTTTAAACCAGATGTTTCATTGTGAAAAACTCAAGTATTTTATAACTTGCTCTCACCTATGTAAGGAGCCACATCGAGATCATAGATGAGGTGAATCAAATGATTTACATGGTTACCAACAAGAATTTTTTTCAGTTCCACCCAAATCCTCTCTCCTGATATTCCAGCCAAGCCTTTTGCATTTTCTGCAATCGCTTCCAAAGTCTCAGAATCGTGGTCACCAGGTTTGTCTACAATTCTCCCATAAAACCTACAAAACACAATTCCCAGAGCATGTTACCTCTGTGCTGGCATATCACTAGAAAAATCTTGTTTTTCATTTTACTGGTACTATTCCATACATCTGAGACAACACAGATTTAGGTTTAAGAGGGAACTTAGACATCATCTGGCCAATTCCGTACTTTCTTTTTGTTCCCAGATGACAAAACCTGAGATCGAATAAAATTTAAATTAACAAGAATTAGAACCCTCTGCTCACTTTCATTTCCAAATCAGTGACTGAGATGTTTAGTATGAGCATCAAATGTACTTCCTGGAACTGGTACCTATCCTGGATGAATAACGCTGAACATTCTTGGAAAGCCTGGAATGCCATCAACAGCACAGTGTACAAAGCTTGCCTATGTGTGCCCATCAGTACTTTTAATGAACAGTTTCAAATAGGACTCATCTATCTGCAGAGAGTGGAGTGTATTTCTAGCAATCTCAGAATTGGAAGCCTTAAAGTACACCTGTACTAACACTTATATTTTTAAAATTCAGTTCATTAATAATGTAGATTAAATGGCAGTAACTATGGATGTCAGTCTGTGTTCTATTATTTGCAAAGAGAGACTTCTGCAAATACTCAAATTTAAAGGAACAGCATTGGGGCGCCTGGGTGGCTCAGTCAGTTAAGCATCTGCCTTCAGCTCAGGTCCTGATTGGGATCAAGCCCAGAGTCAGGCTCCCTGCTCAGTGCTCAGTGAGGAGTCTGCTTCTCCTTCTCCTCTTGTGCTCTTGCTCTCGCTCACTCTCTCTCAAATAAATAAATAAAGGAAGAACACTTAACAAAATGTGTAGACTCCATTACAGAATATTCTAAATGTGATCCCAACCAGTAAAAAATATTAGACACAAAGAACTAGCCAGTTAGAACCCTTTTTAAAAAGGATTGCAGTTTAAAAATCAAAACCATCCAAATTCGTTTCATGCTTTTAGCAAGTTCACCTAAGGGTTTCCCATGACCACCCAAAACTCTAAGCCATATGAAGGCAAAGACACTCGTTCCTCCATATTCAAAGCACTGAGCTAGCTGTTGCCCTGTGGTAAACACTCAATTATGTACGTAATGAATGATCAGTGCAGGAAATAAAAAGAAAAATGGATATTTAAAAATGACTTAAAGCTGAATTTTATAAAAGACCATCACAGAATGGAGTAAATATGTTTTGGGGGGAAAAAATATGAAGTGTCTAAGTATCTCAGAGTTAAGTCACATTTTACTAATAAGTCTATCAGAGACAGACATTTGGGATATCACCATGTTGTACTCTGACCTGCACATTTCACATGTTTGGAATTGTGCTCCGGGATAATAAAATCTGAATTAGTATTTTTTCAAAATTCTTACCGGAAATATCTTAAAATTCGAAGATAATCTTCTTGTATCCTCTGTTTAGCATGTCCAACAAACCTAACTTTCTTATTTTTTAAATCTTCATAACCACTGAAATAGTCAAATAAGGTACCATCAAAACCTATTCATTAAGAAAAAGGGGAGAGTGTTAGCGAGTAAGAACTGGAAAACAAAATTTACTTTTAAAAGCTATTACAAACAAAAAACTCAAGAGTTACAAAGTTAAAATACAGACATGAACAGCATTCATGCATACCTACTATCAAACGGGAGACCTAATGGAATAAAAGGCTGTATTTACAACAGCAACTAAAAAGATAATATCCCAAAATGAACTAAACAAGAAGTATGCCTCAAGTATGAACTGGAGTGGAGACAAGACACCAGGCAAGCTGATTTTCAAGTTAATATGGGAGAATAAGAATAGCCAAGGTAATCTGGGAAAAAAAAATAAATAGCAAAAAGAATCTGGAAAAACTAAAATAAGCAATAAACCATAGGAAAAAAAATTTATGATCCTGGAATGGGGAAAACCTTTCAAAATATACAGTTAATCCTTGAACACAGGTTTGAACTCTATGGGTCCACTTACAGGTATATTTTTTTTTCCCTAAAGATTTTATTTATTTATTAGAGTGAGATAGCAAGAGAGAGCAAAATGGGGCTGGAGGCGGGGGAGGGCTGAGGGAGAAACAGGCTCCCCCCTGAGCAGGGAGGCCAACACAGCGCTTGATCCCAGGACCCTTGGGATCATGACCAGAGCTGAAGACAGATGCTTAACCAAGCCACCCAGGCACCCCTATTTTTTTTTTTACAGGACTATAGATGGTTTTTCTCTTATGATTTTCTTAACATTTTCTTTTCTCTAGATTGCTTGAAGAACACAGTGTATAATACATAGAACAAAGTTTGTGTTAATCGATTGTTTCTGTTATCAGTAAAGCTTCCTACCAATAGGCTATTAGTAATTAAGTATGGGTGGAGGAGTCAAAAATTAATATGCAGATTTTAGATTGGATGGGGGTTTACCACGGAAACTAAACACACACACAGACACAATACCAGAGCCCCAAAAGAAATAATTCAACCACCTAAAAATCAGATATGCCTGCATGACAAGAACCACCATAATGAAAAGCATAAGATACCTGACATACTGAGAAAAATACATATAAGTCAATATACCTCATTTCCATAATATACAAAAAGCTCTTATAAACAAAAATACCATATATAAATAGAAGAATTATCTAAAAATATCCTAAGGAACCATAAAAAACCTTTAAAATTGAATATTTTTTGGAGCACCTGCGTGGCTCAGTGGGTTAAGCTCAGGTCATGATCTCGGGGTTGTGAAATCGAGCCCCAAGTGGGGCTCTGCACTTGGCTCAGAGTCTGCTTAAGATTCTCTCTCTCCCCCTCTACACACCATTCAACCATCCAAATAGGGAGTCAGTGATCCTGAGAGATACTTTATTTTGTGCTCTCCCAGAAGAGAAGCACTGCCACTACTTCTGAAAAACAACTACTTCTCAATTTAGTTCTGTTTGAACTTTAATGCGCTTTTGATATCCTAAATGCAAAACACTGGTAAGCTCAGGCTTGACACTTCCCAAATGATTTATATGGTGTTTTGACACGTACAGCAAATTTAAAAGGTTCCAAGTTCAAATAAATCACAGAAAATGGGGAGGGGGAAGGAAATAAATAGGCAAAAATATGATTACAAAGTAGCAAATGCATTTGGTATATCTGTCTCTTAATGAAGACACAGGACTCCCCCTGGTGAGCATGGAAGTACTCGTCCTTTTCAATAAATCAAAATTTGGAGGAAAGAAGAAAAAGAAAAAAAAAAAAGGATAAGACAAGAGCAAAGCTTGAGAAGCACAGTAACCAGAAATGCCAGAACTTGGAATGCTTTATCCAGCAAGGCTTGAAAAAAGCCTGGGCAGAAAAATGGGTCGAAAGTAAAAACAAGTGAGAATATCCCATCAGTGTGCACTTGTTTTTGCTCTGAATAGCACTTCCAAAATATGGTGCATAAAAATAAGAAATAAAGTTGAGCTGCTAAGAATAATGTAGTGGTTAAGAATGTGACCTCCAGAGCCAGGATGCTTAAATTGGAATCCTAATTCGGCTATCTACCAGCTGCATGACTTTAAGCAAATTACTGTGGGGTTAAACAGCAGTATCTGCGTCACAGGGATGCTGGGAAGATTAAATTTCTGTGATGTGCTTAGAACAGTGCCTGGCACACTGTAAAGGCTCAGCAAATGTTAGAAAAGAGTAGTACCAGTAAGAATAGCTTTTATTTCTATAACATAGTATACCGAAAAGGAATATCAGCTTCTCTTGTTTGGTTAGGTATGCTTAGAAGAAGCCAGTTACAAAGTTTATACATTGCACTAGTTGGAGCAGTTTACCCTAAGTCAGAATGAGCTAAGAAGAAATAAACACCTGGAGTTTGATCACATAATGGAGAGGAAACATGCCCCCGACTGGGCTCCCTCTGGTCATAAATCACCTAGGCTTTGGAAATCCGAGCTCCAATCATGACAGCCTGTGACTTGAGCTAAGCTCCTTAACATCTCAGGCTGTTTCCTCATCAAACAGATTTAATACTTAATGAAGGTTTTCTGACAGTCCAATGCGATAAAGTGTATCAAGTAACCAAGAACCTAGAGGGTGCTCTAGAAACACGTCAATGCAGCTAGCAAGAGATTCCCATCTTGGCATACAACCCCCTTCTCCATCCATGAAGCAAATCCTATTACAGGTTTTCCCCACTGTCTCCAAGTTCACTTCAGGCCACGTCGCCTTTACAAAGACCTACATTAATACCTGTTTTTTGCGAACCAAAAACCTGGAAGAGGATTTTCATTTTGATGAAATAGGAATTGCTTCCATACCTTCTACCACTTCAACTTGAAAAAGGTTACACAGCATATTTTTGGGTAGCAAGGAACCCGTCTTCATCCTTTCACTATTACTGTTGCCACGACTAGCTTATGAAGAGTGGTTGTTTCAGGTCTCTTTTCTAATCCAAAGTCTTAAACACAAAGGGCTTGACTACAATTTAAAAGACAAAAAATAATGCTGCAATAACGTACTAACTTAATTCACCTTTTATGAGTCTCACTGGTTTCATTAACAAAAAAATCAAGTTGAGATGATAAATAGGTTTTCTCTTGCATGCCAACTCTCATTACAGGGGATTCCTAAAATGCAATGCTATGAAAGAATTTGACCTTGTGTCTAGGCACAGCAACAGAAAAGGTGCTGAGGTCATTCACAAGTGTGTGCCATGGGTACCAGAAAAGAGGAAAGAAAGGCTAGGGTGGCCGTGCACAGGAGAGTGCAGGGGAGAATGATATGCGAATGTATGTGGGTACGTGTTTCTTACCTGAAATGTTAACCATTTTTAGATGCAATGAATAAGTAAACACTGAATGTGCCCATGTGCCAGCACTGTTCTAAAGACGTAAAATTATTAACTCCTTTAATCCTCATGACAGCCTTGCAAAGGAAGCAGATACTAGCATCCTCGTTCACAGCTAGTGCGTGAGAGTCAGAACCCAGGACTTTTGGCTCCAAAGTCGTCTTTTAACCCATATGGTACTCTGTCTCTCAGATGAAACTAATGCAATCTCTCAGGTTGGAGAACATTTCCAGGATGCAGATTCACTTGAAAAGGCAGTTTTCAGGGGCACCCGGGTGGTGCAGTCAGTTAAGCATCCAACTCTTGGTTTCAGCTCAGGTCATGACCTCTGGGTTGTGGGATCACACCCCACGTTGGGCTCCTCACCCAGAATAAGGTCAGCATGGGACAGAGGGAAAAAGAGAGAGAATATGACTCTGTTCCTCACCCCGCTCTAACAAATAAATCTTAAAAAAAAAGCCAGCTTTCAGAAAGACTGGATTAAAACATTATCTCCAGATATTACCTAAAAACATAGAATTTATAGTGAGATCTCTGCGTTCAGCATCTTTCTGCCAATCAGTTGTGAATTCTACCTCAGCATGTCTTCCGTCAGTGACAACATCAATCCGCAGTGTAGTAATTTCAAAATTTTCTTCATGAAGCTGTAATGAAATGTTTTTTTAATTAGTTGTATCACTGGATGAACTGAAAAAAATAAGTGAGTCTGGACACGTATATCTTCTTTCTTTTCAAAGTTACCTAGGACACATGTATCTTGAAACAGAAAGACACCCACAATATTCAAGCTAGATCCAAACAATATTTTTTAAAAAATAAATCCACCTTAGTTAAAAAGGATGAGTCTGACATTTAAAAAAAAAAAAAAGACAACTCTAACAAATGCTGTGGCAGAGAACGGAAGAGGCCTTCACAACAGTGTATTCCAGTTCTTCATTTCAAATCAGGCTACTCTGAAATATTCTTTTTAAAAGCTCCAGTTTACAAAGAGCTAAGTATCAATTTTTAACATATAGCAGTGAGCAAAGGACTGACAGAGGAAGAAATGCAAACCATTAACAACTTCTGCAACTCCTTTACTGGTAACCATCAATGAAGTTGAAATAAAGTACTGTATATACCGTGGGAAGAGAGATGAGCTCCAGCTGGGAACAGCTGAGTAGCTTCAGGATAGATGACATGGGACCTGAGCCTTGAAAACCAAGTAGGATCTGTCCAGCACACGTGGAAAGAGCATTTCAATGAAGAGATGACCAAAGGCACAGTGAAGAGAAAGAGGGATACCTGCACAAGAAAATACTGCTGACAAATAGCACGTTAGCGTTTAGGGGCAGACAGCAAAGGGTTTTACATGCCACTGAGAAGTCTGGAATCTCTTCATTAAGAATTGAAAGCTACTAATGATCACTGTAAGTCTGTTCTAGAATTCCTCTCAATCTCATTTCTTTTCTAGAAACAAGTTAGATCTCACTATAGGGTTCTAGAACTCAAGAATTTGAAGCACAAGTTTTCTCTAAAGACAAATGGTAAGAAAACGGTTTGAAATATGGAAGACTGAAAATTGTTGTAGAAAACAGACCCCTGGAATGTCTCCCTTATCCAGGCAAAGAACCAGACATTAACTCACTAGAAAGGCTGACCTATAAATAGTCACAATTTGGGACACCAGATACAGATGATGGTGGGCATGAAGCACCACAATGAACAGAAGATGAAGTGAAAAAAATCAACATGACCCTCATTCTCTTTCCAAATTGGTTTTCCAAATGCTAATAACCAGGCTTGTTCTAACCTCAATGACACTAACGGATTCCTCTGATTTTCTCCTAATGAAAAGGCCTACCGATACGAACATCGGTGATGCCACAACTAACTGCCTGACATTTTCTACACAAAACTACAGTAAGTTCTCAAGTCACTTTACAAACACCAGAGGATCACCCAAACTTAAGGAAAGAACCAAGCCCACATTTAAGGAAAGCTAACAGGAAGGACAGAAAAAGCTCAGAGGAAAAACAGTATCAGCCTAACTATAACTGATATCCTAAGGGAGGTGAGACAGTGCATCTGAAACAAGAAGAGGAAGTTTTCAAAAGAAATATTCTAAGAAACACCACTTAAAAATTTTAAAAATAGCAAAGGTTGCAAATATAACAAAGACTGGATGATCAAGTTAAGGCAATCTCATAGAAAGTAAAATAAAGATATGAGAATATAAAATAGTAGAGGGGTGCCTGAGTGGCTCAGTTGGTTAAGTAACTGACTTTGGCTCAGGTCATGATCTCCCGGTCCGGGTCCTCGGATCTAGCGGCCTAAAGCTCCACACCCAGCAGGGTGGGGTGTGTGTGTGTGTGTGTGTGTGTGTGTGTGTCTGCTTCTCCCTCTCCCTCTGCTCCTCCCCCCACTGGTGCGCACGCGCGTTCAAAAAAACCTTAAATATAAAATAAAAGATAATACTAGAAGATCAGTCCCTGTGGTCCAACATCCAACATCACAGTAGATCCCAAACATGAAGACCCTGAAAAAACGGGATGGAATTATGAGAGGAATACAAACGGATGGAATTATGAGAGCAAAACAAGAGGGCCCACTAAGCGTCCCTACACAATGAATGAAAAAAACACATCCAAACCAAAGCGCACATCTTGAAATTAAACACACTAGATAAAAAGACCAGAAAAGCTTCCTAAGAAGGGGTCGGAGTGGGATCTGGTCTCAGAGGAGAAATCTGAACGAGCTCAGACTTCCCAGCGGCAGCACTGGCAGGCAGCAAACAAAGGCTTTCCATTTCTGAGTGAAAATGATGGCCGGCCTGGAATTCCACAGCCAATAAACTATCAGACCAGCGTGAAGGTAAAACAGAAATATTTGCAGACATGTAAGGCTTTTCCAGGTTTCAAACTATTAAAATGGGAGCCAAAACAAAACAAAACAAAACAGAAATCACATAGGACTCAAGAACCAGGCAGTCTGACAAGGAAGAGGCCAGGAAATTCCCAGGATCTGGTGCAGGCAAATCTCAGGATGAGGAATGGGGAGCCAGCCCACAGCACGCTGAGAAGAGAGAAGGCACCACGTGAAGTGGCTCCGAACAAGGGAACTGAAACTTGATGGATTTCATCTACTAAGAGGAACTTTACAGAGCACAGGAGCGAATGAGTGGCACACAGAAAGCTACATAAAAGAAAAATGCTGTCAACTGCAGGGAAATCCAAAATCACCCAAGAAAGAGACGCAGTCACGGTACACTTCACAATCCAGCTGTAAACAATACAGTCCTAAATGAAAACACTGAACATGAATTCAACCAAACACGGTGGTCCAAGCACAGGGCGAGGATGAGGGAGAGGGAGCTGCGCGCCCTGTGGTACGAAGCCGCCGCTCTCCCGGGGAGCAGGTCAGCACGCAACACCTCACACCTGGGAAATCTGAAACAAAGACAAACACTGTGGCATAGAAAGGACTTTTTCAGAAATGTGGGGCTAACAGATAAGCACCACAAAAACTAATTGAAAGTGGCTGTAGCAAAGGTGGATGCAGGGTGTAAGAGGGAGAGAGAGATGGACATATTTTTACTAGTTTTTCGTCACTTCCTTTTTAAAACTACTAAAAACACACAGAAATTTTAAAAATTACAAAAAAGACAATGTAATTGCTGTCAAACCTTTCACTCACCCTGGCAGTAATTGTTCCATGCTTTTCTCCTTTGTTGTTTATCATACGAATACCCGCAGACTGAAACATGTCCTTCATTTGGGCAGGGGTAGCAGTGGTAGCAAAATCCACATCTTGGGGCTTTATTCCATTTAATAAATCCCTCACTGCTCCTCCTGCTATTCTTAATTCATGATTTTCTTTGACAAATAATTCTGAGAGGAGAAAGAATATTTTTTACTTCAATTTATTTAAGAATTACAAAAGTACAAAGTTTTTCTAATCTATTAGGGACAGCAAAAATTATTTAACTGTGCCTTTTCATATAAAAATTCGAACAAGCCCACAGAAATGAAGTGACTTACAACTTTGAGATCAGGGAATTTGCAGATTTTTTTCTTGGCAGACTCGGAAGATAATTCAGAATTCCACAATCCCCCAAGGTCACCGATACACTTTTGAATGATACCCAAAAAGTTAACAATTCTGCTTTTTCTCCAAGTTTATGTGCATATTTCAGAAATGTGAGGTTTCTTAGACACATTTCTCTTTGTGTACTGATGCTGAGGTTATATGTTCGTGCATGAAACTATGAAACCGTCAAACAACATTAGTCTATCACCCCAGGTATGATAATGTTATAGCTACGAATCCATCAAGAAATACTCTGCACACAGTGTTTATTTCTGCTCCTCTCTGTGCTCTAGAAAAGCCATAGGAACACTCAAACTACTGTGAGGGCCTCAGTCCAGGAGACCCAGAGCAGACTCCTCTAGGTACAAGATGAGACAAAGTCCATTGTTAATTACTCCTGACCGAAGGATATCATATAATGACATCCAGGAACTGGTCTTATACAACCCCCTGAGCCTTGGTATAGCCACAAACTGGCCTGGCACCCACAATCGGGCCCTAGTGTTCTCCTGTTGAACATAAACAATGTCAGAGAACATCCACATCAGACAAGTCCACTCGATGACCATGATGGATAGGTTAAAATAAGACAACTAGTAAGGGCTGTCTGAACACAGAAGACATGAACACCGTCAAAGACCACCTTACGACTGTATGTATGACTTCTCCTTATTTACCCACTGGTTAACTGAGCATAGCGCTGTGTTCTCACCTTCTTACCCAGAAGGTGGGAGAGCAGAGAGCTGTTTTCTCACCTTCTAGGTAAGAATTAACACACCCATCACAGATTTATTCTTGCTTCCTGAGACCACCTAACCCACAGGAAAACTGTACTTCTTATACCTGCCTCGAAACATGATACAAGCTCAAATCCTACAAGAAGTCTTTTCTAAAAACCCTTGGCTGAGATACTCCAAGGTTCTCCATCGCCAGTGTTCTCCCTCACTGCAAGGAGTAACAACTCACCTGGTCTCTGGCTGGAGGGCACTGACCTAAATACATTGGAGTTCTGGCATCCCTAATCACAAGCCAGTATGTTAACCTCCAACCCTACCCTAAATCCGTGCTTGCTCATTCTCTTTCTCTACCCTTCTTCCTAAACTTTCAGCCCAACTCTCTGGAGACTACCTAAAGTGGTCTGCTACAAAGTAACAAATGCTCCCTTCCCTCTACCTTCTGGCCTTAAATTTTTAGCTGTCCCAGACCACCCTAAGTCCTTTCCAAGAGTATGTGTTCATCTTCCTTTCACTCCACATTTCTAATCAAGTTCTACTGACTATATGTCCCTATATGTTTCTTCATATCTCTTAAAATAAAATATAAAAACCATGTATGGTAGTTAAAAAAAAAAAAAAAAACAAAACCCATCTATGCTAGTCCAGTTTTCATGAGATTTATAGAGGTCCATGACCCAAAAGTTAAGGACTGCCAAACTATTTCTAGACTCTATCCTCATTTCTCCCTAGTTCAGGGCCACTTCATCTCCTTCCTGAATAAGAGTGCTACATCAGCCCTCTTAAATCCAGCTTCCACCATCTAGACAAAGGGCTCTAAATCACTCGCTTGATTAGGCTATGCCATTGTTCCTCTGACTACTCCCAGCACAATATCCACATTTCTGCAGTACATTATACAAGGGCCTCCTGACCCATTTCTGTCTCTTCTCTCACTAATCTCTGCATCGCGCTTTACACTCAAAACACTCTGGAAAACAGTGTGGAGGTCCCTTAAAAAGTTAAAAATTGAGCTACCCTATGATCCAGCCATTGCACTACTGGGTATTTACCCCAAAGATACAGACGTAGTGAAGAGAAGGGCCATATGCACCCCAATGTTCATAGCAGCAATGTCCACAATAGCTAAATCGTGGAAGGAGCCGAGATGCCCTTCAACAGATGACTGGATTAAGAAGTTGTGGTCCATATATACAATGGAATATTACTCAGCTATCAGAAAGAACGAGTTCTCAACATTTGCTACAACATGGACGGCACTGGAGGAGATAATGCTAAGTGAAATAAGTCAAGCAGAGAAAGACAATTATCATATGATTTCTCTCATCTATGGAACATAAGAACTAGGATGATCGGTAGGAGAAGAAAGGGATAAAGAAAGGGGGGGTTGGGGCGCCTGGGTAGCGCAGTCGTTAAAGCGTCTGCCTTCGGCTCAGGGCGTGATCTCAGCGTATCGGGATCGAGTCCCACATCGGGCTCCTCTGCTATGAGCCTGCTTCTTCCTCTCCCACTCCCCCTGCTGTGTTCCCTCTCTCGCTGGCTGTCTCTCTGTCACATAAATAAATAAAATCTAAAAAAAAAAAAAAAAAAAAGAAAGGGGGGGTAATCAGAAGGGGGAATGAAGCATGAGAGACTATGGACTCTGAGAAACAAACTGAGGGCTTCAGAGGGGAGGGGGTGGGGGAATGGGATAGACTGGTGATGGGTAGTAAGGAGGGCACGTATTGCATGGTGCACTGGGTGTTATACGCAACTAATGAATCATCGAGCTTTGCATCAAAAACCAGAGATGTACTGTATGGTGACTAACATAATAAAAAAATATATAAAAAAGAAAAAAAAAACACTCCTTTGTTTGCACAGGTCACTTCACCCAAACACCTTCCCAACTTCCCTAGCTGAGCAGCTGGCCTTGAAATGTCTTGGTGCACAACCCACACCAGAGAGACATTTTGCATGTCAGTCACTCAAACCAAACTTTCAGGAAATACTGTTACTCCATACCGTGCAATCTCATCTGTTCTACCCTCTTTTCCTCTGTTTTCCAATGCTGGTCATGACCACTAAATTAACTTTATGGTCTACTAGTGGGTTGCTACCCACAAGCAGAAAAACACTGATCTAGCTCATCCTTATTCATCTTTTGTGATTCAGTTTAGGAAGCCTCTCCTGATGACAGAGCTAAATCAATTTCTTCTAAGCTACTAGAGGAGCTTTATTTTTTATGCATACTAATTATATTAAAATTACCTGTTCATTCTCAGGGTAGAATACCTACCTTACTCATCTTTACACCACTGTGGCTCACAACTGAACCTAATTGTGATATCCCGGCTTCAAAAAAATTTAAAAAATAAACCAGAGTGACTTCATTGGAAACTGCATTTTTTTAAAGGTTTTCTTCCTTCAATACAGTAAGAAACTATTTTGAAATGCAAAAAATGAGTTTTACTTTCACTTGAACCTACTTTAAGAGGATGAAGAAGGTCAAGACTGAATACAAGATAACCTCTATTTTAAGATTCTCATGCTAGCGCAACTAAAATAAAATTTTAAGTTCAAAGTCACCTAATAAATTAACTGCATTACAGAGAGAGATCCAGAATTCAAAGTAATCTTTGTTTTTGTTTTTTAAATATTTTATTTATTTATTTATTTGACAGAGAGAGACAGTGAGAGAGGGAACACAAACAAGGGGAGTGTGAGAGGGGGAAGCAGGCTTCCTGCAGAGCAGGGAGCCCGATGCGGGGCTCGATCCCAGGACCCTGGGATCATGACCTGAGCCAAAGGCAGACACTTAACAGCTGAGCCACCCAGGCGCCCCAAGAATTCAAAGTACTCTATTCATCACTTTGATAGTATTTCCAAAAAACTCACAATTCTGACATTATAATACAACTGAGAAAGGCGTACTAAGGCTTATGTATGTGCCTATGTGGAACATTCATAAAAAAATGCAATGATTGTATGCTGACCTAAAAGAGTAAGGATTATCAAGCTTAGACACTCTTTTTCCTTGATTACTAGTATCTTCACATTCACAGAAATCCACATTCTAATGAATTTTTTTTTTTTAAGATTTTATTTATTTATTTGACAGAGACAGCCAGCGAGAGAGGGAACACAAGCAGGGGGAGTGGGAGAGGAAGAAGCAGGCTTCCAGTGGAGGAGCCTGATGTGGGGCTCGATCCCACAACACCGGAATCACGCCCTGAGCCGAAGGCAGACGCTTAACGACTGCACTACCCAGGCGCCCCCACATTCTAATGAATTTTTTAAACTACATACTCAGAAAATAATACCTAATGCAACAAAATTTAATTGTAAATTTAAGCCTGAGACTCAAGAAATACATAATCTCACCATTCCAAAGCTATTAGTCTGCTTCAACTGCCACATCTGATAATAAGCTATTTTTAATTATTATTGTTAGCAATCCAAAGGACCATGACATTATAGGACAGAAAACTTTTATGATTGTCTATTTTTTAATTTTAATTTTCAATCAAATGTTCATTAACTTCTTCTGTTTACAATTTTGAATTTTAAGTTCTGGAGGCAGGGGGTACAGAAAGTAAAACTAAAATGGGAAGACCATGTCATGACTATTACTACCAAAAAACAAACGATCTGTTCTTCAGTGTTTCCAGGAGCTCCCAAACTTGAAGAGTGATCAGGTGTTCCCACTGTCCCAAAAGTTACTATGATGGCTTTATGACAGCACATACCAAAGCAGTTAAAAGCTAACCACTGACTGCTAATACCCAGCATTTCTTTTCTTTTTTTTTTTTTTTAAGATTTTATTTATTTATTTGACAGAGATAGAGACAGCCAGCGAGAGAGGGAACACAAGCAGGGAGAGTGGGAGAGGAAGAAGCAGGCTCATAGCGGAGGAGCCTGATGTGGGGCTCGATCTCATAACGCCGGGATCACGCCCTGAGCCGAGGGCAGACGCTTAACCGCTGTGCCACCCAGGCGCCCCAATACCCAGCATTTCTTATGAACCACAGCCAAGAGGCCAAAGAAGCCCTAACTTAGGAAAAAAAAAAATCAATGTTTGGACTTCAGTCTCAGGTACAGAATGAAGAAAAATTCTCATCTGCCCCTAGCATGCCTCTACAATGTTATCCTCAAGCAAAACGAAAAATAAATCACATGAAATAAACTGACAAATTGTAAAATCCTATACAGTGTACAGATAATCCACTATCCTAGCTTCCCTAAGTCTTGCATACTGGAAACTAATTTTACATGTGGCAAAGCAGCTATTAAGATTTAAGAACCGGTACAGTATTCAACGGCACAGTATCACCATACGATAGCCATCATGTGTGTGTGTGTCACCATACGATAGCCATCATGTGTGTGCGTGTCAATAGCCATCGTGTGTGTGTGTGTCACCATACGATAGCCATCGTGTGTGTGTCAATAGCCATCATGTGTGTGCGTGTCAATAGCCATCGTGTGTGTGTGTGTCACCATACGATAGCCATCATGTGTGCGTGTCAATAGCCATCGTGTTTGTGTGTGCGTCAATAGCCACCATCTGTATATGTTTCTGCATTGTTTTCATGCAGAACATCGTATTTTACTAGAACACACAGGTCTTTAGAAAGTAGCAAAAACCAAATAAAACCAATTATTTGATTTTCTAACTGATGAGCTTTGCACTAAAAGATGCCATTCCTGCCATTTCCACTCTACCCTAAAAAAGTCAACTTTCAAATACATCCAAGCTACCACTTGGCAGGCTTTAGAGGACAAGACGCTGGGGGTAAATAGACCTGTATCTTCCCACCGTCTTGAGTTTCTAAATCCGTAGGATTTCACCTCTCAAGGTGGAGACAATTCAACTCTTGAGGTAAGGGTTAGTAAGCCAAATGAAATTGTTAAAATATAAGATGTTCAAGAACCTATAGCAATCAATATCCAGAGCCTTGTTTCCAAAAGAAAAATGCAGAAGGACCTGAAAGAGGCCACTAAGAGTTAATTACCTACATCCAAGCATTTGGCACCTTTCTTCCAAGAGGCCTCCTGCAACTGAAGATGGGAAGATTGGGAGCTGGGAAAGGCATATAAAGAAAGAACAAGCTTGAATTCAACTCAGATTTGGAGCTTCTAAACTTGTGCTGTTCAAACAGCAGGCATATGTGGTTACCGAACTGAGCACTTGAAATATGGGGAGTCTGAATTAAGATGGTTGGGATGTGCTAACCACTAGATTTCAAGGACTTGCAAGGAAGGATATGGAATACCGCATTAATAATTTTTACATAAATTTTATATTAACATGATGGTATCTTAAATACAGTTGATAAAATGAAATGCTATACTAAAATAATTATTAAAAATTAATTTCACCCATTTCTTTTTACCTTTACTGTGGTTACTAGAAAAGCATACATTGCACATGTGACTGATCTCTCTATTGGACTGGAGTTTCTAGCATTTTTCACGGTAATTACAACTCAGAGTGAAGTATCAGCTTTAAACCTTCCACTTCAAGACCACATGAAGAATCTATATGAATCAACAAGTTCTGGACCACTAACCTCTGACATGTATCTAAAAAATTATCTAAATTCAAGAACAGAAAAGTAGCTCTGGGAATAAACTAACACAAGGAAAGCCGTTTTAATGCCATGGTTCCTCTACCTTTTGCGCATCAGAATTAATGGAGTAGAGTTCTTACAAAAATTTATAGATGCCCATCCTCCCCAGAGATTCCAGTTCAGTAGGTCAGGGTGGGATCCCAGCACTTGTGTATCTTAAAAGCTCCCCAAGTGAATCTAATGGACGGCCAGGGTTGCATGCCACTACACAGGTCATGCTTCTACACACACATAAGGGCCACTAAAATACCACAGGCTTTGAAATGCAGCTATGTGGCTGCTTCAGCAACAGCATAGCTGATACTGAGGACCAATGTAAGGAACGAGAAGACTGGGGCAAGCAACATGAAGCTGCTGTAATCAGGGACTTAGCTCGAGTCATTTTCTATGCCCCTTCCAGGTAAGTTCTGCATGTGCACAAACAGAGGGGACTCCTATTTCCTCCTACCTTCAGTTCACTCAGAAAGCACTCATGACTAGGGAGGAAATATAGCTTGGTGGTCACAAGCTAGGTACTGGAAGCAGACTACACAAGTTCAAAATTCAGCTCTTCAGTTATTATAAAAATGTTGGCACATTCCTAAGCCTCTTTCCTCATCCACAAAACAAGAAAAAAAAATGTATCTACTCATTAAGTTAGTAGGCCCAATTCTGTAATCTATCCATAAAGTAGTTAGCATAACATACAGAAAAGTCATGCTTTTTAACTGAAGTCACTACCTGAATCTTTTATGTTTGGCTATAGTTTTGGATTACCCATAGTAAACCTTTCTTCCATTAACTCAACAGAAGAAGAGAGAGAGAGAGAGAGAGAGAGAGAAAGAAAGAGAGAGAAAGAAAGAAGAAAGAAAAGAAAGAGAAAGAAAGAGAAAGAAAAAGAAACAAACAAAAAACCCAAACAAACCCTGAGTATTAGCTAAAAAACATTAAGCCTCCATTTCTCCATTCACATGGGCTTCCCAAGCAAGAAAGCATCCTAATCTCTCACCTGTCAGACTCTTCAATCCTGCTGTGAACAGTGACTGGAATTCTGGAGACTGCAACTTCATTGTAAATAGATACTGCTTGAAAAGACACAGCCTATTCCAACTACAGCTCAGTAACGGCCTGTGCCAGGGATTCAGGCACCTCAGCATCTGGGGGGGCAAAGTCACCAACCACTACAAGACAAACATGCATGTACAATAATGAAATTAACAAGGGAAGGAAAATAAAGGGATATACTGCAACTTTATTTCACATCTGAGAGACATTCATCTCCTGTTGAGATGAAAAAACTGAAACCAGTGACAATTTGAGGGACAGTCACCTATGACTAGATCTGGGCTTGTGGCTATGCAGTTTTGTACTCCTGAAGCACTTACTGCTATAGTCGCCTTATCACATTCTACTGTTAGGATGCTCTCTGGAGAGGCGGGTGTCAGTTAAAGCTTGAGGGGAGCAGGCTGCCCAGAACAGTGGTTGCAGAAAAGGAAACTCAAAACACTCTAAGACCCGGCCTTCTCCAAAACATGGTACAGTCACATGTTTACCACTGTACTTCCCCACATGCACCTAAGATTTATGCAACAGGCGCATTTCCTAGGCACTGAAAAACATTTTCCCAAGACTTGTCTTTGCTGCCCGCTTTTTTCCTCATTCACCATTCCTTCCCGTCCTGCCGGCTCCTGAGTCCCACCCACACCGTTTTCCACGTGAAGTGGGTCTCCGGGAGGGACCAACAGGATTTCAAGTGGCCCCGACCGAAACCACTAAGGAGCCATTCCTTTCCGGGGGATGCAGGTTTCAAAAAGTGGCGCTTCCCACCAGGGGGCAAGACGACTTCTCCCCACCCAGACCACGTGGAGAAGAAAAACAGTATCCTTCCAACCCCCCCTCAAATCAGAAAAACCTGCCGAGGCCCCTGGCCTAGAAGTGGCGTGTCTCGCCCCTCACACCAGGTGCCAGACCGAAAAAGCTTAGTGAGACCCTCGGGAGCCCGGCCACAAAGAACGAAAAGTGCCCGGGGAAGCCCGATGATTCAGCCTGCAGTCACTGGAACGTGGCAGGGACGCGGCCCCACGACCTGCACGTCGAGCTCTGTTCCGCAGTAGAGAGAACGCGTCTCACCGCCACAGGCTCGCACCCTCCCCCGGGGTGCCCCCACGTGCGAGGAGGCCAGCCGCCCCCAAGCCCCGCTGCCCTCCCTGCGGCGCGAACCCGCACGAACCCTGTGCGCCTGCTCACCAGCCCCACCACAGCCGTCGTCGCCACCCCACGCACTTCCGGACGGCTGACGCCATGGCGTCACCACCGCGCGTCTGTCGTCAGCGAATGGGGAAATCGCAGCTGAGCATGGGCGGAGCCCGAGTGCTCCCGCCCCCTACGACACGGCTAGAGGCGGAGCGCGGTTTTCCAGTGATTCGGAAGCCAGCGCCGCGGAGGCGGTGCTCCTGGGGACTTGGGGGCACCGCGGTCTTTTATTTCTTTTAACTACATCTCCCTACACCTCTCTCTTGCCCTGAGGTGGTCAGATGCCCATCTGCATTGCATGCCTGTGTGATCTTGGACAAGTGTCACTCTTTTCCTTTTTAAAATGAAACTGTCGATAAAACTATTTCAGGGGGTTGCCAGGCTTTATTGTCATGTTACTTCCAAGCTAGGAGTGTTGTTATTCTTGCCTGAGACACTTCGTCAAGACCTAAGCAGAGGGTTTGAGACACACCGGTTCTAAATTTAAGCCCTCTGTTTCTTTGAAATTACTTGGCATATTTTATTTTCCCACCTGGTTTTTGTGAAGTCTTAAGGCTACTGCAGCTGCAAAGTGAAGAGCTTGGATTTGATTCAGTTCTTGGTTTTCTCCAAGGCTGAGTAAATAAAGTGGCAAAGTGAGTAGGAGTAAAGCCCTAAATCCTTAAAAGGGGACATTTCCAATTAATTTGCCAATTATCTTTTTAAAAATAATAAAATAGGGGCACCTGGGTGACTCAACAGGTTAAGCGGCTGCCGTTGGCTCAGGTCGTGACACCAGGGTCCTGCGCTGGTCGCCCTACTCAGCAGGGAGTCAGCTTGTCCGTCTGCCCCACTCCAGCTCCTGTGCTCCCTCTCTCTCTCTCTCAAATAAATATTTTAAAATAAAATCTGCTTCATGTTTTTATTAAGTATAGTGTTTTTAATAGCACTTTAATTTCCCTAAAATTTTCCTAGGAAAATTCATGTGTCATAGTATTTCTGTGGTTTCCAATGATCAGATCTCTTACCTTCAGTGCTACTCGGTATCCCATTTTGAGAGGCACAGGAACTAGTTTCCCAAGTTGCTGTTCAGAGGCCAAACATTGATTTATGTTCCTTCATGTGGCAATGAATATTTTCATATATCCTAACTAGGCTGTCCAAGAAAAAAAATACAGAGAATTCAATGTGAAAGAGCATAGCACCATAGACATACAGACATTAACAGGATAACAGAAGACATTATGGACAACTTTATGCCAACCAATCTGACACTGAAGATGAAATGGACAAATTCTTTCAAATGTACATCAAAACTGAAACAGAACGAAATTTAAAAATCTAAATAGTCCTTTACTATTAAAGAAATTGAAGTTTGTTCAACCAACTTCCCACAAAGATAATTCCAGGCCAATGGTTTTAGTGGTCAAATTTATCAACCACTTAAGAAATAACACCAATCTTGCACAATTTTTGTTCAGAAAATAGAGGGGAAAACATTTATCCTCTTATTTGGGGCCGACATGACACTGATAACAAACCTGAGATATAACCAAGAAAGAATTTATACGTCAATATCCACGTGAACCTAGAAACATGAATTTAATGAAATATTAGCAAACCAAATCCAACAAACTGGATTTCGGTCAAGTTTGGTTTATTCCAGGAAAGCAAGATAGATTTAACATTTGAAAACCAATCATTGCTAATCACCATATTAGCAGAGTAAAAAAGAAAACAGTATGATCATCCCAATAGGGGCAGAAAAAGCACTTAAATGCCATACTTTTAATGACAATAACTCTAAGAAAACTAAGATTAGGAGAATTCCTTAATCTGGTAAAGGGCATTTGTGAAAAATGTACAGCTGCCATCATACTTAATGGTAAAATACTGACTACTTTTCCTCTGATACCAGGATATCAGGAACAAAGATGCCCAGTCTCACAATTTGTTTTCAATATTTTACCATAGTTCATAACCATTAACATGAGAAAAATAAAAGATGTAATAATCGGGAAAGAAGCAACACTGTCTTTTCAGATGACATAATGGTTTGCTTAGGAATTGACAAAACTACTAGAATAAGTGGATCTAGCAAGATCTTAGGATTCAAGGTTAATAATTTAAAAAACAAATGTATTTTTATTCAGTGGCAGCAAATATAAATAAGGTTTTCTTTTAAAGATTTTGTTTATTTATTTGACACAGAGAGAGAGAGCATGAGTGAGAGAGGGTGAGCACAAGCAGGGGGAGCAGGAGAGGGAGAAGGAGGCTCCCCACTGAGCAGGGAGCCCAAGGTGGCACTCCATCCCAGGATCCTGGGATCATGACCTGAGCAGAAGGCAGAGGCTTAACCAACTGAGCCACCCAGGTGCCCCAAAATGTTTTAATTTTACTAATAGCTTAAGGTATAGAGATACAGGTTATAATATAGAAATAAATGTAACAGAAGAAGTTATATGGTTAGCAACCAACCATGTAGAGACAGGCAACATCATCTATTATTGGGGAAATACAAACTGAAAGCACAGTGAGAGGCCATTACCTCCCTATGAGAATGTTTCAATCAAAAACCTGGGAATATCAAGTGCTGCTGACAATGTGGATCAGCTGGAACTCATACACCGTTGATAAGAACACACACTGCTACAACCACTCTGGAAAACAGTTCGGCAGTTTCGGATAAAGTTATATCTATTCTTAATATACAACCCAGAAAACTTGCTGCTTGATATTTAACTGAGAGAAAAGAAAACTTCTGCTCGCATTAAAAAAATGTATGTGGGGGCAACTGGGTGGCTCAGTCAGTTAAGTGGCTGACTCTTGATCTCAGCTCAGGTCTTAATCTCAGGGCCGTGAGTTCAAGTCCTAGGTTGGGCTCCATGCTGAGTGTGGAGCCTACTTAAAAAAAGTATGTGAATGGTAGTAGTAACCTTACTGATAATCATCCAAACCTGGAAATAAGCCAATTTTCCTCCAACAGATGTATGGCTAAGTAAACTGTGGTACATCCACACAAAGGAATATTGCTTAGCAATATAAAAGAGTTAGCTCCCGATATCTGTCTAAATCTGAAATAAAGAAAGCCAGACTCAGGAGGCTACATAATGATTCTATTCATATGACATCCTGGAAAAGGCAAAATTATAGAGACAGAAAACAGCAGACAGAGAAAGGGGCTCACTACAAAGTGGCATGTGTGAACAGTGGGAGGTGATGGAATGGTCCTATATCCTGATGGTGGTGGTGAGTGCATGACTGTGTCTGTCTGTCAAAACACACGAACATTATACTGAAAAGGGTAAACTTTCCTTTATGTAAATTATACCTGAAAAAACCTGACCAACTATTTTCTTTCCATATATTAGCCAAAAACTAGAACATGAAAGTTTAAAAATATATATTTAAAAAGGCTCTCAAGAAATGCTTATTCAAATAAATTCAACTATTAAAGCATTTCCATAGGAAGGTAGAATGGAGAACTTTGAGGCCATTAAACTAAAGCAGAAGAGAACTCTATAGACAGAACGCTGCTCAACCCCCCTCCCCCAGGACAATGGTGAGGATTACCAAAGCAATGCAAAAGTCCTCTCTGCTGTACACAAGAGGTTTACTATTATCTCTTAGTATAGACCCAGCCTGAGGGAAATACAATTCTACCTGCAAAGGAACTGACATTTATTACATGGAACTCCTACAGGAAGTATTCTTATTGCATATTCTCTACCCCCAAGTAAATATGAACAGAGGGGACCGTTATGGTTGGGCAAGTTTCATTATACTATAGAAACACCATCGCTATGAGTATTATTCTGCAGTTAGAAGGTAACATATTATTCAAAAGTAAAGAAAATGAGATAAAAACAGCCTATAAGTATTCACCGTATGTACAAACTTCAGGTCCTAGTTACTAATGCTGGCTTGAAAACCCATTAATCTTGTTTGGTATGCACTTCAGTGCTGGCTAAAGATGCCCTCAGGAGTGGATGGCTTTCAACTTTCTTCATAGTTATCAGATTTTTTAAATTCAGTTTATACATCTAGCAGCCAAAATATGGCTCCCAAATGTTCAGTCGTCTCTGTTCATCTAAGTTTTGGTTGTGTTCCCTTGAAACTGAATCATCTCTGCACATCAGAGAGAAGTAACAGAGTATGTGAAACAGTTGTGAATGCAGTGCTGTTTCCATCTGTCCATCCGTCCGTCCATCCATCCATCCATCCGTTTCTTTAGTGTCTGCTATGTGTCGATCACATGTGTGACTGCTCACAGTAATGATAAGGCTAGTCATTTATACTATGCTTAGAACAGTGCTAAGCACTGTATTCTTACTAATCCTCAGGAACATGCAGTGAGGTATTTTCCAAGGAGAATACATAAGCACAGAGAGGTTAATTTGTCTTCACGCCGGTTGTGAGGAGCACATGCAGAATTCAGCCCTGACACTGACTCAGAATCAGGAGTGCGCTCTGATGAAGCTGGAGAAGCGGGCAAGACCAGACCACGCAGGGCGGGGCACTTCACATGGTGACACTTGAACTGCATTTTAAAGGTAATATGAAGACATTGAAGGTTTTTTAAGCAGGAGTCTTCATAAACCTACTGTATTTTCATGTGACTAGCCTGGCTGCAGCACGGAAAATGGGTGGAACGGCCTGGCACATAAACTTATTGTCTCCCAGTTCTGGAGGTTACAAGTCTAAAATGGGTCCACAGGGCTGCATTCCCTCTAGAGGCGCTTGGGAAGAATCTGTTTTCTTTTTGGTCCTTTCCAGCTTTGAGAGCTTCCCTCCCTCCATCTTCAAAGCCAGCAACAGAGCCTCTGTCCTCTCTAACCTTCCTGCTACCTCCTTATATGGACCTTTGTGATTACACTGAGCCCCCTGGATAATCCAGGATAACCTCCCCATTGAAAGATCCTCACCCTTTGCAACTTAAGGTGATATGTTTGCAAACTCTAGCAATTAGGAGGTGGACATCTTGGGGGGGGGGCGTTATTCAGCCTACTGCAACCTTTAAGTGTGTGCTTTCGTGGCTAGGGGGATAGGAAAACTAGGGTACACCAAGGATTATCATGTGACAAAACAACTGGTTGGTCAACTTGGGACATTAACTGTGTCCCCCTTAATGCTGAATACTTTCTCCGTTTCTTCCTGTTTCTGGTTTTAGGCAGAGGATTTGATTTCAAGTAAAAACACATAGCTGAACAGAGGTAAAAACCATTAAATAGCAGAGAGATAACCCTGGGGTCAGAGCTCCTGAGCCCACCTGCCAGCACCCAATTCCAGGACCTATGGCATCAGTGTTCTTAAAACATCACTGGTCCAAAGAGCATCTGCATTTTGAAATAGGACAGAGAAAGGAGACTAATCCTTCCCATAAAGGTAAGAATTTATAATAGCATTTTAGACCCCTTGAGATATTTGAAGCAATATTTAGACAAGTCAGATAAAAACATAATTTTGGGGGCGCCTGGGTGGCACAGCGGTTAAAGCGTCTGCCTTCGGCTCAGGGCGTGATCCCGGCGTTTCGGGTTCCGGGTTCGAGCCCCACGTCAGGCTCCTCCTCTATGAGCCTGCTTCTTCCTCTCCCACTCCCCCTGCTTGTGTTCCCTCTCTCGCTGGCTGTCTCTATCTCCGTCAAATAAAAAAAAAAAAAAAAAAACATAATTTTGGCCTAATTCTAATATTCTGCAATTTGGGAGTTGATGCTGGTTAAACCTCAAACCCTTCCCCCACCCCACCCCCCTTTTTTGGGTAAGCAACACTGAGTAATTTGTTTAAGACATGTTCTGTTTCAAGAATGTGTTCTTTCTTCGAAACAACAGAAAGTACCTCTTTGAAGGAAAAGTCATTCACTCGTTTTGTTCTCATAAAAGTTTAATAGAAGCCAACTAAAGTTTAAGATCTCCCAGAGGACAAATAAAGAGATTTCTCAGAAAATGTAGAATCGCAATTTCCATTGGTGCTAGGGGATTTTACACACAAATGCAATTTTATTTTACATTTAAAAGAGGTGAGTAAATAGACAAATCAATTTTAGCTGTTCTGAAATTTCATGCTGGGTCATTAATTTTAAAAGATGGAACTTCAATAATAGTTAAAAGAACAGACGCCCAAGGGTAAAGACTGAGAGTAATCACCTTCAAAATTCTGACTTAGCAGCAGCCTCGGATCGGAACCAAGCGTCTAAACCAGCTTCCTTGTGATGCTCTCCATTGCATTTCTACCTTCAAATAGAGAATCCCATGGAATTCCCTATTGTAACAACACAAACTCCCCCTTCTTTCCTTAAAACTGGATACTCTAATGGATTCTTACAAAACCAAGCTAGGTCAAATTAAGACCTGCCCTCGCATCTGGCGGTGGAGACAGAGCTATAAACATAATATTCAGTACAGTATAAAAATAAAATAATCTCAGCAGCAGAATGAGCACTCCCTCGGGAGAAAGAGTCGAGTCAGAAAGGTCTTCCCATAGAAGATGGTGTTCAGACTTAACCTGGAATATTTGGAAGTTTCTCAAGAGGCATCTCTTCTCTCCCACCCCCACCCCCCAACCACCAAGTAGGAGACTTAGTCCTTGTTAAATACTCGTTACATTGTTTCTCTTAAAATAGTTATGACAATCACACAACTAAAATGTTGCCATTGTAGGCAATGTGACTGTGGGGAGCATCACAACCAAACTGGGCTAAATTCTCTGAGTTTCAGTTTATTCATCTGCAAAACAGGTTTATAGGGCTGTGATATGATCATGTGTATAAAGCAATTGACAACCCCAGGCAGGAGGGAAGTTACCACCTGACTGAAATAGAATAGTAATTTACCTTAATAAAGCAAGCTTAATTATATAGTTCATTTGTTTCCACATTCTGGTTGATTTCCTGTATCTGGCTTTGCAACTATAGAACTGGTCCCTGCAAAATTATTTTGTAATGCATAGTTACAACAAATCATTATGTTGTACACCAACTTATATAATGTTATATGTCAATTCTATCTCAATACAAGAGAAAAAATAAATAAAAGCAATTGTAAAAAGAAGAACTGGTTACTAACAATTTGAGATGCTCAAGGTACTGGGATTCTTTATTGAATAAAGGTATGTTCTTAATTTTAGCTATACATGGTAAACCTACACATTGATTTTATGCTGGAGTTGTTCTATAACTACCTAGGATTCTATTTAAATCCTGTTAGGGCATATATTTTTTTTAAATAATAACAATTTTAATGAGACATATTCACATCGTAAACTTCACCTATATGAAGTATGTAACTCAATGGTTTTTAGCTTAGTCTCTGAGTTGGTAATCATCACCACAATTAGGGACATTTTCTTTACCCTCTAGGAAACCCCACTGCCATTGGCAGTCACTTCTCATTTTGCCCACATTCCCCCTAGCTACCCCTAGGCAATTGCTAATATACTTTCTATCTCTATGAATTTGCCTATTCTAGACATTTCGTATAAGTGGAATCATAAAATATGTGCTCTTTTATGAACTGGCTTCTTTCATTTAGCTTCAGGTTTTCAAGGATCATCCATGTTCTAGCATGTATGGGTACTTCGTTTCTTTTCACTGCTTAATAACACTCCATTGCATGGATATTTATTTATTTTATCTTTATTTTTATCTTTTGAGAGAGAGAGAGAGAGACAGTGAGCAAGTGAGCCAGGATGGGCGGCAGGAAGAGAATCCTCAAGCAGACTCCCCACTGAGCATGGAGACCGACCCAGGAGCTCCATCTCAGAACCCTGAGATCAAGACCTGAGCTGAAACAAGAGTCGGACAGCTTAACCAGCTGAGCTGCCCAGGTGCCCCTCCAACACATGAATATACCATGTATTCTTTATCATTGGTTGACAGGCATTTGTGCTATTTCCACTTTTTGGCTATTATGAATAATACTGCTATGAACATTCACATACAAATTTTTTGTGCAGATATAGATCTTCATTTCTTTGGGGTATTTGCCTAGGAATGCAATTGCTGATTCATATAGTAATTCTATGTTTAACTTTTTGAGAAACTGCCAGACTGTTTTCCAAAGCATTTGTATGACTTCCCATTCCCACCAATAGTAGGAACTAACAGGTTCCACGCAGAACCTATGAGGGTTCTAATTTCTCCACATCCTCAACAACACTACTAGTTGTCTTTTTTATTTTAGCCATCCTAGTGGACATAAAAAGGTATCTCCTTGTGGTTTTGATTTGCATTTTTCCAATGGATGATGTTGAGCAGCTTTTCATGTACATGTTGCCTAGCGGGGCGTCTTCTTTGGGGACATGTCCATTCAAATCTTTTGTCCATTGTTCATTGGGGTATTTGTCTTTTCACTGGTGAGTTGTAAGATTTCCTCATTTTTTTTTTCCTGGTTACAAGTCCCTTACCAGATACGTAATTTGTAAATATTTTCTTCCATTCAGTGAGTTGTCTTCACTTTCTTTCTGGTGTCCTTTGCAGCACAAAAGCTTTTAATTCTATTGAAGTCCAACATATCTACCTTTTTTTCATTGCTTTTGGATCATGTTTAAGGAACCACTGCCTAATGTGAGGTCACTAAGTTTTTTGCCTCTGTTTTCTTCTTAGAGTTTTATAGTTTTAGTTCTCACTTTTAAGTATTTGATTTCTTTAGAATTAATTTTTGTACATGGTGTGAGGTAGGGGTTGAACACCATTCTTTTGCATATTTATATGCCATTTGTAAAAAGGACTGTTTCTTTCTCCATTGAATTGTCTTGGCATCTTTGTCAAGAATCCATCAATCATAAACGTGACAGCTTACTTCTGGACTCTCAGTTCTATTCCACTACTCTGTGTGTCTCTAATACTTTTTCCCCCTGCATTTATACAGAATAAAGTATTTGCATATATAGGAGCATAAGAAGAAAATTAAGGGACATGTTAATCCCACTGCAGTAGACGAGCCATTGGTTGCAATTCTTCACTGCCCTCTAGTAGTTGGGTACGTCCACACTCTTATCATGGCCTCACCGTGGTGGGTGGAGTAGACTGTGGGCTGGGTCCATTTGACTCTGGCTGTGGCCGTGTCATCTGTTCTGATTCTTGGGATGTCAGTGAATGTAACATAAGGAGATACTTGAACTAGGCTTGCACAGCTGGTCCTGCTCTCTTGCACTTTTGCTATCACCATCAAAGAGTATCCACCTTGGGTAGCTATTGGTTCCAAGAGAATGGCAGATGTGTAGAATACACGTGACCCCACTCTGTGATCTGGAGCCCAGCCACATTTACCCAGAGTCTATTCAAAACTCAGACACTTGGGCCAGAAATAAATGCTTATCAATGTTTACTACTGCAGGGTTTGTGGGTGGTTGTTCTGTAGCAATAGCTAACTAATAACCTACCACTTAGAGATAACCGCTCCTATCAGTTGGGTCTTTTGATTAAAAATGAGATTGTGAAAGAAATCTATCTATATATGTATACTTGCTCTATTGTTTTTACTTAACGTTTTCCCATAATACTCGGTATTATTAAAAGTTCTTGATGAACACTCCTTTTATTATCTACCTGTTTCAACCTTTGACAGTTCTCGCAACCATCCCCATATTACTTTTCCTATTATAAGAAAAGTATACTGAATTTCACTCTTTTTCTCTCATACAAATCTTGGTCTCCATTCACATTGCATGGAATGAATTCCTAGAAATAGACACCTTCAGTTAGTTTCTATAACCAGAGTCCAATGTGGAACCACTGAATCCCGGGTTCCTTCCTGGCACCTTATTCCTATTTTCACCTGTACTATTTGGCTGAACCAGCTTGCTTTTCTTCTACAAGAATACAGGCAAATTTGAATTTCCTTTAAAAAAACTGGGGGGATTCTGCCAGCATGTTCCATTATCCTATCTTTGGGCATTTACAGTTTATTCTAAAGAAGAAAACTTGCCCCAGAAAGTAAACTATACAAAACCCTCATTTTCCTTCAAGCTACAGTGGAAATATGACATGGAGACCAAATGTGAGCACATTTTTAAAATTATTATTGACGTAGTTGATAAAAGACCATATATCCAAGAAGATGGTATCCAGGGTAGTAGCCAGATCTAATTTTCTTTATGTCCTGAACAGTGCCTGGCACTGTGCACAGCTGCATTCAATAAATACTTCTTGAGTAAATGAATATAAGAAATAGAACATGAAAGCAGACTTTGAAGCCAGAAATTATGGCCCTCACAATGATTAATAACTATTTTTAGGGTTTCTATAGTGACAAGTATGCTACATCTAAAATTAGCTGTGTGGGACATCCAAGAGTAGGTTAGAGGTAGATACTCTATCTCAGCTTCTCTGGGTGCTTCTTAGCAAATAAATGGATCTCTCTCTGCCACTTCCCCTTTTTCAGGGAAAAATCACATTTTTTCAGGCCATCCGATAACCATTGATCCAGTTTCATTTTGGCAATTGCTACAACGGATACCTTAAGACCGCCACTCCCTGTCCTTGCACATTACCTACGCTCAGTCTCCTGGAAGTCTCCTTCAGGTACCTGTGTTTCCTCCTCTTGCAAACAGAACTGATCTCGCCTGGCAATCGCCTCCCAGTCCTTGCGCCCCCTCCTCCTTCCTGCATTGGCTTCTCATAGGCCATTGTCACTCAGCTCCTTGGGCAAGGTAGAGGTCCCCTTACAAAGGCAATGACTAGTACCGGGCTCAGATACTTAATAAAATAAGTGCTCTTCTTTTTTCTTTTCTTTCTTTCTTTTTCTTTTTTTTTTAAAGATTTTATTTATTTATTTGACAGAGACAGCCAGCGAGAGAGGGAACACAAGCAGGGGGAGTGGGAGAGGAAGAAGCAGGCTCATAGCGTAGGAGCCTGATGTGGGGCTCGATCCCATAACGCCGGGATCACGCCCTGAGCCAAAGGCAGACGCTTAACTGCTGTGCCACCCAGGCGCCCCCTTTCTTTTTCTTTTTTTAAGATTTATTTATTTGAGAGAGAGGGAGAGAGCAAGAGAGAGAGAGGGCACACACACAGAGGAAGAGGGAGAAGCAGACTCCCTGCTGAGCTGGGGGCCGACATGGGGCTTCATCCCAGGACCCTGGGATCATGGCCTGAGCCGAAGGCAAACGCTTAACCGTCTGAGCCACCCAGCTGCCCCAATAAGTGCTATTCTTAGCCATTCATACCCTAGGCCACATTTTTTAAAAAATTATCTTTGCTAGTCAGTCACCTCAAAATTCCTAGACAGAAATGGAACAAAGGAAAGGAAAGTGCAACTGAGTGTACTTCAATTAGAGCATTCCGAGGACAGGGAGGCGCTCTGCGGGAACCTGGGAGTTGACGGGGGAGAAGGTCCGGGATGTGCCACACACCCCGGCCGCAGTCTGTCACAGTTGGTGCAGGATGAGCCGGGCTACAGCTGCCAGCAGTTTACCACACTCGGAAACTCTCTGTGCCCGGACACACATAAGTATTTGCAGGTGCAGGACCTGCTCGCAAAGAAGAGAGAGGCTAAGGCGTCCTCTTCAGACTGAGAAGTGCTGCTCACGCTCAGCAGGGAGAGAGACCTATTCCTCATGCCCCATGCTTCTTGTCCCCTCCTGCCTGGTGCTGTGCAGTTGACAGAGGCTGAATGAATCATATACAGAACATAGAAATGCAGTACTTGAGAGTATCCACAGAAAACTTGACTTTGTCACCACGGGGTAAATGTTATTTTCAGCTCCTGAACAGAGCCAAACATCTTGAGAGAGAATGAAAATGCAGACAAGACCGTTATCAGATAGTGGCTATCAGGACAAGAGAGATCCTTTCATTTCATTCATTGGGGAGTTGCTGTTGAGTCTCGGTCCATGGCCGCTCTGACAAACGCTCCTGGGTATGTGCTTAGAGAAGCCGAGCTGCCATCCCACCGTAAAGCAAACTGCCTGTGAGTTTGTAACTATTACAGCTGTGATGATGAAACAGTAAAGAAGAACCGCCTCTAAGTCAAAAAGTGCACCCAGAGATAAGATTCATTTTCAATGCCCTTGCAGCTGCTCCTGATGGCGCGGCCACTGCACTTCTCAGTAAGTGGGGGTCCAAGGCTGATTCATCGCAAAGTGAGCAAATGCCTTTTTTCCCTCTAAGATTACCCTGCACTCCACCTCCTAAGAATTTCATTACATGGGGAAGGAGGGTGGATAGGGAAAGGGAGAAATAATGATTTCTAAATATGTGGCAAATTTTTAAATAAAAAGGGGAAACAAAACCCCTTATAACTATTATTAGCAGGGTCAGAACTAATAACGGTGCTATAAAACATCTATCAGGCAGGTCATATCGATTCTGGGTATAGCATTCTATTCTTGTGTCCTTGTAACTCAGCTAAGTAACCGAGGAGGGCAAATCCATGGCTGGGTGAGTCATATTAACAAGACGCCTACGGTTTTTGTTGACCCTTATATAGGGGACTTGATTGCCATTGTTGCAGATATTTTGGAGGTTAAAAGGAAAATACATACTCTGCCACGATTTCCTAGAAAATACCTGAGGTTAGAAAACAGGGTGTAGCAGTTAATGAAGTATCTTGATGAAGACGTTTCAGAGTTAATTAAGAAAGCTACAAATTAAGGAACAACAGCAAAAAGGAGATGATTGCATTGCATCTAACTGAAGGCTTCTGCTTTTTGTCTCTCCTGGGGGTTCTGGAATTTTTCAAGATTGTTTGACTTGATATGAGATGTACAATAATTTGAAGTATCTAAAACATAAATAGCTGAAATATCTCACTTGGTTTTAATTATTTACCCAAAGCAATATGAATTTATTTTTATATATCCAGGAGAAATGGATTGAATGAAGAATTTTTTAAAAAGAAAGAAAAAAAATCCCTCAATACGCCATGAGCCTAACATTCATAGACACGTGAAAAGTGACCGCTTTTATAACCATATTGATTAATGTATTTGATACTCAATTTAATGGATTATCATGCCAAAAATTTCATTACCTGGTACAATTTTTATTTTGTGTGAAAGGTTATGTCCTCTTTTGTAGTTATTGAAAAATATATTAAGGTATGTAGCTATTTGTTAAAAGTTTGCCTTTCAAAACATAATAAAGATTTGGAAATCAAATCACCTCATTTGTTTTCTTACATGAAATGCTACTTGGGGAAATTTTTAGGCAAGGTACCGAATGTATCACACCTCCCCCCAAACGGATCAGACTTGTTAACATGCCTCCAGCCTGCTGTGCTCTGGTCTACCTTGTCCCCGTGCTAGGCTTTAGCCTGCAGAGCTGGACTTGGTAAGGGCAGCATATTAATTTGCCTCTATTCTATACAGGACCAGGCACGTGTAGCATCTGCCGTGTGCCTGTCACTGAGCTAGGTGCTGGGGCTGCAGCCAAACGCACAGAGAGGATGGATCTGGTCCCAGCCCTCTGCTATTGAGCATGGTCATTGGAAACAAGAGGATCGCCAGAGGCAGGTATGCCCAGGAATGGGGGGAGCACGAATGCGGGCTGGCAAATCATACCACATGGGGTTAGCTGGGAGACATTTAACCACCATTGGGAGATTAGCAGCAAAGTCCTTCTTCCTTCATTTTCCCAATGAAGCACTCTTCCTACCGTGGCTAAAGATTGTTTATGAATGTATAGGGCAACAATTTGAACCCATGACTTACATTTTATGACTATTTCAAAAATTGACCAAAATCCAGGAATAATAAGAAAAAAATGCATGCATTCTATGTGGTCCTTATCACTCATTTATATTTTTAGGAAGCTTGCACAGGTTTTCGTGGGGGGGGGGGAATGCAATATACCTAAATGCCAAACGTGTCACTTGCATTTTACAGCTTGGGTTATTTATTTATTCTTCATCCCTCAAGAGATGAGTTTTATTGCTGACACTGTACAGGAACAAAAGAGGAAGTAAAAAAGTATACTCTTTACTTCTAAGAGCCTAACAGAGCATGAATCCTCTCAGTTGCTTTTCAATTTCTGTGCACTGAGGTCAAGTCTGGAATTAGATGTCACCACAAGTGACTCAAAAATGCTCTAAAAACAGGGTTGCATATACAACTTTGGTTATAAAACAAATGCCCTGGGCAAAAAAAAAAAAGTTGAAAAGAAAAAAAGAGGGGAAAATATTCTTAAGTCTGAACTTCGGTAGATTTTGACCAATTCTTAGGAACACTGGGGAAATCCATTGCCAATTGCCAAAACTTTCTACAAACATCTAAGTGCAAGAGGTTGTGCTCCTGTTTTCTCCCAAATTTCCAGTATAACACTTACCAGAAGCTAGATTCTTAGAGGGCACTTGAGGAATTTTAGGTAGACTCAGTGAAATGTCACCTGAGCCTATGATATTTCTAAGAAGTCTGAGTTTGTATTTGTGATGATTGTTAGTAGGCCCATTCTGCTTAATTTGAATGTTATTTTAACAACTTGATAGCTTTCTTGCAGATTTTAATTGGTAGCCATGAAAAGTAGTTGATCATATTGTCATTTTGATACATGTATTTTTAAGCGAGAGCGGTAGCTCTGTTTTTGTGCAGTGAAAGGTTGCCCGGTTGACATCTATTTAACAATATACCTTTGGATTAAAAGCATGGCGCAGAGAGATTTGGGTTGTTTTTCCGGCAGTGGTAATTGCTATGCCTGAGACCAGAAATAATAAGGGATCACGGACAAAGGCTGGAGGAGCTTTCAGGGAACAGAGCAGAGAATGAACAGGATTACGGAAAACACGGGTCAACTGCCAAAGCTCTAGTAATACCCAGTCTTGGGGGGAATTTATCTGGCTCACAAAAAATTGTCATTCTCAGTAAGGTTTTGACTTCTATTTGAGTATCTTGTGTTGTCTATAGGACATCTAATTTTGTTGTGTCACCTTTTTGAATGGAAAATATCACAATGAGATGTGGGGGAAAAAGTGTATGGCTGTTTTATAGCAAAAAAAAAAAATCTAACATCGAAAAAGTTTTGAGTGATTGAATATGAAAAATAATTCCATTTTCAGCAGCTATGATGCCGGAATAGGTAACAAATTCTAGGGAAAGGTGCTTGTTATGTAAAATATTGAATTATCTTCCCACTGAGTTTTATCTCTTCAATTACTTAACAGCAAAAGACAAATAGGTGTTTGGTCATAACATACTATTTGCTTTGCCGGTCAGTACAAGGCACCAGGGAATATCAATCTTGCATTTTTTTTCTGACCTAGAATTCCTCTTAATGACAATTAGTGCAAAGTGAGAGCAGATGTAACATCATTTCAGGAAATGCTGACGTTTCAAAGACATAACCTTCTTAACTTGCAGAGGAAACTGTCTTTGTTGTTATTTGTTAAGGGTCTTTTTGGTTTTATTTTTGAATCTTTCCTTCTTAGGCTCAGCAAATTACTAATGCTTCCCTTTAACTCTGTAACATTCTTACTTGTTGAAAAACTTGAAGTATTAAAATACCTGCTTTTATTGTTCTCGTCATTTTTGAAGTTCTGTTTCTACACGGCGTGGGACCAGAATAAGAGAAAATTATTTTTATCAAAAGTAGCACAATTCTGATTAGCAATACTTAAGTTTATATGAAAAAGAAGTTGATTTATATGATGTTGCTATCTTCTATATTGTGATATTTTATTAATTTCATTACAAAGTTAAAAGTGATAGTAGTAAGTTAAGAAGTTGGTTAAATAGTAAGCTAAAAAATAATTAAGAATTTCTTTTTTCGCCATTTAACCAAAAGTCTATCTTCTACCATCATTATATTCACTAAATACCAACCCATTTAAGTAAATTTTTAAAAAATATTGTATTTTTACGTTATTGCTATACCCAATGTGGGACTCAAACTCATGACCCTGAGGCCAAGAGTCACGTGCTCTTCCAACTGAGCCAGCAAGGTGCCCCTTTTTAAATAAATTTTTAAACTGAAAACTAGAAGTTATTTAAATTAGTACAGAACATAGACTTTGCTGTTGGAAAATCTAAGATTGGGTCTAAATTCCATTATCTACTAGCTGTTTGATTGTGGAAAATTATTTAAGCTCTCAGACTCCTTTTCTTCATTGTCAATTGGCTGATACCCATGTGGGCCACCCACTGAATCAAAGGAGGGGGGTGAGAGATAAAAAGAAGAACTCTTTTGTAAAAGCCAGGGTAGCACACAACACGGGGAAGCTGTGAAAATTCTTTGTTCCTTAAAATCCGGTCCATATGAAAAATGCCTTTCAATATCTTCAGAGGAAACCCTCAAGATTTCTAATCGATAATTCCCAACAAGATATCCACTCCCTTCTTCGAGGACATGTCCAACAAGATGCTGAATTAACACCCACGCTTTCCAGACTGCCCCGCAGAGTTATTATAACCGTACTACTCCTGGTTAGGTTCCATTGTCCAGTTGTTTCAAGTAGATAGCAAAACTGTTTTTATTTTCTTCAGGCCTGAAACTATGTTTTTAATTCCTTTGATGGCCTGCCCCTATTTGGATTCATCAGAATGTTTAACCTCTCCAAAGCTCAAAGTACCATAAATGTATACCAGGTTGGTGATACAAAGTGTCTCTTTCCCACATTCAAATTGTTTTAGATTTAAGTTTCTTGTCATGTTGGCCCATATTTAAATACTTGTTAGTGAAAATTGGAATGGTGCTTATTTTCAATCTGATTAACAGTGCCTAGAATTTTTACTGTTCAAAGATTTGCTCTGGTCTCCTGCTCAGTACCTGACCTCACCCACTTAGTTTCTGCTCTTCTGGCTTTGCCCTCGCTGTGGATTCCACCAGGCCTGCCTTCCCCCTTTGTGTGTCAAGAACTCTGATTAAGGGACGCCTGGGTGGCTCAGTTGGATGAGTGACCCGCTCAGGTCGTGATCTCGGAGTCATGAGATCGAGCCCCGCATCGGGCTCTGTGCTCAGCTCCAAGTCTCCTTGGGACTCTTGCTCCCTCTCCCTGTCTCCCCCCTACCCTCTCTTTCCCTCTAAAATAAATAAATCTTAAAACAACAACAACACTCTAGTTAATCCTTCCGGAGTTAATTCAGAAGTCTCTTGGCTCCTACTGCGCCCCATTCACACCTTTATTGCAACAGTGTTTAACTGGACTACAATTATCCATTTACATTTCGTCCTGCCCCTCAGACTACAGATCCAGGTTTTAAAGACAAAACCCAAGATTTGTTCATATTTATATTTTTAGCACATAATGGATAGTTCGTGACTGTTAAATGGGAAATTGACTACATTTTACATAAAAAGGTAGCTTTCAGTTTTTCTTAAACATGGCAACTGGTGGTGATTGGAATCTCCATCCTCCTGTCTTCTGTAGGATGCGATATCATGGCGCCTGCATTATTCATTCTGCTATGGGCTGCGGTGATACCAAGAGCAGACTTACTTCCCGATAAAAAATGTAGGTACCATCTATTAAGTTCACTAGTGTTTCTTCATTAAAAAAAAAATACATTACAAAAAATGATAGCACTATTTTTTTCCTAAATAATCTCTCCATTAGGAAATTATGTATGCATTTTTAAAAGAAGAGTATTTATTCTTATCAGAATACAAACTTTTTAAACATGCTGTACTTTAAGAAAGCAAAGTTGGCTGGAATGCCAGTTTTATGCTACAAAGGGGAATCATATTCTGAGTGTGGGTGTATGGGCTCTACGGAATAGAGCTGGAGCTGGTGACCACATATGGGTGCCTTCCCATACAAGAGGTTGGTTACAAGTCTTCACAGCCAAAGAATAAAAAACTTCCACTATGTTTTAGTTCAGAAACTTGTTGAACTATGGATTTGGTATAAGGACAGAGTCTAAGAAAAGGAAATTATCACATGATCTGTATGTAGTGTTGTCTAAGAGAACTTTCCATGATAAGGATACTGTTCTTTATCCTCATTGTGCAATGGAGTAGACACTACACATAAGTGACTACAGAGTAGTTGAAATACGGCTTGTGCAACTAAGGTAATGAACATTTGGTTTAACTTACATTTAACTAGCTATACATGGCTAGCGGCTACCATAATGGACAGTGTGGTAGAGACAGAGCCCTGCAAGTCCTGTATGTGGCAGGTACAGACACAGAGTTGTAGAAGGCTATTAAAAATTAAAGGTCAATGGAAATCTCCTAACCATGTAGCAAATAAATAAAAGTCAGTTTCCTAATGGTGTGTACAATATTGTCCTAGTTTTAGGAAACAATTTAACAAGTTGTAGCAACATATGCCAAGGACAAAAAATAATGAATATATCACATATTAACACTATTCTTAGTTGCAGGATTAGAGGTAATTTTTCTTTTTCTTTTTGCTCACCTGTGCTTTCCAAAATTCCTAAAATGAACAGGCATTGATTTTGTAATTTAAAGGGAAGTTTTCATTTTGAAAACAGTGGTTCAAAGAAAAAAACCTCTTTTCTATTAATGTCTAAGCAGTTTGGCTCACTAATTGTTTTGACTTTGAATCATAATGAGAAATAAATTAATTTTACATCAAGAACCAGTGCAAATACAAATATTTAAGTACATTCATGTAGCGGAAACAAGAGGTTCATGAAATAGTAATTACGTTTCATGCACCCTGATATTTTCTATCCTATTTTCTTCCATGTCAATTAAAAAAAAATTCTAGCTACAAACCAAAAGATTTCCAGCCAATTTATACACAATGGCCCTCAGTTTGAAATCTATAGTTGTAATGAATGATGTATTTGAATATTCATATTTCAGTAAAAACCTGTATGTGCTATAGGGAATTACCTGGGCAAAGTTAGAAAGATAATGAATTAAAAGCAGTTTTAAAGCAACTTTTTCCAAACTTATTTCAGTATTATACACTCTAACAATCATAAAATCCTACACTACACAGTGAAGTACTTGAAAAATTTCAAAGGGCTGCGTCCGTACAATTGAACATCATGAGGCTCCTTTTCATCAACAGCTTTGCTTCTCCCACCTACCAACTTCACCGTCCAAGTTATTGGTCTAGCCCAAGTTCTTTTACGCTGGGAACCAAATCCTGATCAAGAGCCAAAGAATGTCGAGCTAGGCTATCACGTGAGAATAAATGGTCCGCAAGAAGAAGATGTAAGTATTTATTCTGACAGTCATCTTTATTTAGAGTCAGTTTGAACTTTGACTGCATTTTCCCTATCGAATGAAATTTTAAGTTACAAAAAAAAAAAAAAAAAAAGGACTCAAGGGTTTTCTGTTAGACTCTGAGCAGAGTAGGGTGCCAAAATGACCGTGACCTAGTGTCATGTGTGTGGCTCAGCGTTTGACAGCAGCACAGACCATTTTAACTTTGCCCCGATTCTTTCTCCAAGAAAAGAAAGTTTAGTGACTTTGAAGGTAAAATGGATTTGATACTTGAAAATAGGAAAGAGAAACAGAGAAAAGAGCAGTGGAGTAAGATGGGAGGCAGCCGGGTGCCTAACCAGAGAGGCCAAGTTCGAATCCGAGTTCAGCCACTTCCTGCCATGGCAACCTTGGGCCGGTCACTATAGGTCTCAGAGACGTGGGTTTGCTGCATCCCACTGCTGGGTTTATGTTAAAGCACCCGATACCTAGGAGATGTGCAGTAACGTGAAACAAAGGGAGAAGTGATTAGTATTAGCTATTTTTTCAGTCAATATGGAATTCTAGAGAATCCTCCCTTAGAATATTACCCCTGGGGAGGAGACTGGGACTAGAGGTGATGGCTGAAGTGAATATGAGCCTTAATCATAGTATTCTGTTTTTACTGTGTTCATGTATCATTGAAGAATTATTATATTATTATTGTACTTTTTTTTAACACACAAATGCTACAATTGGGCCGTTTATTTACTTGCTCATTTCTTAAAAGCAACTTTGTTGAGGTATGAATGGTGTATAAAAAGCTGTACGTGTTTACCTAACTCTATGAGTTTGGGGATAAGCATATATGCACCTGTGAAATCACGTGCTTAAGTTTTTTCTATCCAAACTAGTTCATTGCATTTTATTTACGTGCCATTTGAAAAGTGGAAGAAAATGCCTGTTGGATTAAAATAGCTCTCTTAATGCTCTTTCCCTTTTCTGTATCATGACTTGTGGCGTTTATTTTTAGTATGAAACCAGAAACACTGAAAGCAAACGCGTAACCGTTCTTCATCAAGGCTTTTCAGCAAGTGTGCAGACCATCCCATGGAATGGCCACTCCCTCCTGGCAAGCGACTGGGTTTCTGCTGAGCTTAAAGCCCCACCGGGTAAGGCAGGCTCCTAACAGCCTCGTATTGTATTCCTGACTTGGCAGAACAGGCAAAGTTGGAAAAGAAACTGGCTTTTCTTTTCCATAGTCAGTCAGCAGTTCCTGCCAAGGATTCTTCCTCCTCATCAACATCCTAACCACGGCCGTGATTACTTATTGCCACCTCCCCCC
>NW_024423786.1:14268048-14279189 GCF_017311325.1 Ursus maritimus
CCCCCCTTTCCATCCAGTATATCCCTGCAGACATAGCTTACGTTTCTCGCTCTCCTGCTCCAAAGTCACAGGGTCATCAGCAAAATCGGGGCCAATAAGGTCTTTCATGATTGGGCTCTAAGACATTTTCCAACCCTACCCAACATGATTCCTTTGCTTTTCTCAGATTTCTAACACTGAGCCCCACACAGCAGCTTCTTCTTGCCTCGGAGGCTTTGCTTTCTTGAATTCTGCCTGCTTTTCTGAATCTTTCCCACACTTTAAGGCCCAAATCAAGTTGTACCTCCTCTATAAGCCATTTCACTTTTCGTCCTGTACACCAAAGGGCGCCCTTCCTCCTCGGAGCCCATTCACGGGCTGTGTTACGCATTTGGCACGTACGCCATTCTCTCTCACAAATAATACAGTACAAATATTCCCTGCCGCCTCTGCATATGAGCCTGTTGGGGACAGGGACAGTGGCTCATGCTTTACTGAGCCAGGAGAACGAGAGTGCATGTTTCCTCCTGTCATGTTTGCGGAGTCCTGCTAGAATGCCGGAACGAATAAAGGAAGCTGTTGATGGTTCACTAAGGCCACAACACAGAACAACCCACCGTGATGAAAGAGGAGAGACAGCACCCACTGTCTGTACCGTCCTTTGGTGGAAAATTAGGGTATCTAATATGTAGAGTCAGTGATACTTGTGATTAAACCCTTGGACACACACACACACCAGGGAAAGAGAGAAGGATCACCAAGTTCCAGTAACAACTGTCTTTGCCAGTCTGTCCCACAGGCAATCATCCTCTTGTCACATCACTGAACGAAAAGGCTACATACCCCCTGAATTGTGTCAAGGACTGAGACCAGCACTGTGAACATCTTCCTGTTAACTCACTATAACATGTTGCCAAGACCATATAGCAGTCAATTCACAATGGCCTGGATTCCAGGTTCAGGGACTAACCCAAGGCAGACCCAAGATCACAAATACAGACCTCTGTGTGGCTGACTTTAAACTTCTTTTCCATGTCTCAGTGAGTAACAGGACTATACCTGTAATGCATCTTTCACAATTACATTTCTGCAATTCTAATTATTCTCTGAGCATGCCAATATACAGTGACATGAACGAAAAATTAATTCTCCCTTGAATCAAACAGAATTCATACCAAGTAATTCCTCAGAAGAGAGGTGGGAGACAAACAAATTATAGGCGACTGCAAACTATACTTGGGCATGGAACATCCGGTCATTTCGTGCATGGACAGTACATTGAGTACAAGGCCTACACATCAGTCTATGTATGTTTGTTGTATATGAATATATAGAAAAAACCTATCTGACCATGCATGGTAATAACACAAAGTAGTCGGTGTCCCTTTTGTCCAACTTCTCTGCGGACAAAAGAGGTCTGTCTTCTTCTCCCCTGAACTTTGCTGACAGTGATATATATGATCATAGGACTGACTTAAACTAAGCTACAAAGACCCCTTCTATCATTCGAGATTCAATCTAAAGGCTCTCACTTTGATGCGGTCCTCCCAGACCCTCGGCCTAAAGTGTTTTTTCCCTGTGAGCAACACATGGTCAATGTCACCACAGTGTGTTCTGAAGAGCCCCAGTTAACATGGTGACAATGTGGTTTGAAATGAAAACAAGGCTTTCCAGTCAAATCTTCACAAATCCTACGTGAAATGAACATAGTATGTTTGGTGAAAAATTGCAAGATTCCTTTAATATCTTTGCACAGTAAAGCTGACTTCAACAGGCTAGTGTGCATGGAGTCTCCGAGGAAGTGTTTTGTTTTTGTTTTTTAAAGATTTTATTTATTAATTTGAGAGAGACAGAGATAGCAAAAGAGAGAGAGAGGGAGAGGGAGGGAGAGGGAGAGAGGAAAAGAGGGGGTGGGGAGAGGGAGAAGCAGGCTCCCGGCTGAGCAGGGAGCCCGGCGCAGGGCTGATCCCAGGAGCCCAGGATCATGACCTGAGCCAAAGGCAGCTGCTTAACTGACTGAGCCACCCGGGTGCCAGAGGAAGTGTTATTATCTGGCAGTGCTGCCAGCACCCCCTTCCCTCGGAGCAGCAATTTCTGTTATTCAGGACACATTTGGGTGCGACCTAATGAATCACACAATTCTAGGATGGAAAGTGGCACTGGAGACCTTTCTCTGTTAACACCCCATTTACAGCTGGAAAAACTAAGGCCCATAATAGTGGGGTTCAAAGTGTCACAGCTCATTATTGAAAAATGTGGCATTAGAATATCAAGGTTCCTGGGCCCCAAGCTCTGAATGACAGTCTCTTGTCCTATTAAACTGTCATTAAAGTATGTCACACACGCACACCCTCTTAACCCAAAGTAGCCAGAAAGTTTAATGCCAGAAACACAGGCTTTGTAATCCTAGCTTCATCTCCCAGTAAGCTCGCCTTTTGCAAATAGGTCTCTATAAACTTTTGATAATGATTACTTTTTTTTATGGTAAGACGTGCCCAATCACTACGGTTTCAGAGGAAATGCAAAATTTAAAAGCTGTCATGGCAGTTTTGTTCTTATTTTTGACCATCTTATTGGCCATCTAGGGTCTCCTGGAACCTCGGTTGTGAATTTAACATGTACTACGAACACCACATTAAATAACTATGATCCCTTAAGGCCATTCCAAGTTTCTCTTTACTGTACCTGGCTGGTTGGCAAGGATGCCCCTGAGGATACGCACTATTCCCTCTACTATAGGTGAGTACCTATTTTTACTTATGCAAATGCATTGTTTCCTCTAGTCTTAAAAACTTATGAGTGTTTCCATTTAGGTATGGCTCCTCGACCGAAGAATGCCAGGAGTATAGGAAAGACACACTGAAGAGAAATATTGCATGCTGGTTTCCGAGGACTTTTATCAGTAGCAGAGGGAGTGACTGGCTGGCAGTGCATGCTAATGGCTCCAGCAAGCGTGCTACAATCAAGCCTTTTGATCAGCTATTTGCTCTGCATGCAATTGGTAAGGTAGACTTCCCTCGAAGCTGAAATAACCAAATCGCAGAATCCCAGCATTGGAAGGGGTTATAAAGATCACCTAGTTTGAGTAATTTTCTGATGCTAAGTGACCATCTGTCCTCTGCCTGACAATCGCAGGGGCCAGCTTTCTCAGCCTCAGCTCTACTAACGTTCTTGGTTGGATAACTGTCTTGCGGGAGCTGTCTGGTGCCTTGTGGGATTTTTAGCAGCACCCTTGGTCTCTACCTACCAGACCAGTAGCCTCTTCCCCCAGCTGTGACAACAAAATGTCCCCCAACATTTCTAAATGTCCCATGGGGGACAGAATCTCTACCATGGGAGAATCACTGAACCAGGAATGTGAACTCGCTGCTGAAGGGAGCAGCCCCTTTTCAGCTCTGACTCATTTCATGAAGTTTCTGCCCATTGATCCTGTGATGGACAGGTACCACCTCCAAGTAATTCTCATCCTTTTCCTCCCAAGATGGTCTCAGAGCTACCCAAAGACAGCCAGCTTCCTCATCCTGAGATTTCTCTTCCCGAATCTTCCTACTGCCAATTCCTCATGCTTTCTTCTTAGGATCCTTTACCATTCTGGTCTGTCTCCTCTGGGTGATCCGAAAATGTTTCGCTCAGCATATGATTCTCAGATCTAAACTTATTATTTAAGGTTTCATTTCCTCGGTTCTCAAAATGGAAATAGTCTCCTTCATCCTAGATACTTGAATTAATGAAACCCATCAGGAGCCTTTCACATCGCATTCTTGTTACTAACGTTCAAGATTTCAGTTGTTGCATATTTATTGACGTGGGCTGTGGAGTCAGGCTGCCTGGGCTTGGATCCTGGCTCCCCTACAGACCAGCTGAGGGATTGTAGACAGGCTGATCATTCCTCTGTACCTTAGTCTTCTCATCAGAAAGAAATAGGGAGAAATTAACACTTCCTGCAAGGTTTCTGTGAGAATTAAGTATGTTAATAACCATGCAGTGCTTAGAACAATGCCTGGTAATTATACATGATTATAAGTATACAAAATATTATTTAAAGGGGCAGGATTTATCTCTAGCTCTAGCAAATGAAATATAACTTTTTTTTAACAGGGCCATATCACTAAAGAAGTTATGTAATTCTATGCAATAGTCTATTTCCCAGATGATCTAAAAGTGTCATTTTCCTGAAAATCGGTAATTAAAAAGGCTGAGGAGGACCTAGGAAGCAGTATTAATATGAAAATGGACACAACCTGATACGGACAACAGGAATTCATTTTCCTGTATGATTTTCAGTTCTTGGTGATAAATTCCTCATATAACTAAAAGAAATACATTCTTGGTTAAATTTTTTCTGCTTAGGGAATGGCAGGCTCTGGAACTGAGAGGTCCCACTCTTAGCTTGTCCCTATGATTCATTAATTGTGAGATCTAAGTCACATCACCTAAGACAAGAACACTCAGGAATAATTTCCACCCACATCACAAGGCTATACGACAATCAAGTGATAAGTCAGGGAAAAGAACTCTGGAGTTGTAAGTGAAGACATATGTGGCCCAATCCACTCTTTTTATGCAAGAGAACATTGAAGCTTCCCACTTCATCCCCCAGACAAACCTGAAAGAAGACAAACAAAATAAAATGAAACAAAACTGAAGCTCAGAATGAGGAAATTATTACCCAGGGCCACACACCTGGCTCAGTAGAGGCAGGGCTCGGTGGAAGCCAGAGCAATTTCTCTCCAGAATGAGACTGACCCAGTTTGGTCCTGCTTGAGAAACAGGGATAGTGAGATGGGTCTTGCAATGAGCTGAAGGGGAAAGGGACTCAACCATTCAATGCCATTTGGAATAGGAATCCTTTAGGATTCCGGTAGAGATCTCTTCAGGGCTACTATGTAGGAGTCATCTGTGAGTCACTGGGGGTCTTGTGGCTTGGAGATTAGTTAAATCCTGAGGGTAGATCGATACTGGAGAAGATTGTATCTTAGATATGTCTTGAGGAGTGTGAGTGGATTGGATCTATCACCGCAGACCACTGACCTTTCATTCTCGAACCTAGATCGAATTAATCCTCCAGTGAATGTCACAGCAGAGATTGAAGGAACCTGTCTTTCCATTCAGTGGGAGAAACCCATTTCTGCCTTTCCAGTTCACTGCTTTGAATATGAAGTGAAAATTTACAACACAAGGAAAAATTATTTTCAGGTAATTCTTCAGATCATTCCAATATTTGATGATAGCATTTTCATAGAAACACTTGAAACATTCCATTCAGTGACAGCTGTGGTTATAGCTTGGAGCTAACAAGGTCAAAGGTATCTTATATCTATCCAAGTTTTGTAAAAGTAAACCAAGCTTTACTGGCTTTTTTGTGTTCAAAGGACACACTTTTGGTTCAAAGTAACACAAAGGATCAGATAGAAACTCATGAGCACTACTATTGGTGCAAATATAAAATGTTGCAGCCATTATGGAAAACGGTGTGACAGTTTCTCAAAAAATAAAAAAATAGAATTATTGTGTGACCCAGCACTTCCACTTCTTGGTATACATCCAAGAGAACTGTAAGCGGCGTCTCAAAGAGAAGTTTGCACACCCATGTTCACAGCAGTATTCACAACAGCCAAAAGGAGGAAACAACCCGAGTGCCCACTGACAGATGGTGAACGGATTAACAAAACGTGGTCCATTCACGCAATGCACTATTGTGCAGCCTTAAAAAGGAAGAGATTTCGGACACATCCTACAACCTGGACAAACTGTGAGGACACCGTGTTAAGTGAAATAAGCCAGTCACAAAAAGACAGTAAATACTGCAGGATCGCACTTATGGGGGATACCAAGAGTAGTCACATTCGGAGAGACAGAAAGTAGAATGGTGGTTTCCAGGAGCTGGGAGGAGGGGGGCGTGGGGCTGTTGTTTAACGAGTCGAGTTTCGGTGTCGGAGGGTACAAGAGTGCACGAAATGGTTGCACAGCAATGTGAATGTACTCACCACTACCGAACTATACACTTAAAAATAGTTAGGATGGTAAATTTTATGTTTTCTATCTTTCACTACAACTGCAACATACTCGTTAGCACTAAAGAACAAAAAGTTCAAGGGATAGGGAACTGAGAGGCCGGCCAGCACTTAGGGAGCATCAGCTCTGTGTCAGGCTTCATTATGCTAATTTATTCCATCTTCCCAGTAACTCCATTAAGTCACTCGCATTCCCATGACACAGGAAAGTGAGGCAAAGAGATTAAGCCACTAAGCTGCAAAGTGTAGGTCAAGTTAGGATTACCACTGGCGTCTTACTGATAGTTGGCAAAGCGAATTCCATTCCATCCAATCTGATTCAGCCAATACTTGCAAACTGGTTTCTGTGTGGGAAGTATAAAGATAGGGAGGATAGCGCCTTTGCCATCCAGGAGCCCAGTCTAGTGGACACTCACCACATCACTGTCAGGGCCAGGAGAGGTCCAGAGGAGGGGGTGGGCAAAGCAGTCCCCCGCTGAGAAGAACTGAACAAAATCACGAAGGGGAGGTGCCTGGTGAGGGGAGAGGAGACCAACTTCTGTAGCCAGCACTTCCCAAAATACCTATGCTGAAAGACTGGTTTACTTTTTATAATTTCTAATCTAATTTCTAATTTTTAATTAGATTTCTAATTCAATTTCCAATTGTTCTTTTGGAAAATACATTAAAAATGAAAGGCTAGAAAAATCAAATATACCCCAAGAGAAGCCCGGTGATCATGGGCTTGAATGTTGTGGCAAATTGCTACGAGAGTTCTGACACCCTGGTCTTGATGTCTGTGTTTACCTCCCCGCGGCTCCGTGATCAACAGCTCCTGGCCTGCATCCGTGGGCCAAGCACACCTGAAGTGGCAGGGGGTCTGGGCAGAAGGTGTAACTCAAAGGCTTAAGAGAGCAGGGCTCCTTCAGCCAAGTGTCAGTAACTGAGTTGGCCTGGACATAAAGCCAACATTGGGATAAGTCGTCTTGATCCTACACTGGGACTTTTCCCAGAATGACTGAGATTTTACTTAAAAAAAAAAAAAAAAAAAAAAAAAAAAAAAGGGGTTTTTTTTTTTAAAAAAAAAAAAAAAAAAAAAAAAAAAAAAAAGAGTGGTTTCTCTTTTTAAAACCACTGCCATAGGCCACTGAAGAGTTTTATTCAACACAGAACTGTGACTGCATCTGCAAAATCAAAGAATAATTTTGGTAGCAGCATGAAAGCTGGATGTGTGTGGAGAGGGCCATGTGGACACAGGGAGGTGGGGTTAATGGCTCTGGCAACCAGCCAAGCAAAAGATAACAAGATAAATCAGGCGGTGGTGGTCGTGGGGCGGGGTAAGTCAAGGGGAAACACATCCGGAAGAACGTAAGATGCAGGCGTCAGGGATGCATGTCTGGTTTGGGGCATAAAGGATTAGCTGAATGGTGTGGACACTGACCAGTAGAGAGTAACAGAGAAAGACTCGTTTGTGAGAAAATAGCCTCGCTGTAACACGGGACAACCTTAGCCCGAATTACCTGTGGCAAACCCTAGTTACTGAGCACCTATTATTGTACTGAACTGCCCAACACTACTGTTTTTGCTCATCACAAGGGGTTGAATATTGGCAGTTTTCATAGGCTTCAACCCAAAACATCCTTAAACTTGGAATTACAAAGATACTTCCATTTAATTCCATAATCCATGCTTAGGTATTGTTATTCCCATTTTATAGATGAGAAAAGGGGCTCAGAGAGGTCAAGGAATTTGCCTTACAGGTAGTTTGGAGTATAGGATTCAAAGCCAGCCCTCTCCTAGATTCAAGGACTCTGTTCTTTCGTCTTCTCTATCACGGTGTCCCCCGTGGCTCCACTTTGAGACATTCCTATACATCAGGGAACAGCAAACTTTTTTTTTTTTTCTTTTTTGGAAATGGCCAGATATTTTAGGCTTAGCTGGCCATACGGTTTCTATCACAATTCCTCAGCTCTACCACTGTGGGACAGAAGAAGCCGTAGATAATATGTAAGCAAATAGGCATGGGTGTGTTGCAAGAAAGACTTGTGGATACTGAAATCTCAGTTTCGTGGGTCATGAGATACTCTTCTGATATTTTTCAATCATTGAGAGAGATATAAAACCATCCGCAGCTTGCAAGCCCTACAAAAAGAGGCAGTGGGCCAGATTGGCCCACACATTGTAGTTTGCTGACGCCCGCTGAAGAGGGTGCAGACCAAGTGATGTTGTTTAGTAATTTGACTACAGAAGGTGGAGGGATGAGATGAGGCGGATTATGTGTTCTACAATTGGCCACTTCAGTCTTTTCATCTGGAAACATCCGCTGGACCTAGATAAGTCATCTGGGTGTTACCATTGACTTTTTCTTTATTTTGGTTCTCAGATCGCTTTCCCCGAAGGGTAGCTGCCAACACAGCCATACTGAAGCAGTCTAGAATAAACTAATGGGTCAGGTAACAGTGAGTCACAGTACTTAGGTACCACCTTCCATTCTGATAACTGACATTACTTAAATTACGTGTCCAGAGATTCTTATAATGCTATTTTTTCCCCGTTTAGACAGAAAAAATGACAACGAATACATTCATCTCGATAATTGATGATATTTCTAAATATTCCATTCAAGTGAGAGCAGCAGTGAGTTCTGTGTGCAGACAGATGGGGTTTTGGAGTGAGTGGAGCCAACCTATATATGTGGGTAAGTATCTTCTGTTTATTTTTAAAGCGGGCGACCTTCCTCATGGTTAAAACAGATAATCCTGGAAAGGGTACACATTCACTCGTGGGTCCAGAGTGCCTCATCTTCGGTCAGTCTACTGCCTCTTTGACCGTTGCTATGCTCACTGGGCTTCGGGTGGCGATCCCATAACCTGGAGGTGTGGCCTTGCACCTTGAAGACAGAAAATTCACCCGCTGTGCTTGTCATCGCCTGGGTGTCCTGGGTTTCCAGTGACGTTCTCTGACAGAAGTAGACAGTGAAAAAGCAGCTGACCTATCTCTTGTGTGTGCTGCAAGCATGCAGCCTGAGGGTGTGGACGTATGTGGTTAAGTGTTGCGTGAGATCTACCAGAACATGGAACAGTACAAGGAACATGGGAATCGTACCTAGAGAGCGTGGGTGTAACACCCAGCTTTGGTACGTAATGACTGCATACCCTTGGAAAAATGCCTTCTGACTTTGCTTGGGTTCCCAGGACAAAGCCCATAGCATCCAGCTCACCCGCCTCACATGGTACTGGGAGATAAAACACAATGACTGTAGGTAACAATTATTGATGGCTGTTTGCCAAGCACTGCTAAATGCTTTACGTGCATGACCTTCATTAATCTTATCAACAAACCTATTTTGCAGATGAGAAAATAGCTTTGGAAAGTTTAGGCAATCTGCTCAACTCTGCTTGCCCAGGGAGTAGCAGATATGGGATTCAAACCGAGGTTGACAGATTCCTGCTCCAGAGCTCTCAGCGGGGCGCCAGGGGGTGACAGGATTCTGCAAGCGGCAAAGTGCTGAACAAATTAAACAATTATGAGATCCTGGGAGCTAACTTTGTGGTTCTGGCTGGTCAAGCGCGTGAATGTTCTTTCTCACTCATCCTATGGGGTATTCAATGATCATTTGAAGAGCATACTTAAGGAGAACTTTCTTTTAGGCCCGTTGTAAAATTTTCCATGTAAGTCATTCACTTAAGGCTAATGGGTGGGTCTTCAGGAAATTCGTGGGCAGTGGCCCATTAGGCTGTGTGGATGTGAGTCAGATTAGACACGTGGCAGGTAGATTTCCATGGAAGGATGGGCGAGATGAGAGAAGGCCTAAGAACCGCAGCGTGGCTGGGAGTCTGCAAGGGGGTTTGCAAAGGGGAATGGCACCCCCCCAGAATTGCGTAATGTACAATCAGCACGGCCTTATGGGATGGCCCCCAAATCCCCCCACTGGAACTCAGAGGAGCAGCATGAGCCTTCCTGGAAAGAGGGACAGGAAAGAAGGAGAAAAGGAATGAAGATTGGGCCAACTGCACCTACTTCCCACCTCTGCCGAGGCCAGTCTTGTCTCCCTCCTCTCCTCCCTAGCCTGCTGCCCCAACCTGGCTCCACAGGCCGGCACGCACAGGACCTCCCGCCACTCTGCTTCTTCTGCACAAAGTAGATTCACTTTGCTCGCCAAGAACAAAACAAACAGAACATTCATCCGTCCCAGGAAATTTTTAACAAGATTATTCCTTTTTATCAAATGTCTGCGATAGAAGTTTGATTTTCATTACTTACATTTGGTCACATTGGTTTTTTTTTAACAGTGTATGTTACTCCCCAAGGGCACAAAACTCGTTGGGTCCAAATTACTGCTATTTCTGTGTCTTCCCAACATTGCTACACATAGAGCTTCAGAGATTTTTTTAAATGCTGTCCAAAGACTTCAGACCAACATGGTGGAAACCAAGATGAGAGCCCTGGCTAAGAAGTGTTTGGATTGTGAAGTTCAGGTCAGTGTTGACCATAGACAGTTTAGAACTTACAGAGCAAAAGAGACAGATCAGGAAATCTAGGTTTTAACCATGGCTCTGTCAATGTCTAGCTCTCTGACCTAAGCAAGAGATGGCAAAAGATACCACCTTTGGATTGTGAAGTTCAGGTCAGTGTTGACCATAGACAGTTTAGAACTTACAGAGCAAAAGAGACAGATCAGGAAATCTAGGTTTTAACCATGGCTCTGTCAATGTCTAGCTCTCTGACCTAAGCAAGAGATGGCAAAAGATACCACCTCAGGAGCCGAGCAGTCAGAGCCAGCTTCGCGTGCTGTGCCGAGAAGGATTCTCAGGCTACGTGGAGAGCTCTCAGGAACGGCACTCTCCCGTCACCTCAGCAGGGTACCAGGTGGTAATGAGTGTGCCCGGGGTTTGCCGCCCCTAACCGGTGACCCATGCCTAACCTCTCTGGGTCCCAGTTCCCTCACCTCAAAATGTGAAAGCTGCACCCCAAGTTTCTTCTACACTCCCTCAGTCCACCACAAAAGTGTGAGACCGAAATCGTGATCCGTAATGAGAATTTATTTTAAGCTTGTTTTTAATTTATTATTCACTCTCCACTTTAGAGCTCTCCTCCCATTATTATTTCCTAAATAACAGCTTCCTAGTTTGGAACTAGGCTCATTATAATCCCCCCCCCCCCCAGGTA
>NW_024423786.1:14279201-14574938 GCF_017311325.1 Ursus maritimus
GAATACCTCACTGCCATTATCTATGGCAAATCCCATTTCATTTACCGCCACCCTTTTCATAAGATGAGCTTATTAATATTACCACTCACCTTACAAATCCATCGTTTCTGGAATTTACTCCCCTGCTCAGTTTAGGATCATTAGTGAATTTAATCAATGCAGACTTTCCATTTTCATCAAGATGATTAATAAACATAATAGGAAGTCCGGGCCCCTCTGGGACATGTTGCATGGCTCTTCCCTACCCCTCGAGGATGCAACCATAATTATGCTCAGCTTGCAGTCTATCAGGCAATTTTGTCGCTACATTCATTTCCTTTAGACAACCTTCCTCCTCTCCTACCTTGTATGTATGGCGCCCTGGAGCCCTCCCCTTCCATTTTCACTCTGCAGCTTCGCTCAAATACCACCTCGTTCTCACATATTATTAAGTCCATCTCCTTTAATATAAGGAAATGGAGACCCAGGGATATTAAATAAATCAGTAGTTATCAAACAACCCAGATGTGGCTGTTAATAGCTAATTTTCTCGAATAGGTGACATATTCGTCAATGGGCAAAGTGGAATCCATGCAATTCACTCATTAACCCATGATCGCCCAAGGTTATTCAATAATGAGACCCAGGAAGATGAAGTTTTGGCAGTGAGATGGTCCAGCCGCCAAGCGCCCTGAACCTCGGCCCTAGATGGGCCCTCCTGGGCTAGGATTTCCAGCACAGGAAACATGTTTGTTTTCAAATGGAAATAGTGGTTGGCTTCATTTTATCAATACTCGTTATCAACTGCCCTTCCCCAACCCGCCTCTCTGCCTTATCTTAAGAGCTAACTTCCCACTTTTCACACGTCTTTCTCCTTTTTAAGACTTTCTTAACTTCCGGACTCTTCCGTTCCTTTGTTATCTCTGCTGTCTCCTGTTTACCTAAACCTCTTCTCTCCTGACCCTGGTCTTAAGAGACTTCCACTTGCTCCAGTCCATCATCTCCCTCCTCCTCCCGCCTACGGGAAGCTCACACACCATGCATGAAAAAAAGCAATTATGAAAATGAAACGCCCTGCAGCTGTAGCCTTCCCTTTGGAAAAAGAGAGTGTGATGTGAGTGCACCCCGCAGTTCTTTCCTGCCTGTCACTGGCCAGGCTCAGTCCTTCCGACACCTGCTTATCAGAGGCCCAAACCGCAATCACAGGCATGCCCCTCCAACCCGGCGACTGGGTTTGACCCCGACTTCACTGGAGGCCCTATGTGAACGCCATGATCTATGTGACGATAATACCAGGGACCGATTAAAAAAACAAACCAAACCAAACAAAAAACACTTTTAATTTAAAGATGTTTTAGGCTTGAGATAGGCAGCATTTGTACCTCTGGGAGTAGAGCGAAGTTTCCCCGCGGACCTGCGTCGCCTTCAGAGGCATCTCCTTCCACAAGACCCGTCAGTCAGAGGGAATCCGGGCCCTAGCTTTCCTGTCACGGCTCGTGGCGGTGGGCAGGGGCTGGCTCCTAGAGCCACGTGACCCAGCCTAGAGCCTGGAGGGACTTAGGGAAGTAGGTTGAGGCAGACTAGCAGGGATGTGTTTAAGAATTTGGGTTGAGGGGCGCCTGGGTGGCACAGCGGTTAAGCACCTGCCTTCGGCTCAGGGCGTGATCCCGGCGTTACGGGATCGAGCCCCACATCAGGCTCCTCCGCTGGGAGCCTGCTTCTTCCTCTCCCACTCCCCCTGCTTGTGTTCCCTCTCTCGCTGGCTGTCTCTATCTCTGTCAAATAAATAAAATCTTAAAAAAAAAAAAAAGAATTTGGGCTGAGATGGAAGTAAGGTTCCCACTGGCGACTCTTGTTGCCTTTGTCCTCCGACCTCACTTTAAGAGGCTGTGACTGTGAGGAAACACATCCACTGGCCCAGGTCGCCTGGACTCAGACGCCAAGGGCAGGTCCTGCTGCCTCACCCTCAGCCCTGGACACCTCCTGCTCTCTCTCCTTTATTTTCTGTTTGGTCACCACACACTTTCGTTCTAAATTCTCTCACTGTGGTAGAACAGAGAGAAAACGAGCAAAGGAAAATGGGAAGGGCGAACATTGCAGAGATCCCAAATGCGGTTTCCCTAGGTCTTCAAAAAGAATTCTGCAAATGCTAAAGCTTTCATGAGGTAAGAGATTAACACTGACAAAACTGGTTGAAAAAAATAAAAAGAGGTGACCTAATAACCTGAAAAACCCACTTGGGCTTACCTGAGGCCAAGAGACCTTGTGGGGATTCTGGGTTTCCTTTGCAAATGGGGGATTTCAGGTTGGTAAACATGGTAGTCGGGTCAGTCAACTGTGTCCTTAGACCCAGGTTCTTGTGGTTTCAAAGGCTGGTTAGCGCCTGGCAGCCCCACCACTTGCTCTCAGCAGCGAGGTGGGGGGGAGGGCAGGACCACCTCACCCTTGGGAGTCTCTGTAGCCTGAAGGAGGGCCAGAGGGAAGCCTTCAGATTCTGTCTCCAGCTGTCAGGAGCAGGGCATTCTACCGTGTTTTCAGGCACGGCCACCTCTAGTGGTGTCGACGCTGTCCTATCAGGCATGATTTCCACCCCAGGAAGGGCCCATCAGATGGGACAACAGCGCAGAGGAAGGAAGGACTCTACCGTTGAGCCAGGCACCGCGCTAGGCACGTTCACCTATGCTATCTTGTGTATCTTTGCAAACAAAGGATTTTCTTAATTACGTGGATTTGCAGATTATGTGAAAAAAGTTCTGACACAATGGTTTAATTACAATTATAATGACTAATATTCACTGAGCACCTATTATGTTCTAACGCTGGGCTGACGACTTTACCTCCACCAAATCCTTCCGTCCTTATCCCCATTTTACAAAGCAGGCAGCGGGAGCTGGAAAGGACGCCTGCTCAAGGTCGCCTGGGTGGCGAGTGACAGAACCAGGCTGACAGCTCTTCACCCCCTCCTTTCTTATTTTTATGCAATGACGCAGCCGGCTTTCAATGGTGCTTGCTAGCAGGCCAACAGAACAGGCCCAGCAGCCCCTAGGGAACAAAGTTCCCGGTTGCCTGGGAGTGCTGTGTAGGAAAGCCTGCAAAGCAGAGAAGGGCAAAAACAAGTTCTCTAGTCCACTTCATCACGTCTGCTCCCACGAGGGGGAATGAACGGTCCCGCAGTGATCCCTCTCATGAATCCTGAACACCCGCCACACACGCGTGCACAGAGTCTCTGTTTCCTCTCCGTCTTTCCGTCTACTTGAGCCCCGTTTCCTCAAAGGAACACGGGACACGTTTTGTCTATCTTGCTCTGGGCCCCGAACTACCTTACATTTTGTCCACTGAGGCTGCATTTACTGCCCTCTTTTTTCTCCTTAAACCAGGTAAAACTCACAGCCCTCTTGACAGTGGCCTCAGAAAGCTCACCCACCTAAAAGGGCTGCTTCTGACTTTTGCTTGCACTGGGAGCCTGTGACCTGGTTTGGGGTGCTGCTCACGAAGGATGCCACGGCCTCCCCTTGCCACGAGAGGCGAGCCACGGCAGCTTGTAGGCTGAGGCGTGCGCGTGCTCTCCATGACTGACACCTGCTGGTGCTGCTGGCCTTCGTCCAGCACTTGCTGGTTTTATGCACAGAGAGCAGAGCTGCTTCATTGCAAGAGTCCCATCAGTTTACTAATTAGCTCTTTTCCCTTGAAACCCACTGTTAAGTCCGAAGTCAGATTCAAAATCAATATGGAAGCACTAAGAGCCACACTTGTATGGACAATTTGAGGTGGAACAGGCTTCCACCTCAAATGGACCCTCCTCGGAGTTATTAGCCTGAACTACATAGACGACGGACTTCTGGGCCAAGAGGGGCTTTAGCATCCGGAGGGAAGCGATTCGAGGAAACTCCCGAAAGAGCCAGATGCAGATGAAGGGATTAAGTTGGGTCCAGTGCCTAGGTCCCCAACCCCCCATCGTTGCTACCATCCCATCCTCCCCCCTTCCCATGCAGCATCTCACCCCCACCCCTCACACTGCCATGTTGCAGAACAGCAGAATTATCAGCAGTTGGCTTGTTCTCAAGGTAAAACGGTTGAGATGTCAAAAATGATAGCCAAGGTCACCAGAAACCAGACAGCTGAGTTCCCAAATGCCGTAAGGTGGCAATGTCAGAAGAGCATCCAGGAATGAAGTGGAGGGTCTGGAGGACTTCTCCTCCTTAGAAGGACTGACGGTGTGACTTCCTCTTTCTAAAACATCTCTGCATAACTAAATAGCAGGGCCCTTCGATTTCTTGAAAAGAAACATCTGTGGCTTCCGTTTTAGGGTAGGAAAGGCATTCTCCTTGAGTCAGAGAAAAGATTCAAGTTATCTGGAAATCCTTTTTCTTAAGAAAATCTCCAAAGCTAGAGACCCCAGAATTCAAATTAATGATACATTCAGGGGCCTCCCAACTTTTCAGTATTGAAATTTTTATCAATTTGACCAAAGGACATATGTACTACCCTTGAGACCTATTCCCTTTCCTTCTACCTTCGGTAAAGTCAGAGTAGATGATAACTTTAATTCACTCATTTATATAACTGACTCAAGACTTTTGCATTAATAATTAAACAGTAGATAATCCACAAGTAATTTCCATTTGGTGGGGAGAATGCGAAAGCTTTTCCTTGTACTAATTTTACCTGCCAATGTTTTATCATGGTAACGCTGACCTTGGCTCTGTTCTCTGGGGGTGAGTTCTGTTCTCCCTTGGTGGTAGGGGAGTCTTTCTGAAGTGCACCCGGAACACCTGCAGAAGCCAGGCCAGGAGAAATGACTAATTTGCCAGCTCCCTCCAGGCAGCGACCATGACTTTGCTTCCCACGTAGCACCTTGCATGCATCAATAACTTTTTTAGATTGAATGAAATAAAATCAGTTGCCTCTGTATTTTTGCTAATTCAGTGAAAAACTTTATCAAAGTGAGAGCCGAAGTGAATGGCTGGAGAGTGGTTTAACTGAAAAGATTTTTGTAATCATGGTCAGAAGTGAACGGTACTATTATCAGCACTTGACATATCTGACTATGAGGTATTTCACAATTTGAGACACAAATAGGACCAAGTGTGTGACCCTGATAATATTTCAACGTGGCTCTTTCTTTCTGTGGGACCCAAACTTTACCTGTTAAACCTAGTTGTAAACAGGGTAACTTTTTTTCTGCTGACATACCCCTTGCTACATTTATATTCCATCCATGGAATAGGAGTCTGGAGTTTCTGAATGTACTTATTAAGGTACTGGAATAATGGTTCAGAGTATGGAATGCTGGGTTTCAGAAATGGGGAAATGAAGCAGAAAAACCCCTTATTCAGGACATCAGCCTAGGAAAGAAAGCTGGATGGTATTTGACGGTATTAGTTCATCTCAGCTGCTCTCTACGTTAGCTATGAGCTGGTGCAAGAAAAGCCAGGTTTAACAGGACACTCAGTCCTAACCAAGACAACTGTGTATTAGTCCTAGAGCCTTTCAGTATCTGTGGCATTTGGGAAAATAAAAGTTTTGCCTCCTTGAGTATCACGTTTTTATCGTTTTACAAAGTGTGACTAATGCTTCTTTGTCAAATAACAGATATAAATACCTAAAACTTGGGGCGCCTGGGTGGTTCAGTCGGTTAAGCGCCTGACTCTCAATTATGCTCAGGTCATGGCCTCAGGGTCATGAGATTGAGCTCCACATCGGGCTCTGTGCTGCGTGTGGCGTCTGCTGGAGATTCTCTCTCCCCCTCTCCCCCTCCTCCCCTGCCTCCTGCGTGTGCTCTTTCTCTCTAAAAAAAAAAAAAAAAAAAAAACCAACAAAAAACAACAAAACAAAAAAAACAAAAAAAAACTCTTAAAACTTAAAAAAGATACTATGGTCCTAGGTTTTAAATAAAGTGATTCAGTCCCAATGGGAGCCCGAGAACATCAGGGGGAACGCTGGTTTGTAATGCAGCCCCCTCCTGTCAGCGCGCCGCCTGTCAACTTCGCATGTCCAACAGTGGGGACCCAGCAGTGAAACAGTGCTTCCCTGCAGGGAAGTGGATCTAGCTGGGGAGAGGACTCTCAGGAGAGAGTTCAATGACAGAAATGCTTAGGCTGTCCTAAGTGGAGCTCCTGCCTGTGCCGTGTGTCCTCAGTTTGGGGATGATGGGCAGTGGAATGGGATTCCTGCATCATGGTTAAGAGGATTCCCGCTCAGCCAGTCCCGGGCTGGGATCCCAGCTCCCCCTGCTAGCTGAGTCCTCAGTGGACTGAGTCGGCCCTTCTCTGTTCCAGTTTCTCCATCTACCCACCTCAACACACTGTTGTGAGAATTACACTAAAATGCATAGTAAGCACCTTGCATAGTGTCTGGGACCTATGAACACTAAAAAAAAAAATATGTACAGAAAATAAGCTTTAGTTACTTCAGAATACTGTTTTTATTTTTTATATGTGATGACAATTTTCAAAACTTCAACCACACAAATGACTACTTTTCTAAGATCACTTTTGTTAAAGGTAAGTTCATAGGAAAGGACAGTGGCCTGGATGGAGTCAGTGGTATTAGAAAAGGTGCTGACTTGGCAGAGATCTTAAGGATCGTGTATTTCAACTTGCTTGTTTTTATAGATGAGGGAACGGAGGCCCAGAATGGCGACCTCCACCGCAAGCTAAGAAGAGAATCCAGATTTCCACACTAGGCAAGGATGCACGCGTGAGACAAAGGCAGGCCTCTCTTACTTTTGTGAGCGGGTATGATGCGACTATGTAAACCGAGTCAGTGGAGAAAGGAGGCAGGGCTGCAGAGAATAGGAGGAATCATAGCAAATTCCAGGGATCCCAGTATGCAGACCATCATGGGGAAGTCGGTGAGAGAAGGCATTCTGATGTGAAGGAGAGCATAAGTTTAGTTTTCAACATTGGCAGCTTGGAGGACCATCTCCGTGGGTTTCACCTCTGGGCAGTTTCCGATCTAGAAGTAGAGCTGTGTTGTTAGGGCTGGGCCAGGAGCAAAGACCAGGGAGAAGAACACACGGAATTAAAAGATGCAGCCGTGTTCAACAAACTTGCCAGTGGAAACGACCCAAGGATCCAGAGCTGAGCCGAGAGGGTCAGTTGAAATTAAAAAGGGAAGAAGGAAATGCCACCGAGGAAGGGGAATGTTGGGTGCAAAAGCCAATGACTTAGTTTCAGGATGGGCTCAACCATCAAGTCTGAAACTCAGGAAGCAGGCAGGGCAAAAATAAAGTTGGAAAAAGAAGCCACGTGTCCTTTAGATTCAATTTGGAGGCAGCTAGCAGCAAATAAAAAAAAAAAGCAGTTTCTGAGGTGGGAAATGAAGCAGCCTGAATCCCTTATTCAAGAAATTAGGCTTCGAAATAAAGTGGGAAGGTATTTGATGATAGTTGGGAGAGATGGCAGAGCAAAGTAATGGCTTATTCAAGATAAAGGACTCTATGAATATTTGAAAGCAGAAGGAAAGAGATGAAGGATGAGAGATTAAAGCTTTGGGGAAGTAGAAGATAAACCTGGAATAAGAGTTCTCAGTAGGCTAAAAAGCAAGAGATCAAGGCAAAGTTGGACTCACTAGCATTAAATCCTCAAGACATCTCTCCCCCTTGATATGAATGTTTTGAGTTTGAAGTTATGTTGGAGCTTTTGGAAGTCTTAGGATATTTACAAGGACTTGAAAGTTCTACTTACTCACTTTTCATTTTATAAAAGAAACCGTTAATGGCAAACTGAGGGTTGGGACCAGTTTCTTCTGGTGCACCGTGGTTTGAACATCCCCCACGCGCTTAGCACACCTGGTATTAAGTCATTACCTGTGTCATTATTTGCTTAGAGCCTTTCTTCTTTGACGGATCTAAATAGCACACAGGGAGAACCCACATGTGTGCTTTTAACCCAGCGCCCAGCAACCTGTGCAGTGCCAAACGTATAATGGGAGTCTGATAAATATTTGTTAAATGGGTGAATAAAGGAATGAATTAGTGAGTGGCCTCTCCCACAGAATGCAAACTTGTATCCAGGGAGATAATGCAGGATTTGCCTTATTCTCTGGAAGTGAATCACGCAGTTATCAAGTACATTACCTTTTTCAAAACCATGTGGTTAAGGACCTGGGGCTTTTCCAGTACCTTAAAAAAATAATCACACACCCCAAAGATATCGTCAAAATGAATAGAAGAATCCGTCCTTGAATGCAGATGAGAAGCGAATTTAACTGGAGAGTAAGATGGTGTGCAACATATTTACACTTTCTGTACTGGCTTGATGGCAATTTGCTTCTACTTTGTTATCTGTGCAATGGGAATAATGGTTAAGGGGTGTTGAGCATAATTAAGATGGCAAAGTACTTCTAGCAGCGTCTGATGCCTTTAGGGTTAACTCCGAGTATTATTCCATCATTTACTTCCTCTAAAAGTTAAGTTTCCAACTTTGTATATTATTTTTATTATAATGCAACTAGATGGTTAAGAGGGCTTACCGCTTATAGCTTTTCCATCTAAAAACCTTACTACTCACTCAAAATGGATAAGCTCCAAGATTCAGGAGGCATTATTACATCAAGTGTGGTCCATAAATATCTGCAGACTGCCTAAATAATGATTTAATATTAAAAGTGGCTTCATTTCACCCTCATGAGAAACCTCAGGCTCAGGAAGGCTAAGCTACTCGCCTAGCCTTACCCAGTATCGGCAACTCCAACCCAAGCTTCCTGATGCCTGCCTCTAGTCATTTTGCGTATCTGCAGCTGATTCTATCTCTGATTTTTTTTCTTTTCTCCCATCAGGACATGATGATCAGAAGCTCTCCACAGAATGGTTTCTAATTGTGCTTATGGCAACCATCTGCTTCCTCGTGTTAATTTTCACCCTCATCTGTAAAACGTAGGTTTTTTTTTTTTTTTTTTTAAATTTCAATGTTTCCAATGAGGTCTGAGTATTGAATTTTTACACTTCGGCCGTGCCTCCATTAGGGTGCCTATTATCAGATGGAATTTACAGCGCTTTGGGGTCCTCTGGACTGCCTCTCCAAGGGGAGTATGGACCAAATTTAAAAAATGAGAAACATCCTTAGGTGATTTATGGAGACCAGACAGAGCACAACACAGCCCCTCAGCCATGACGCACCCTTCTTGAATTTGACAACAGTGTAGTCATTTCTGCGAAACCTTTTACTTTTGTGTTCTTTTGATTCCTTTACTGCCTTCCCACTCAGTATCTGGTTGTCCTAGTTGAGCCACTAGCAGATTCCCTTTATAGCTTGGGAGACTGAAATCACCCCAGTGCCTCCCATGGTCTGATCTCCAATGAGGAAGTGCCAGCTCCCACCCTCACCCTTTGATCACCCGGTCCCCGAGTGGCCGATTGTCCTTTGGTCAAACTCAGATTGTAGAAAGGTCATGCAGATCTGGTGAACAACCCTCGAGCCTGCAAATGGCCCCATGAAAACTCTTCACTCGCTTTGGCAGTCAGCAAGGCAAAGTGCCATTCAGGAGGCTTAAGGACATGTTCTGTCTCAGTCCTTTCATAATTTAGAAAACTACTTAGGTTTTAAAGAGCTTCATTATTATACATGTTACATTCTGTGGGGTGGAAGGTGGCAATTCAAAGGAGAGGAAAAAGTAAATTCTGTGAGCCAGGACAGGTGGGTGTGGAGCTGGATCCAGCATGGGTCAGCGGTGGGGCACCGAGGGCCTTACACATCACCCATGTTCAGAAATTAGGCCGAAAACATGGACCAACACAAAGCAATTACCATCATGTCTTCCTTGGGTGATTCAGAAGCCACATCATAGCCCAACTACTATTACAATATAGATATTTATAACTCTTGGTCCATAAAGGTTTTGAATTTATAGAACAGCAAGTCCTGAGATTAACTAGGTCAATTTGTAGAGTAGATACTGAAAGACAAGAAAGGATGCTCTTGTTCACCTAATTCTCTGCTTTACTCTGTTTTCAGAGGTCACTTATGGACCAGGTTGTTTCCACCGGTTCCAGCACCAAAAAACAGTATTAAGGATATCTTTGTAATCGTCAGCCCTGAGGTAATGTTGAAGGCTCTTATGATGGGTCCTATCTGCCCAGGGTTGGGTCTCCAGGGATTGGTCATCAGGTTACTGGTTTTCCATATTCCAAGGCAGAGTGTCTACCCGGGGGGGGGGGGCAGTGACTTTATGTCGCTTTAGTCATTCTGCTCTTTGGCTCAATGTTATGTTATGTATGTTCATTAGTGTCGGGATATTAGAAATGTCCTGTTCAGCTATAAGTGTCCTCACCAGTCAGGCTGGTATTTTTTCTATCAGCCGTCTCTTAACTGAGCTGGGGCAATTCCTTCACTCCTAGGAGCCCTGACTTCCTTTTCTCTATAGTCAGGGGGCAAAGATGAGATGGTCCAATGTCCTGTTGAGCCCTGATGTTTTAAGAACCTGTGTTACGGCACATGGATACCTTAATCAATAACATTTTTCAGAGGAACTTTTCCTAGTTCCTTAGGATAAAGGACCATAGAGAAGGCAAATTACTTCCCTAAATATGCATTTCCTTAGGCCTTGTTGGCCATTCAAAACTTAGGCTTACCTGAATGCTCACTTAGCAACGGGCTGCCCAATTGTTCTAGCATCATTTTCTGAAAAAAGAATCATCCTTTTCCCCAGTGAATTGTCATGGCATCTTTGTTGAAAATCAGTTATCTATATATGTGTGGGTCTACTTATGGACTATCTGTTTTCATTTATCTGTTTGTCTATCATTATGCCAATGCGGTCTTGATAACTATAGCTTTATTGCAAACCTGGAGATTAGGTAGTGTAAGGCTTCCAAACAGGATTTTTTAAAAAAAGATTTGTTTATTTAAGGGGCACCTGGGTGACTCAGTCGGTTAAGCATCTCCCTTTGGCTCAGTTCATGATCTCAGGGTTCTGGGATCGAGCCCCACATCAGGCGCCTTGCTCAGTGGGGTCTGCTTCTCCTCCCACTCCTTCTGCCTGCTGCTGTACCTGCTTATGTTCTATCAAATAAATAAATAAAATCTTAAAAAAAAAGATTTGAGAGAGAGAGAGAGAGAACATGAGTGGGAGAGGCAGAGGGAGAGAGAGAATGTCAAGCAGATTCCATGCTGAGTGTGGAGCCCAACTCGGGGCTCCATCCCAGGCCCCTGAGATCAGGACCTGAGCCAAAACCAAGAGTTGGAAGCTCAACTGACTGAGCCACCCAGGTGCTCCCAAACGAGATTTTTCTCCAAAGTTGGTTTGGTTATTCTCGGTGTTTTGTTTTGCATTCCCGTATAAATTTTAGAGCAACTTTATTAATTTCTACCAAAAAAGTTGCTGGGATCTTTATTAGGATTGTGTTAATTGTAGGTTAATGTGGGGAAAAGTGACATGTTAAAAATGAGTCTCCCAATCTGTAAACATGACATAGCATCATAGCATACAAACAAAAAATATCATCAATCTATTTAGGTTTTCTTTAATTTCTCTCAGCAATATTTTGTGATTTCCAGTGTACAGTTATTATTATACACTTTGTCAAATCCGTCCTTAAATTAAGTGGTTATTTAGATTAGGGGTCAGCAAACTTTCTCTATGAAGAGCCAGATAGTAAATACCTAACAGCCAAATGGTTTCTCTCAACTATTCAGTGTTGCCGCTGTGGTGTGAAAGTAGCCGTAGACAGTATGCAAATGAATGAGCTTGGCTCTGGCCAATAAAACTTTATTTACAAAAACAGGCAATAAGCCAGATTCTGCCCACAGGCTGTAGTTTGCTGATCCTTCATGTAGATCAAGCTATTGTATTAACAAATTTAGCTTTCCAATGTAGTGCTTCATGAACGGATGAATAACCTGGTGATTGTAGGGCAGCTAAGGGTCAAACCCTCACTGAAATGGATCATTTCGATAAGCTGTGACCTTTAGAGTTTTCAGTTTGGGTGTTTGGAATAATTATAGACCATAGTAGTTACGAACCTAGTCAAGCAAAGAATTGAGTCAGACAGAAGAACCATTCTGTCCCAACAGCCCGTGCTCTCCTTTACCAGCGAACAGGGGCTTTGCTTTTGTTAACCCATAGCTTTTCTGGAAAAAGAGTGGATCCCATCGAGAAACCTTGTTTGGTTTCATCTGAATTTGTGCCGTCAATCCCTCCTTGCTCCAGCATAGTCATCCCGGATAACCTACATTTGATTTTAGCAGCCCAGTCAAGTCATTTGTCTTGTTGCCTCTTCATGGAACATCTTAATGCTGATATCTAATTTCCCTATAGAGCCCCCAAAGATTTTCTTTAATATTCTGAGGTTGGTGAAAGAAACTGGCTTAAGAGCTTATTGTATAAGCTTGTGGTTTGTTGTTAATTAAAATCAAGTCATGTGTGCAAAATAACTTGGGGTCGACAAGCTGGTTTCAAAATAAGCAAAGGATTAACGTCAGAGCTCAGAGCTGCTAGGCTCCTCTTAGACAACTTACTTCTCACATTGCCGAGTTTCATGCATAAGAAAGAGAGACAAACTGACAGAGATAGCATATAGAACTCAGAAAATGAAGCATTGCCCTATAATGCTCTCAGCCTATGCTCTCAATTTTCCGCCTGGGAGAATATGCCCCAGCCTGAAGCTCTGAAGGTAAAGTCCTTCGGACTCACTCTTGGGGCCTCTGCTACAAGGGGGTGGGAGACACCAATTAGTGCTATTGGAAATGATGGTTTTGGTTTTGCATCCCACCAGGAAGCCTGTAGTGTGTGGGAAAGGAAGTTTTCTGCTTGCAATTACAAACTGCGTCTCTAAGCTTGGTGTGGGTACCCAGAGTCCTGGGATTTGGAGGGTATCTGCCATCCCGGAGCTCTCATTAAGCAATTTTTTGCTTGTCCAGACCCAAGTTAGAAATTGTTCTGTAACGTTCAAGAGACAGGTACTGACAGGGAGAGGTGGGAGTGAAGACGGAGGGGCAGAAGCTAACCCTTATCAATTACAAAGGCGGCGGCTTTTTGTTAAAAAAAAAAATAAAAAAGTTGTGTCCTGTGTTTCAGGTTTGTTAGAGAGCAGTTTCCAGCTGTTCCTTATTTCTACAATGGTAGCCAGAGAGGGTTCCTTCCAAAATTAAATATAAGCCATTTAAATTCTAGTACCTAAGGCAGAGAGCACATTGCTCTGGTTGTCACCACATACTCAATGCACAGCAGTGTCTAAGGTACAGTAGGTATCATAGGTATTAAAAATGTGTTAAATGAGGGGCGCCTGCTTGGCTGGGTCGGTTAAGCATCTGCCTTCGGCTCAGGTCATGATCTCGGGGTCCTGGGATTGAGCCTGTGTTGGGCTCCCTGCTCAGATCCCTGCTCCCTTTCCCTCTGCTCCCATCTACCCCCATGTGTGTGCATGCATGCACTCTCTCTCAAATCAAGTCTTTTTTAAAAAATGTGTTGTATGAGGAAGCAAGGTAGAGAAATATCTCTTGTAGGTGATTTCTGTCACAAAGTTTCTCATTAATAGCATTATAATAGCCCAAATTAGACAAATACAGCCAAATTTAAGGGGAGATTACAATAAACTATGAAGGAAAAATGGTGGAACTATTCAATGATGCAGCCCAAGAATATATATTTTCAAATATTACATGATGTTACACAGAAAGCAATTTATGAAGCTGACTATCCATTTGCCTTCATTTAACTGTAAAGGTAACTTTGTACCTAGAAAATAAGGCTGGAGAGAAACAATGGGCTGTGTGTGGGAGATAGGTTGATGGATAGAGTTTTGTTTTCTTCCTATTTTCCATATTTTCTTAGTGAACATTTACTATTTTTATAAGCAAAATACACTTAAACAATTGTAAAGAAATTCGAGAGAAGAAAAAGTGTACTTAAAGACATCTAAGGGAGGATGTTTTGTTTTATAGAAAACGGTTTCCAGTGAAACAGAAATTGAAGTCATAAGTTATGTGGAAGAGCCTGGACTTGAGACCCTGGAAGATTCCGTGTTTTGATTGGCACTGGAACGTTCTCAAAAGTGAACTCACACTCACATGCCTCAGTGATAAGAAGAACGGGAACTGTTGTTTCCTGGCAAAGAAGAGTTCCGAATTTACTGAACGCTCAGTTTAGCTGCAAGGCAATGTGGCCAGACAGATCTCTTAAAAGCGTGGATGCCTCCTAAAAAACTCCTTGCTCGCTCGGTGTGATTGCTCAACCTGACCATTCTGCCAGGTCTTTCCTTCCCCCTCTGCAGGGCACCTACTCCTCCCTTGCCAATCTTTGCGATTTACATTACTTACCTCAAACTTCTGTGCAAGAGACAGTTTTTAAGGCCGACGTCAACTGGCAGGGAAGGTTGTAGAGCTGAAGCTACCAATGGTGATACTCAACTGAAATATCCACAAGGAAGCACTCTGCCCCAGCCTGGAGTTCATTACGAACGTAGAGTCGAGGCTGTCTTTCCCAGAGCAAGTGGGACCTGTGGTGTTTTTTGTTTTGTTTTCCCCTGAGTTGTAGAATACGTTTTCTTTCAAGTAGTGTGTGTGGGGTGGGGGACTACCTACAGATATGATTGAGGAAGCACGATTTGAGGCAAACTCATTAAAAAATGAAGAGCTAACATATCACTCCATACCAAAGCAGAGATTCGGATTTTGTTTGAGATTATATTCTTGAAGGCAGCCTGGATATTTGGGAAGATACTGAGAAAGGCCTTGGGTAGAATTGGGTTGGGAAGGGGATTGCTCAATCAGGAATGAACTTTCTGGAGAGATGTTGGCTTGCACATATTTTAAAGCAATTGTCGGGTGCTGGTCCAGTAGTTCTGGGTCAATCCTACAAGCATCCCATCAAACATCCTAATCTAGACATCCTCTCCACATCCTCCTCTAGGGGTCTGCATCTAGATTGGAGGCCTTGGTGATGGGCAGTGGGCTACAGGTAGAACCAAGTACATACAGGTGTGTCCAGGGCAGAGAGGAGGTAGGAGGGAACAGTGAGTACTCAAAAGGACCCCAACAGTGCTGATGATACGTGGCCCTGGAGTAGGAAGCTTAGGACAGGGAAACAAGGTCACAGTGTTTTGAACCCCCTGTATGGCTACACACTCTATATGCTTTCCAGAGTTGTTTTAGTCAAGTGGATTCAATAATGGGGCACACTGAGTACCAAGTACTTCCAGAGGGTGTTCTTTTGGTAACCATCCATTGAAACAAGCAGGGAGTTAGACCCAGAACAATAGGGACAGCAGTATGACAGCTATCAGTTACTGCCTGTTTCCAAGTACTATGGACTGAATGTTTGTGCCCATTCCCCTCTAATTCATACTGAAACTCTGTACCCCAATGTGATGGGATTAGGAGGTGTGGGGGGGCGGTCTTTGAGTGGTGATTAGATCACGAGGTTGGAGCCCTCATGAAGGGAATTAGTGCTCTTTTAAAGGGACTCCAAGGAGTTTTCTTTCCCCTACATAAAGATAGGAGAAGTTGGCATTCTGCAACCACTAAGAGGGCTCTCCCAAGAACCCTGCCATGCTGGCACCTTGAACTGGGGACACCAGCCTCCAGAACCAAGAAATAAATTCCTGTTGTTTATCAGCCACCCCGAGTATGGTTCTTTGTAATAGCAGCCCGAGCTAAGATGCCCAGGGTTAGGAACTATACCTGATATTTCACACACATCATCTCTAATCCCGAGAAGCCCACAACTTTTGTATCACTGCCGCATTTTACAGGGGAGATCACTGAAGAAACTGCATACTGAAGCATTGAATACCAGGCTCAAATGAGCCCAGTAGTGTAGATAGGCCTGCTGGAAAAAAGCTGATGCCTGCTTAGAGGTGGGACCAGGAGGGCATGGCCCATGGAGGTGCTGCATTCACTGGCAAAATGTCTGATTATCGGACTGATCCAGAATCTCTGTGAATGGCATTCAAGAACCTGCATTTTTAGTGAACATTCTTAGACATTCTGAAACTCGCCAGTACATTAGAATCACCTGGAGGCATCATTAAAACAGATCGTTGGGCCCCAACCTCAGTTTCAGATTGAGTAGATCTGGGGTGGGGTCTGAGATTCTGCATTTCTAATAAGTTCCCGGGTGATGCTGATGCTTGTTTCCCAGTCACACTTCATGAACAGCAGCCCTGGGTGTTTCTGACGAATACCAAAATTTGGAAACCAACTGCTGCAGGAGTAAGTGATTGAAAAGTCCTGCCCCAAATTGCCCCCTTTGGGGCTTATCGCTCTCTGACTGATGTCCTTCAAAACCAGAACCTGGAAACCTAGGGTAATGGCCACTGCCTCTGCTAGGAGTCTGGAAGAGAAGGAGGAAGCTGCCCCCACTTTGGCTGCTTCTTCATTGTTGGGTGTGGTGTTCCACATCAGAGATGCCTCCCTCAACCTCAGTACCAGCCAACACCTAGGTACAAAACCAGCACCACCATCTGGATCTTGGTCTGTGTGTTTCAGGAGCAACACAGTGTGGACCATGTGGTCTCCCCAGTGCATTAGGACCTTCCTCTTCCTCACTGCTCAGCTCCTACTCATTTTTTTGAAACCCAAATCCCATGTCTCTTCTGCGAAGCCTTAAAAAGCAGTTTGATTGAGCCTACCTCTGGGTTTTCACTCTGGGCTTCTATCCCTCTCTCGGAGCTATTGCACTGTAGGATATACCATTCACAGTTTGGAGGTCTCCCCAGACTGTGTGCTCCAGGAGGATGGCGCTCATGTGAAATTCATCCTCTTATCTGTGGTGTCTAGGACCATTGGACCCTTTCAACCCTGGCACAGGGCCTTGCATGTAGTTGGAACTGAGTGATATTTGGCAGAGATCACCAAGGCCTATAATAATATCATGGAAAGGAAGACGGGTGTCTAATGAGAAGATGATTGGAAATAACCAGGACACACATGTGTGCCCGACCATCTGGCTGGTGTACCCTAGTCCTTTTTTGCTGATGATGTGTCTAAGTGGTGACGTAGAAATGCCGTATAAAAGGAGTTAGGCTTTGGATGTGGCATGTTTTAAGTGGTCTGTCCAGTTTTCGCTGGCTTTGTCATGACAAATCAGAGTGTGAACATTTTCTTAACAGTAAATACCCCCATCAACAGGTCAATTAGACATTGGCACCCACCTCTTTACATCTTCCACCAGGACAGGAGTGAGTGCCAGCTGTCTCCCAAAGAGCCTTCAGTCGCATGCTCAGAACAAACAGCGCTTCTCTAAGACAGCCTTTCCAATAAGGATTTTAGTCCGATGTCTTTCTTTGGCAGTTGGAATTCTCTGAGCGTAGCATAGGGAAAGTGCCGGGGAGACTCGAAGGGGGAGTTCAGTGTGCCAACAGCACAACCATCTGAGCCTTATTGAAATGCTCAAGGCCTCAAGCTATTTATGCAGGCTGGGCAAGAATTCCACACGGGCGAAGAACATCCTGATTAAAAATCCAAACGTTTTCATGGTGAGACTTGTATGTGTCAGGACCATCTGTTGGTGGAATTAATAAACCTTGGGTGCTAATTTGTTAAAGAAAAAGTAGGTGTCTAGAAGCGAGAACAGAGAACCGAAAACAATCTTTGGTGGCACGAGGCAAGGTGAAAACCCTAATTAGAACAGGAACCCTAATTAGAACAGGACTTGGTGTTAGCCCAAGGATCTTTGTGACAAAGACCCTATAGCTATTCCTGCTTCCACACCCTGCAAATCAAGTTCCAGGATACAAACCTTTTGAAAGCCACTTTTCAAAGAATATTATATTGAACCAGAAGACAATCTTATCTTTTTGCCAGTAGCCCTGTGTTTTAGGTAATACATGTGAATGTAAATTCTCTTCAGAACGAGAACTGTTTCACACAGACGACAGCGAATTGTCTAAGTCCGCAAATCGAACAGGAGCACATTTCTCATTCCCCGCCGCCATATTCTCATTCTTTGTCCCCAACATTGTTTTTATCATCTCTCAGCTAGGACCATCACAACTCAACTAAAATCCTGGCCTCCAGTATTGTCTTTCTTGGAAGGACCTACATAAAATCACACCTGCCTCCATCACCCCCGTCCAAGACCCACAGATAACTCTATCACCTTCAAGTTAAAGCTGCTGTCAACGCGAAGTCCCTGGGACGCAGCTCCTCAGTGGCTTCCTGGCCACATCCTGAAGGAGCGCCCCTCCGTAACGAACAGCACGCCCTCTCGTCCCTCCATCTCCCCGCGTCAGCTTTCTCCGGTCTTTTTCTTCACCGGTTGACGGTTATCTTCTATAATTTCAGTCCTTTGCCACCAGGAAAACTCTGTGTTCCCCAGGTAACTTCATTTTGAGTCTATTTTATCACTTACTGTATTATTTAAAAATTCGGGGTCTCATTTAAAGGGAGACACGCTGAGGTCAAGAACAATGTCCTGGCTGTGTACTTAACCACCGAGTTGGAACTGGCTGAATTTTGCGGGACAATAAAAAACAAAGTGGGTTTCTTAAAAGCGAAGCCGACCCGAAAACTACATATATTCAATTTAGCTCGAAAGAACGAAGCTCTAACGGGTAGACTCATTTATTAAAGCTGTACAGCGACAGCCAGAAACGACACCATCACTAAAGCTTAGAAATGAAGTAATAAGAACTCACAGTTGGTGTGGCTCGCGTTCCTGAGACGCCTCTCTCTACCTCACCAGCCGGTCATCACTCGGGCTCCGTGGAGCTCTCGCTGAACTTCCGTGAGCCAGTACTACCCATAGGGCTCGCGATAAATGGGTGGCAGGTGGAGCAAAATTAGCCCACGTGGCCCATGTGTGTTAACTTAAAGTTCTACTGGACTCTTTTCACCATGAAGGTGTGTTATCAGATTAGTTTCATTCATTAAACTAAAAGCAAAGCTCTGTCCCTGCCAGGTGATGCAATGAAAGACGATGTAAACCTGGGAAGGGGCGTGGGGAATCGCAGGAAAGATGTCAGCAATGAAGTACTGGTGTCATAGTTCAAAAGTCAGCAAGTTTCTTCTTAAAGAGCTAGATGGAAAATATTTTCAGCTGCGAGAGCCATCTGTTCTCCACGGCAACTTCTCAGTTCTGCCATTATAGCACAAAAGCAGCCACAGACAGTATATAAATGAGTGTGGCTGTGTTCCAATAAATCTTTATTTACAAAAACCAGGCAATGAGCCAGGTTTGGACTGTGGGCCAATATTTATCTGTACATAGCTTAATGGATCCAAAATGTTACATTTGAGCGTGCCGTTTCTTTTCTTCCTTTTTTTTTTTTTAAAGCAAAGCAACCAATTTGGGAAATATGTTTAATCAATAAAGATAGTTCTATGGTGGGGGGCGCCTCTCTGGTGTAGTTGGTTGAGCATCCAACTCTCTCTCTCTCTTGTTTTAAAGATTTTATTTATTTATTTGACAGAGCGAGAGACAGCCAATGGGAGAGGGAACACAAGCAGGGGGAGTGGGAGAGGAAGAAGCAGGCTCCCAGCAGAGGAGCCTGATGTGGGGCTCAATCCCAGAACCCTGGGATCACGCCCTGAGCCAAAGGCAGACGCTTAACGACTGAGCCACCCAGGCGCCCCCAACTCTTGGTTTCAGCTCAGGTTGTGATCTTAGAGCTGTGAGATCAAGCCCCTGCATCAGGCTCTGTGCTCAGCACGGAGTCTGCTTAAGATTCTCTCTCTTCCTCTGCCCCTCCCTGCCACTCTCTCTCTGTCTCTCTCAAATAAATAAATCTTAAAAAAAAAAAATCATTCTATGGAGGGAGGTGGTGGTTAAAAAAATGTGTTGTGTTTGACTGAACTTTACCTTGTTATGAGTTGGTTTTGCAAGAAACAAGGGTCCAGAATTCTGTTCATACTTTTATCTGTTCACACCTTTTACACCATTTGCCAATAAGCATGTGTTTCTGTCACCTCCAGTGAACCCTGAAGAGGGAAGCCGTAATCTGATTTCTGTGGTTTTCCAGTGCCCAGCACAGTGTGCAACACATAGAAAGCGTTGACATCTTCATTGTTGACAAACAAAAGAGGAATGACTGGGCCGATTCAAATTCTGTTATTTGGTCTCAGATATTTTGTTCTAAAGTGTGATAAATGGGGGCGCCTGGGTAGCGCAGTCGTTAAAGCGTCTGCCTTCGGCTCAGGGCGTGATCCCGGCGTTCCGGGATCGAGTCCCACATCGGGCTCCTCCACTAGGAGCCTGCTTCTTCCTCTCTCACTCGCCTGCTGTGTTCCCTCTCTCGCTGGCTGTCTCTCTGTCACATAAATAAATAAAATCTTTAAAAAAAAAAAATAAAGTGTGATAAATGGCACATCAACCACATATTTTTTTTCAACTAGTTCTGTTATAGTTATGTTCTGGGTGACAAGCCTCTTTCAAGACACTTCTGGAATCTCCCTCCATACCTCAGAGCCATGGACCCCTTTAGAGATTTGATAACACGTCAGCAAGATCCTAGAATTTTGCATTAGAAATTAATTACCTCAACAAGGATGAATCCTCTAAGCCTGAAGTTGCCAGACTTAGCAAATAAAAATAGATGAAGCCCAGTTAAATTTGAATTTCAGATAAATTTTGCATGGGGCATACACTATAAAATCATTGACTTTTTAAAAATCTGAAATCCAAGTTTAAGTTGGACTTCCCTATTTTATCTGGCAACTCAGATCTTGTAGGATAGCCTGTTTGAAAAATAGCTCTGAGAACGCTTGAAGTCCAGTACAACAAACAAGCAAAAACACCATTTGCAGTAAAAAAAAAAAATAATAGCCAAGCTGGGCTGCTTTGGAGCAGAGAAGTCACCACACCTGAGCTACGTGAGGTTTCCCTGCAGGAATCCTGCACCTGGGATCTTGGCTTAAACCCCTGGTCACTCTTTAACAACCCACATACAACTTCCCACCTTATTCCCTTCTTGTTGCTGTATGGCAACCAATATCTGTCTATCTGTCTGTCTATGTGTGGTGGGGGGAGGGTTCCATCTCCTTCATTCTATGGCCCTCATGGGGTCTTTCAGCCACAGCACTCCCCTGTGCTAGAACAGTGCCTGGTACACAGAGGGTGGCCACTCGTCCCTGAATGACTGGTTGGAACCCACTTCAGGGACCTGCTCCTCCAAATGGCTGTGCCCCGAGTCTGCTTGTGATTCACGACTCCTTCATCTCCCACATACCAGCCCCTGATGTGCTCTGCTTGGACCTCACCATTTCCCCCTCGCCCACTCCATGTCCTCCTGACTGCTTTCCAGGAGCATTGAAGACACTATCTCCTTTTTCCCTCTTGTTCTTTCTCTCAGGAAAAACTTATTTCTAGGTGTTGAAATGCACTGAATTAAGAGTTCTAAATTCTGGTCCTGACTTTCTAATCATCTGTGTTACTTTGGCTTTGTAGCACCACCTCCTTACCTCCATTCCCTAAATGAAAAAGGAATAAAACCGGCATCTCCCACTTCTTAGTGTGAAGAGCACTTTGAAAACAATAAAAACAAATTAAGCTATTACTCTTTGTTAGTTGAAATCCTAAGACATACATATTTCCTGGTAGAGTTTGCGCTGTTCGTAGCAAGTGGTAGGACAACTGACCGTAACTGTTGGCGGTAAAGGACAGAGGATGAGTTTGTTTAAATTGCGAGCTCTCTTGAGTATTGTCGTTTACACTTGAGTCATGGGATTGGAACATTTAATCAGCACGCGCCATTTAGCATGAGGGGAAAGGGGCCTCCTTTTGGACAGGCATATGGTCATCACACCCTGCCAGGAGAGCAGGGGCTGAGCAAATCACCCCAAGTGGTGCCAGACACTCTTCCTCCTCTAGCTTTGTTCGTGTCAGGGTTGGGGGGATACAGGCCTGGTGCCTGGGAAGTAGTCAAGAACACAAGTGATTTAAATACCAGCTAATAGGGGCACCTGGGTGGCTCAGTTAGTTAAGCGTCTGCCTTCAGCTCTGGTCACGATCTCAGGGTCCTGAGATCAAGCCTGGCATTGGGCTCCCTGCTCAGTGGGAAGTCTACTGCTCCCCCTGCTTGTGCTCTTTTGCTCGTGCACACTCTCTCTCTCTCAAATAAATAAATATGCAAGTAAATAAACAAATAAAAAGCTAATGGGATGATAGACACATATGGGTACTGATGGGGTGCCCTGGTAGTCAGACAAATGAGAGGTCAATACCGAGGAGAAACTGAGGAAGGCTTTGGAAAAGCTGGCTTCTGAGTGAGGACCCTACTGCCTAACTTCTTTTATAAATATTAATATTATTAAATATTTTTATTTTATTAATTGTGTTAAATAACTAAATATTTATATTAAGACATGAAAATATTTAAATAAAAGGTGATAATGGACATGTGTGTTGAGTTCAACTCATTTTGGCTAAGGGAAGCATCGGCATTCTTCATCTGGTTTTTGTGACTATCTCAGTCAGTTGAGAAAAAGAACAGTAACTGATCTATAAAATAGTTGCTGATGTTTACAGAGCTGTGCGTTTAGAACGTTACAAACCTTACCCTATATAGTGAGTAACAACTGTCAGAATGCATTCCAGGTGGTCAGACGCCAGGATATTCTTAGACACTGTATTAAGCTGCCTGTGTAAGGTCCAGTGTCTTTCATTTTTGATGGAGTAATTTTGGGTGTGCCTAGAAATGGACTACAAGTCTTTCACTGTAAAAGGCTTGCTCCTCACTGTGATTGGCCAGAGAATTGTTTTAATTTTAACAACAGGAAAATACAGTCAATTCTTGATTATCTATGTTAATGGAGGAGAAATAGTGGCATGGATAATCCAATATGGTGTACAGAAATCACCTTATGGTGATTACATCAAATTACTTTAAAAATTACATGACATTTTAGTAGTTAATTATGTACTATTTATGTCATTTTTATAATTTATCACTCAGCATTCAACGTTTTTGAGCATACTTTGCAGAAAGGTAAGGGTGGTGGAAGAGACTGGGAAAAGGTTAATCAGGATTTGAACATTGCTTCCCGGATGTAAATAACCAAAAATCTGAAAGTAGGAATAACTCAGTCATTCTATCTTCAGATAAAAAGCTAATGGAAGCTCCCATCACGCAGGCTGGAAGAATTCTGAGCTCACCTGAGAAATGAAATTTATCACTCATGTCTTCTGCCTCCAAGCAAAGATGCTGTTTTGTACAAAGGGTGTTTGAGCTCTGTAAAAACTCAGGACCACTGGGAAAATCCAATTATCTGGCAAAATAGAATTTCCTTTTAAACAGTTAAATCACAGGTAGATTAGGTAGTTTACACACACAAAAAGAAGGTAAGAGTCAGCACTTGAAATGGTTAAATGACCAAAGCAAATAGGCCTCTTCCTAGTGCTCTTGCTTCAGTCACCATCCCAAGTGGGAATATATTCCATTTGACTATAGTATTTGGGACCCGGGCCCAGGGAAGTCCCCTTGGATAGCTAAGCATAGAAACTGTGTTCTTAGATCTTCCTAGTATCTATTATCCCATCTCGTGGAAACGTCATCTCAATTTTTCTCTCACAGCTATCCCTTTGCTATGAGTGCAGGTTTGGTGTGATCAAGGATATGGAGCGGAGTAGCATCAAAATCATAAAGCCAATTCGTTTCCAGAAAAGCACTTGGAATACAATTTCCAAAGTTCCTGCAGTCTGGATTCTTAGAGTAGCCTGGTTCTTATTCTCACCAACACTTGGCCATTCAGCGTTTCCTCAGCTCGTGTGACCTAATCTGTGTCATTCCTTTTTGTTTGCTCAACTTAGCCAGTTGTTTTCCGTTGCTTGCAACCAGTGAACCCAACCTGTAACCACCTCGGAAGCCAACAAATCAGACAGATGTGGGTGAAGGTGCCTACGATGCACTTTCTAAAATACCTTCAGCTCAGTTAGACAACAGCTAATCCAGGTCCTCATTTACCAGATAATGAAGCAGAGAGATACAAAGAACTTTTTCAAAGCATAAAGTTTGAAGCCAGGCCTTCTAATGCTTTCCACCACCTAACAAAAGCAGTGACACAGTCTTCTCTGGTTGGGTCACTGTGGCACACAGGCGGGCAACTGATGCAAAATGCTACGTCAAAGACCCCTTCAGTGAATTAATCAATGATTATTTATTGCAAGGCACTGTGCTAGGCACTATGGAGAGTACATGGAAGATAAGACCAAAGTCCCTGCCCTCAAGGAGCTTACAATCTAGTTGGGAAGACAAGGCATAAGTACAAGGAAGATTAAGTAACAATACAGGAGTTAAGTTAAAATGCAAGATAACAGTACAAGAGATTTCCAAAAGTAGTACCTGATTAATTACTAAATGAGTGGTATTGACAGGGCTTGCGGCTAATTCACAGGAAGGACATCCTAAAGGGCTGAAGTGTGGGAAGACTTCACAGACAGCTGGGGCTGGAGCTACGCTAGGACGGTCGGGAATTGGGTGAGAAAGAAGAGTGGGGAGGGCACGATCAAAAGGCACAGAGGTGAGACCAAAAGCAAGCAGTGTTTTGGGGCCAGTGAGGGCTCAGTGTAGCCTGGTATGAAGTTACGTTATTAGATTAAGAAGGGCCTTAAATGATCAAGTTAAGATTTTTCCTTTTAGCAATGGGGTGGAGGAAACCTTAAAACAACAGATATCCCTATAGGTTAAACATACAAAAGACTTAGCTAATCAAGAGGAAATATTAACGTTTGATCTTCAGGATATTTGTGGATTTTGACCCTCTGTGCTTCCAAAGAGGATTTGAAATGATGTCTTCAGGGTTGTCAGTTCCAAAGGAATAGCTTTGGATCATGGCCAGAGACTTTTGAGTCCCTCTATCGTCTCAAATTACAACGAGCACAAGGGTGAGCTAACAAATTCCCTGACAGGCAGGCAGGAAAAATGCTCCCAAAAGACAAGTATCTTTACAAATGACAGAATATTTATTAACAATACCTTTAAAAAAAGAGTACATATGCTAGATCACTGGTAAATATCATTTACACTGGGGTTGGGAACTACCTGGGGTGTCATTTTTTTTTTCATTCATTTTATTGTTTTGTTGATTTTTGTGTGTGTGTGATTTTAAGTTCTGTTGTATTTTAACATAGAAGTAACCATATCAAACTAAGAGAGGAACACAGCTTGAAATACTGACAATATTTTTTTCTGGTTACCGCCCTAGTTTTTACACAAGTGGAATCCTGATTATGACTTTATTGGATAAATATAGCTAGAAGGTTGAAAAGTTAACTTCTGTTATTTGTAAGCAAAAATGACAAATTACAGGCAAATTTGAGCTCTCTGAGAAAGAAGAAAAGGTGGCAGAGTGTTTACATGTGAAAATTTTTATAGAAAATTTCATTGCCTTTTATATGCACTGTTCCACAAGTGTCAGCTTACAAAACCTCCCCCATTATAACAAATAGTTCTTTTCAAAAGAATATTTTTTTTGATATTGTCATTTTCCAATGTGTGATTTTAAGACCTAGAAGGTAAAGCTTATAAAGCAACGAAGCTACCTGCTGCAAAACAGGATAATCATCAAGATAACATACAGTTATACTAAAGATCTTTTATCGTGTCATGAAAAAATTCTTTGCGGCAACTATTTGCTGAAATAGGAGAAATTTGCCAAATTCCATACATGATTTTGATTCAAAAGAAGGGCTCTATTATTAAAGACATACACATATATAAAGAAATTATGAATCCATCAACAGAGAATTACCTTTTTAAAAAATGTACATTCAAGACAGATACATTTAAAGATAGTAAATTATCTTTTATCCTTTGAAAGACTTGATTGACTATAGTCACTTTTGGTCTATGTTACTACTGTATATGTAACTTCAAATTTAATGTCTAAGATAACGCTACTACAAAGACGATGCTAACTTAGTTGAGTGAAAGGAAAGTCTTACTGTACAATGCTAAATTCAGGGATGGGAATATTGCACAAGGTACCTCTTGGGCAGTTAGTTTAGGTTTTGAGTTTGCAGCCATTCCTGAAACCATCTCGAGTTGTGTTGAACAACAAAATTCACAACAGGGTGGGAAAATATATTGTACATATCAAAAGGACTTGATCCAATGCATTAACCGTCCAAAGAGTCATTTACATACAGTAGCCTTGAGTTACAGACCAAATCTTCAGCTGTTCTGCCACTGAATCTTGTAAAACTGTACAAGTAATTTGTAATTTATTTACCAAGAAGAGTTTCAAACTCTTTCTCTAAAGCAAATATTCTCAAATAATAATTGTATGATTGTGTTGCCCATAGCATTTTACAGCAGAGGAAAAAATTAATATCTACATTTCATGTTAACTTTAAAAAATTCTATAAAACACTAAATATATAATAAAAAATATGCATATAAGGACATATGTAAACTGCTTTGGTAACATCATATTACAGATGTCTTCAGTGCATTGCAGAGTTTCCAAAGAAACTTCAGACAAAGCTAGATTTGCTTTGAGGAAGTACTGTATAATGCCATTCCTAAAGAAGCAAAAAACATTTTTTTTCCAGTAATAAGATGTACTTGAACAACAATATTACTTAGTACTGGGTGTCTTCAAAACAACTAGCTAAATGTTGCTTATATTATAAACAGCAAGTCCTTTAGATAACTTTTGTCATAAACTGGACCTGGCTGTGAGGGAAATCATGATCGTGCTGATGGCTGACAGTGTACATGCATTTGAAGTGGAAGGTCCGGCTCCTCTTGCATAGGCATCTGAAAAGAGAGAATAAATTCACTCAATACTGCTTCACCCTAGCTACAGAGGAAAACGAGGCCAAAGGGTTTTAGGCATCAGCAGAACTGGCCAGATCCTACCAGAAATAACAATTTCCTAATGACTTTTTAATATCAGTTCTATGACTACCTAGCCAGGAACCTAAGAGTAGGTTATGGGACATCTCTGGACCTCCGTTGATGCATTTGCAAAATAAGGATTCTACATCTAATGTGAAAAGAAACCTCAATGTTACTAATAACATTACTAATGAATATTATATCAATGATGCAGCAAAATAAAAGTTACTGTTCCCTTTTTAACTCTACCTCTGTGTTGGGCATAGAGCCACGGGACACTTGATTCTTACAAAAAATGTAAGCACATCTGGTATTGTTATTACATTATTTAACAGATGAGGAAATTAGGGCCCAGAGAAGTAAGATAACTTGTCTAAGGTCAACCAGTTAGTAAATAGCTGAATTGGGATTCAAATCCACGTCTGTCTAAATATATCCTTTTCTCCCAACAAAATCATCTCCATCCTTTTAAATAAAACCTTTTCTAATAGGTCTTACATTTTTCATAGTAACAGATTACCAACTGTTGTTCGAGGTTCTCCAAGATTGTAAGATCTTTGACCAACAAAATGGACCATGTTTTGAGGGAGAGAACATGTTTTTTTCACAGTTATATCCTTATCATCTAATATCAATTAATTATACCAATATAATTGCTTATGATTTGTTTTTTATAATGAATTAAACCAAGAATCACCAATCTAAAAAAAAAACAACAACCAAACAATCCTTACAATGATTAGAAAGTATGAAGTCAGATTTTAACAGAGTGAGATAAATTAACCTCCATAAAACCCCAATCTTGTGTTTTTGTGGCTTGGTAATTACTTCCACATCTCTGGTTCCACATCTCTGGTTCCTTTCAACAGAATTTAGAGTCCTTGCCTTACTGAGGTATAGAGACCAATTCTCCCCAGTTTTTTTAAAAGACAAGAATGCTGAGGTGCCTGGGAGGCTCAGTCTGTTAAGCGATGGACTCTTGATTTAGGCTCAGATCATGATCTCAGGGTTGTGAGATCGAGCCCCGCGTTAAGCTCTGCGGTGGGCATGGAGCCTGCTTAAGATTCTCTCTCTACCTCTGCCTCTGTTCCTCCCCTACCTCTAAAAAAAAATAAAAGACAAAAATGTCTCTATGTTTATGTGGAGAAAAGGTACAGTAAATATAAACTTCATCTGGAAATTGACAAATCACTCCTGAGTCGGGAGCATGGATTGCTGCAGCCTCTGTCTCCACGAGGTCTTGTTCTATTTGTCAATGTTAGCAAATTCCAATTCAGGGGAAGGGTAAAACGACCAATGAACGTTTCCTTGTCTGGTCAGAAGCATCTACATTTTACAGATGAAGTTAAAATTGCTTAGTGGATGCTTTACTATAACTTGGTATCAGCAAGACATACTAGACCCTTTTCCTCATCTGAAAAACAATGTGATGAACACTTAGCAGAGTGTCTGAAACACAGGATGCTGTGGAGAGAATTTTGCCCAAGATTTAAATACCATGTCTTCACTGATGGCTTGACAATCTCTATCTCCAGCCCTTTATCTTGAGACAGTTAAACCCAAAGGCCAGTGAAAATCTACACTTAAGTATCTAGCTGCAATCTTTTTTTTTATTGTGGTAAAATACACATAACATATAACTTGCCATTTTAACTCCTTGAAAGTATACAACTCAGTGGCACGAAGTACACTCCAATGTTGTTCAACCAGCACCACTATCTAGTTCCAGAACTTTTTCATCACACCACATGGAAACCCAGGACCCATTCAGCTGATATTCACACCACTGGCCAGCAACTACCAGTCACTAATCTGATTTCTGTCTCTGTGGATTTGCCTTTTCTGTTTTTTTTTTTAAATAAATGTAATCATGCAATAAAAATAATATTCTGCTGAAATATTTGCAAACATAGTATTTAAAAAACAGGATTGAATATATATATTTGCTCAAAAAAAGAATATTCTCACACTGCTCAGTCTTCGTAAATAAAGATAATCTTGACTATATATAGACATATGTATTTATGTACATGTTACATACACACATTCAAAATTAATAGTGTCAAGTTCAAAATATTTTTAGCCACAGACATTGAGTTATATTGTTTTGCTAAAGACAAATAGTTACAGCATTTTAAAGAACGCTTTGCTTTTTTCTCCTGACTGAGTCATGCTTTTAACTTTCTGAGCTATAATTTTACAGTTATTGTAGATGCAAACCACACGTCCACATGGGAAAACCTGTGTGATGGGTCTGGGGCTGCTTTAATCTGATTTTTTATTGGGAACTGATTAAATCAGTCAAAACGAGTCAAATTGTCTTCTCTATGAAACTGCCTGTGATCAGCAAACATCAGTTGCCTGCTGAAAGGGGACAGTACTGCCCATTTTCATAGAAGACTTTCTTTGTGGGCTTCACTTTGCCCAAGCCTGGACTCATCGGGAAGACTTAGGAGATCTAGCAGCAGGGGGAGAGGAGGAAAGAGACACTCTTACTTGATATCTTTGGAATTCGAATTTGTTCACTGCTGCTGCCATCTCCTCCATCACTGAATGGCTTAATTTCTATTATATAATCTTCATCAAAAGGCAAAGAAAGCTCCACTGATGTTTTATTTGTCTCAATGACAGATGTGCTGCTTTGTCTGTTCCATCTGTACAAGACCTGCCAATATAGAAAGAACAGGTGTCACCTGCTGTCCTCACAAAGGCCCCGAAGATGGAGCATTCATTTGTTCTCACCTCTGGGCACCAGCGAAGTGTGGGAACACTGAGGTTGTCAGGCTGCCCACACACACTTGGGAGGCTCATTTATAGCAAGGGACATGTCTGCAGCCACCGTTTCATTATGAGGAAGGAGTTTACAGGACACCACAGCACAGGGACGGAGGTAGCATCTGTCAACCAACACACCGTATGGCCTCACATAACCTCTGGAACGTTCAGGTAACATGCCTGGAAAACGAATTCCTCTTGGAGGCCATATAGAGCTCAGTTGCACGTGAGGGACTTTGGCCATAGAATCAACTTGGCCACTGTGTGACTATACTCCTATTTACAATGTGAGCTTCATTACATGGATGAGGAAACGATGACATTCACCTCGCTGGGGTATTTTCAAGATTGCATAAGGATTGCATATAAGTGATGGACTTGGCTCAAAGGAAGCATGGAAGACATACAGTGTTTATGATGGCTTAAAGGGAACATGAGATAAACAAACATCCTTGGCAAAGGTAAGAAACACAAGGCAGGCATCACACATTATTATTATCATGAATCCTTCAGAGAAAGCACATTTCAGCACAGGGAGATGATCTCTGAAAGGCAAGGGCAGGAACTCCCTTCTCCTCCGCCTCAGAACCTTTTCTGAGCTACGTGGAAAACGGGATATTCTGTGGTGATTACTGTCTTTCCAGAAGTGTCTATAGCTTCCACAATCCCACTCATGTTTCCCTTCTTGGCCTCCCCTGGATGGGAGTCCGGGGTGGTGGCTCATTTGATGAGGTTCCCAACTAGGTCTCCTGAAAACACATCCCCCTGCCTTGAATTACCTACTCTGATTGCCACCAACTCCAACCAGAAACAAAATCTAAAAGCCTGGACAAGTGCATCTACCTTTTTGGATATAACAACTGTGATGATAACAATCCTGCAAATACTTTCCGATGTTGACTGCGACATAAGCACCTTATCAACATCGCCATGTTTAACTGTCACAACAATTGGACAACACAGGCATTATTATTCCATGGCACAGATGAGAAAACAGAGGCTGGATGAGGTCACAGAGCTGGTACGTGGCAGGGTGAGAACTCCTAAACCCCTTCTCTTAAATCACAATCCTCCAACAGCTCCAGTTTCTCCTGGTAGTGAGAAACAGAGGGGTGGGTGATGAGTGTTCTCTGTCCTGGCTGTGTGGCAGAAGCACTTGGGGAATGTGTAAAATAGTGACACTCTAGCCCAGTGCTTCTCAACACAGTGGAGGGGGGTGGAGGGGCAATTTTGCTCCTCTCTCCCAGGGGGCATTTGGCAATGTCCGCAGACATTTTTGGTTGCCACAGAGGCACTCCTGTTTACTGGGTGGGGGCCAGAGATGCTGCAAAACATCCTACAACGCAGAGGACGGTCCCTAAACCGAGAGTCCTCCAGCTCAAACTGGCCAAAGTGAGGAGGCTCAGAAGGCCTGCTATGGCCCCATCCAGAGTTGGACTCCATGGAGGGGGTGTTGAGGCTGTGGTACTTAAAAAAAAAAAGAGTTTGACATGATGTTAATGCGGCTGGAAATCCTGGATTAGATCAGGGATCTAACCCGTGTATCAGAATTGCCTGGAGGGCTTGTTCAAACACAGATCACTGGACCCCACCCCAGAATTTCTGACTTAGTAGGTCTGACGTTGGACCTGAAAATCTCCATTTCTAACAAGTTCTCAGATAATGCCAGGGCCTCTGGTTCAGGAACCATGCTTTGAGAACTGAAAGGTTAGCTCACATTTCAAAATTCTGATCTGCTGGGGTTAAGGATAAGGCCACTCCACTACTGAGATAAAAACCAAACACACATAAAATTCATAAAATTCCCTCAAAATGGTATAGATCCCATTTGTTCCCTGGCATTTCATCACCTTAATTTATATCTCTCTAAGACAAGGTGGAAAACACAATTTCCTTAAGGTGGAAAGATTCATAAGCGCCCCCCTCCTTCTCTGGAGCATCAGTCGTATCAAACTCGCCATCCCCTCGTTAACGAGCAGGCTCAAATAAATCCTCAGGCACATTCAGGAGTGTCAAAGCGTCTCACCACGGCCCTTCAGGAACATGGGCTGGCTGATGGGATGCAAGGGCACAGCTGGCTTTGAGGAATAAATTGCTTCTTTGATTTACCTCTGGTCCTTGCCAGACAGAGCACAGAGAATTCAACCAGTTTCAAATATAAATCCAAAAGAAACACTTCCAGGAAAAAATAGCCCCGTTATCAGTGCGGCTTATCAGTCTTGTAATATTAGGGACTGCATTGGAACCTAAATAAAAGCCTGTAAAACCTTTATTTACACCACTCGGTTTAGCTGATTGATTTGAAGGCTGTGCTTGCATTTCATATAATCCAGGGTGGAAGACCTGGAGAAAGAGTGGATTCATGGGAGTAATGATAACAGTAGCAAACGTGATTCAATGCTTACTTTCTGTTTGAACGCTGTATGTTCTTTTTCTTTAATGAAAAGTTAGAGAAGTTTAGTTTTTGTTCTTATCACATTAGACAGCATCAACAACCTGAAATTATTTTAGTTGTAGTCCATTTTTCAATGTCTGGGTGAAACATCAAAGTGGAGATTTGTCCTAAGTTATCAAAGATGACAGGTGTTGCCTTGGGAATCAGTATAAGTCGCTAAAATGGAGCCATTGGATCTCTGATTTTCTTACTAGATGTAGATCAATATATGAAGTGTCCAGATCATCAATACCCCAAAAAAAGTGAAGTCACTGCCTCCCAAAGGTGTGATTTCCTTGGATTTCAGTGACCTTCTGGGGAAGGTCCTTAGGGCACAGTTTTATGCTTCTGTTCTTGCAGCTGTGGTCCCTGGATGTTTTTAAATCACTGAGACACTCCCATAATAAAGGTTAACAATAGGACTCTCAGCTACTTTCCCTCAAACTGGATTTCCTCTGCTCCTCGTCCTTCACGGGACATCCTTGCATGCTACAATGAGCAACATTTAGGTGATTTGGTGTTCTATGGCAGTTCCCACTCTTTGGCTACAACCATCACAGTGATTTGGATTTCTGGACCACTATACCAGGGAGAAAGATGAGGCAGTGGTTGGTATCAGAGCATTTAATTGTGTTATTTTGACCTGTGCTTTGATTCAAAGCACTATCTATGGAACCTGGCAGGGAACCTCTCCCCACTTCACTGACACAGATATATACTCAGCACCTGGAGATGTCCTCCTCCAAGCAATGAGAGCTCTGTCACTACCTACTATGTTATGGGATGCCTGGGCTCTTTGACCCTGGGGAGCTTTACGGTGGCTTTGGAGGATCTGCCTGACATCTTCAGTGGGCCAGTGAACACCGTATGTTCTAAGACCATTACCTCTTGAGGTCGGCACCCTTATTATTCTGATTTCAAAGATGAGGATGCTGAGACCTGAAGATACTATGCAATTTTCCCAAGGTACCATGAACAGTGAAGGATAGAGTTAGCATTCAAATGCAGGCAAGTCTAGGTCAACAACCTATATTCTTAACTCAGCCTAGTTTGGCCACCATCTGTGTGGGAAAATTGTTTCCCCTCTCTGGTCTCTGTCTTCACAAATGCAAAACAAGGGAGGTTAGAGGGTAGAAAACCGATGGCCCTGCATATTTTAACTGTTTGGCTCTTGTAGTGTTTATTTTATTTCAAGTTAGATGTCCACATTTAAAACCATCCTGCATATTTTAACTGTTTGGCTCTTGTAGTGTTTATTTTATTTTAAGTTAGATGTCCACCTTTAAAACCATCCAAAAAATTATACATGAAAAAAATGTTGCGTTTTACTGAAAAACTGGAAAATATGGCCATACTGTTTGGCAACACTACGTAAGAGCTCAGAAGCCACGGCTGCTTCTGGACAATGAGAAAATCTCTAATTCATCATAGTCTTTCATGCTTCCTGTTGTATCACATTGGCATGTGCCCACCTCAGAACCTTTGCACATCTGGTTCACTGTGCTTGGAACACTCTTTCCCAGAGAACTGTCTATCTTTCTCCCTTTTTCATAGCCCAACTGAAATGTCTGCGCAAAAGTTCAGAGAAATATGAAGATACTAGAAAATTTCTCCTTTAATAAAAGAGAAAATGCCATCCCAAGGGGTTAAGTGATTCACTTAGAGTCACATAGTCAATAGAGGACCAATATGTGGGTCTCCTATCTCTTTGTGCTATATGCTAGAAGGCCCTTCCAGAAGACTTTGCTCTTAAAAAAGGCCCAGTAAAAGGTCTGAAGATTAGTTTTTAGGGAATGTTTCTCCATTGGTACAATACAAATCACCGTGCCATGTGAATGAAAGAAAAGGAATCCATGACAGGGAGCATTTTCCTGAATCTCTAATCATAATACCTAAGGTTCTACCACCAACTATGTCAACTCCCAATTCCAGCTCAGGTTTTATCACCTACTTTCGAACAGTCCCATGTTTTTTTAACTAGTTCCTGACTAGTTAAAGCTAGTTAAACTGCCTATCTGCTACGCTCAACATCTCTGTGCAAAAATGCCACAAAATATAGCCTACAGACTGGTTTTGTGTGGCCTGCATTGCACTGCCTCGAATGTTGCTTCAAACTGAAACGAAACAAGATATTACCAATTGCTTTTAATTGTGGCACCAAGGCCATTCACATTTTCTTTTCTAGCTCTTTAAAGTCAGGCTAACACTCTGGGATCAAGCCAATGAATCTTCTACAAATTCTTTGCTTCTTTTTCTCTGTATAAATCTCTCTAACTATACGAACATGAACAAAAATGATTAACCATTCATAATATTGTTGATTAAAAAAAAAAAGACAACCAGGACAAGCACAAAACAAAGCTGACAGGAGAGATGTTACAAATGTGGTTCTTCAAGAGTTTTTGAAGACACAACCACAGGGTCTTCAACCATTTCTGATTGACTCTGCCTGATTCCGAAGTTTAGGCAATTTCCTACATCTGGCTTATTGCCGTGGACCATTTATAAAACTCAGAGGAAACCACTGTGGGGACAGAGATGCCTAGAGGGGCTGTGGGATGTCATCAGGGAAAGTGAGAACATAGTTCATATGATTTCCTGAGAAGAGACTGTTCTCACTAACAGCAGGATTAGGGGCCTCTGCAAAAAAGAAATTACCCACTTTGTATCCTTTTACTTCCGACTCATTATCTAGGGCCTTCACTTGATCCCAATTCAGGATAATTTTGGAGTCCGATGAATTCCATATGATGTTTCCAGGGGGTTGACTTGGTGCTATAAAAAAATTAAGATATACGAAGTCACAGATTATTAAGTCTCAATGGATTCTGAGGAATATCTCCTTACTAGAATTCAAGAGTGGAAGCAATTTAATGGGCTATTGCACTAATATGTGTCTTCAAGGTCACTAAAATCTGACGAGATACAGCATTGCAAATGGAAAAAGATTCAGTTGGTCGCCTAACATTGATATCTAAAAGAAGTAGCCTTTCTCAGTGAGGAGAAAAACATTTATCTTTCTGTCCTCTGGAGCAATGAATTTTGCATGGTGTTCGGAAAGGTTCAGTTAAAATGCTAAGGTAAATTTGAATCCACATAATGATACCAATTAGTATGCAAATGATCATTGGGAGGTGGGGATGGGGAATGAACTGGGGATATGTCTGATGAATCCCTAAAATATTTCTGAGCAAGGATGTTCTTACGTGGCTTTCTGGTTGTCACATTGACCGTTGCACTGGATGGGCCTGTCCCCGCAGTATTATACGCCTTGACAGCTAAATGATACAGTGCGCTGCCTTTTAAATTGGTGATTTTTGTTGATGTCTGATTTCCAATTGTTCGTATTTTTCTAGCATTTTCTTCCTTGTCATCATGTCTCCAGTATTTAACCTGAGAAAATAAAAGGGAAGACCTTGGAAATCATACCTATTGGGGATATTTCCAATATCATCAGCTGACTTTTTTAAAAATGCAGATTGTTACGATTGAATTAATTTTTTATACCAAATCATAAGCAGAACTTTCAGAGCCAAGGGGTTGGTATGCTCTGAGAACTTACCTGCAATAGGAAGGGCCCCCTTTTTGTTCTGAGCTTCATAGTAAGATGGAAAATTGGCACAACCATTGTTGGATAATTCTCGCTTGTCCCCCACATTTATTTTGAGCCCAAGTGATACTGCGTGTGTCAGAAGTCAAAGCTCATTTTGCCAACCCTATTGTAAATGCTTAGACCCACATGTATTTTGAAAAAGATTTCTCGAGTGTACCAGAGAAAGGGTGATCTCACAGTGGAATGTTAATGATTCAACTAATGTCTACTAGAAGCCATTGTTCTTTGAAACAAATGCCTCTAAACGGGAATCTGAGTCTTCTTCTCAATAGACTGTGTCTTGAAGGTCTCATTGAGGGGTAGATCTTTCCCAGACCCAATGTACATATCTCTTGCTTACCTCATAGCCTTGTATCCGTCCTCTATTCTTCTCCATGGGGGAGGCCCAGAAAACTTCAATGTCTGTGGCAGACAGACTTCTGGCAAAGATGCTGGCTGGTGGTTTGGTGGGTTCTACAGATGAGTGTGGAAAAAGTAATTACTCTATCAGTTGCATCAGGATAGACTTCTAGATACTGGCATTATAAGGAGCAAATAACCAATGACTGTATAACAGCCCTTAGTGATTATGACCCAAATTTAGAAGCCAAAGACTTTGTCTTTACCATGTCTAGTACCACTCCCTTCCAGCTATTAATCATGACTCCTCTGTAAAATGACCCTTCTAAATTTGGGGGTAGGTGGAAGGGAAGTAATCCAGGACTGCTTGAATTTAAGCACCAAGTTTTCATAGCTAGTAATTCCTTTAACACACATCCTTCTTAATTAGCGTTTGCCATAGGTGAGAGTCCTGGTCACTGGATTATGAAAATCAGAGCGTAGAACAAAGGAAAGCCAACTGACTTGAGTAAGACTCAGTAACACTCTCCTGAGTGACAGTTCAGTCCTAAAATCAACAACATCTCAGAACTGAACAAATATCATATAGAGAGGCAGCATAAGTCATACCTTCTTCTGCAGAATATACTACTGTAGTGGGACTGAATGGGCCTTCTCCTTTATTGTTGAAGACGCCCACTTTAACCTCAAAGGGAGAGAAGGGGCGCACGCTCTCATTCCTGAACACATATCTGGAGGCATCGGCTGATGCCAGGACTGTCAGCATCCAGATCATTTTGCCATAGGGCCGGAAGGCCACCACATAGCCAAAGCCTCTGCCATTTTGTAATTCCTCAGGGACCGTCTGGAAAAGAAGGGAGGTGGTCTTCAGAAATCACAGCAGTTTGATTCAAATGCTAAAACTGTTTTATTTCACCCTACCTCCCAACATTCTTATATGCATTCTTCCCCACCTATCTTACTTTGGGTTTTGTCAAGAGACTTAGGTTTGGGGCTTGCCATCAGTCTACATTAGCTATGGATGAGGTATTGAAGTAGGGTTAAACAAACAAACCCCAACGAGAACCTGTACTGGACAGCCTGGCTTCTTGATGGGGGAGACACAGCTCTGAAGTTCTTAGAAATGACTATGAAATTCAGTTGATAGTTGATCTAGAAACCAACAATGCAACATGTACCATCCAATACAAATCTTCCTCCAGTGCCAAACAGACAAAATATCTCGTTGAAGATCTCATCTTGGCTCAGACAAGATCTTCCCCCTCAGAACTGAGGACTTAAGCTGGAGGGGGTGAGTAATTTCTTTTATTGCTGGGGCTTTAGTTAAATGAAATATTTTAAGTTCGGGGACTACTTAGTTTTGTTTCAAAAACATTAAGAATCCTTACTAAAATTCCAATCTCCTCTCTCAAAATCAATTTTTAATAAATTGGTGACTAACCTACCTCCAAGTTGTTTTAAAAATACCTCATAGAAGGGGGCCTCAGAAGCAAAGTCAACTGCCAGGAAACCGTGCTGGTACACCAAATCTATTGCTGGCCGAGGTTTTTAATCAATTGGCTATGCATCAATTCAGGAAGAGGGGAAAACTGGTTTTCTTTGAACCAGCCTTCATGGATATATATATGTATACATTTTTTCTTGTGTTGTCTTCCATTTCATGATTGTTTTTTCTGTGATGAATCCAATTCAAACTTAATTCAACAACTGATGGGCAAGCACCATCTTTTCCTGCTACCCATTAGCTAGGTGAGAGGGAGTGTTTGCACCCCACTGAATTTTAGCTCTTCAAAACACAGGAGAAAACTTCTCAGAGTTGTTTAACATAGAGGAAAAAAATAAAATAGCCTAGACTACTGTACGTTCCTTTTGTTCCATGATTCATTTACCTCCCAGGTTATAACCAGTTCAGATTTGCTGCCTCCGCCACCACTGACGTTAGCTGGGGTGACTTCGGGGACTGTGCAGGAAACAAAAAACAAGTCACGTCAGGTGTTAAAAGCAAATGAGGGGCAGGAAGGTCGCCTGGCTGAAGTGACTCACTTTAAACAAATACGCCGATAAACATATCTTTGTCATTTGAGATCAGAAACAGTGTGGTCAAGTGGCCCAAAGCATCAGCTTAAAGAAGTGAAACGTACCAAGGAAATTGCTGTTAGTTACCTGTTTCCCATTCAACAAGGTACACAAGGTATGTGACAAGTCTGACCAATTGAGTTCAGCTCCATGTCTGGAGGCCGAGTTTCAGCAGTTTGAAAGGACTGAGGTTCTGGTTCTAATGCTTGGATAGGCATTTATTAACCATGCGGTGGCACACAGAGGACAGACAACACACACTCTGCCTGTGCAGAGCTCACAATGTCTTGGGGGTCGAGAGCACACGCAGAACAATTACAGAGCAACGTCAACGACAAACAACAACACGGTGCAGACAGAATGAAGTGCAGTGGCGTTCTCAAGTAGGAGGCTGCTCAGAGGAGGGCTGGGCTAACGGCTTCTCGGAGGAAGGTGAGTTTTGAGCTGAGTGCTGAAGGAAGTGGTGGACATAGGTTGACCCCTGGCTCACTGTGCTTAACCTCTTTGATCCCCAGTTTTCTCTGTAAAAGAGGGGAAATTATGCTAGCTTCCTCCTCAGGACTCCTGAGAGGAATCAATTAAACGACAGTTTTAGAGGGGGAAAAGAGCATGGGGATTAGCTAGTTATCATCATGTAAATGAAAGACTCCAGACAGAATTTAAAAATTGATGACTGGGTTGTTCCCTCAGTTAAAGCCAATGACATAAATCTAGATGGATTTCTGTCCAAAGAGTAGGGTCAGGGTTCCCACTTGCTTAGGAACCTTCAACAAACATATCACCTTATCACAGCTGGGGGCTGTGCAAAGACCCACAAGGAAGCCTCCCACTTCCCAGGAGAGAGTACAAGTGAGGCAGATGCATGTTATTCTCGCCCTGTGCCCAAGCTGTGCCCACACAGGGTCATACTAAATTGCTGACCGGGCTTGTATGAATTAGCAGGATGTTCCGAATCTTAGCTTCTGGGAATGGCTGATACTCTAAGAAAATCTTACTGGATATTTCTGAAGAACTTATTTTTGCAACTAGTGATTTCTGTGTGTTGATTTTATTTGAAATGTGGGATGTGTATTAAAAAAATAATTCCTGGTTGAAGAATCTTGGTGACGAACCCACGAAGAAAGAGTTGGTGTTCAGAAGAACTAAGCACAGGGTGTCTCTCCCTGTACAAGGAGACCCAGTGAAGAGTGAGATCTTAGCTCTTGAAGCTGAGCATCTACTGGCCTGATTTCTGATCATTAAGTCATTCAAGGGAAGGGGGTGCTAATCCAGAGCCTCATTAGGGCTGAAGAGCAGGAAGAATTCAGAGCCTTTTCCTAAGAGATTATAGCCACTGGCACAGACTCTCTGTGTCCTGCTGCTACTCACGAGCCTCTTCTGTCCTCCGCTTCTCTGAGGGCCGGCTGGGTTCCCCGATCCCAATCACATTGGCGGCAACTGTGCGGAATTCATACTCAACCCAAGGGTTCAAACCCACGACAGTCGCTGTGAATGTCTTTCCATCAATAAGCTCTGGGACTGAAAGACATCAAAAGATGGGGATGTTTTATAGGATTCCACGTTAAGCAGATAGGAGCTTCCATCCATCCTCATTACCATTACTGTGTGCTGAGGGCACTGGAGTCAGTCTGAGACAAGCTGTATGACTGCTGTTACAGGGAAGCAATCCCAGAACTCTCTTTTACTAACCTAACAAGTTCAAGTCAGATACCAGCAGACGACATTATGGTCTTCAAGGCCCCAAAGCATTGACAGTAATCATTAATGCTATCACCTAATACATTTTTCAGCATTTACTGCACAGTGTTAGGCACACTATTTACTTTTTACAAGTAAAGTAAAATTACTGTCCTCATTTTTATAGATGAGGAAAACGTGCCTTGTAAGGGTTAGGTTACTGACCCAAGATTGCAGTGGATTTGCACCTTTGACTGTGTGGTCCAAGCTCTTTAACCTATTATAATAATGAAGTTAACAACGTTACAAATCTATAATGCCACCGACAGGAACTGTACTAACATATCTCAAGAAATAATCTGAAAACATGAAAGGCCATGAAGAACTCAAAAAAAGGAGTCAGAGAGGCAGAATTTGATCATATTCACCCAGCTATATTTGGAGAAGGGCTCCTTCCCAAGAGGTCATCATGGCCCACCGGTTGATACTAGAGGCCAAGAAGCTGTGGACATTGCCTCCATGCTCGCTGAACAACTTTTTGAGTTTTAAACTGGTTATCATAAAGATTTTCCATGTGAGGGGTGCCTGGCTGGCTCAGTCAGTAGAGCATGCAACTCTTGATCTCAGGGTTGGGAGTTCAAGCCCCACAATGGGTGTAGAACTTACCAAAAAAATAATAAAATAAAATAAAACAAAACAAAACAAAACAAAACAAAACAAAACAAAACAAAAAGATTTCCCATATAGCCCAGAAGACTCAAAGGGAGGTCTCCTGTGACAAAGCTGAGGTCATCATACTGGTGACTAGGATTCAGTGGCTGCCAGCCTCCTTAGGCCACACTAACACAATCCTAGCCTCCAAAGGTGTAGAGTGTGGGCTTTGGAGTCAGACTAACTCGATTCTAAACTTGAATTCACACTTAGTAGCCCACCGACCTTGGGTAAGTCTCTTAACCTTTCCATGCCTTGGTTTCCCTACCATACAATGAGGCTAATAACAGTATCTATTCACAATGTTGTTGAGAAAATCTAAAAAAAAAAGCACTTAGCAGAGCATATAGCACATAGCAAGAGCTCAGCAAATTCTAGTGTTTTTTTTTTAACCATCGTTATTATCCGCAGCAGCATCTTCATCCTCTTTCTTTTTTCATTATATTTCTGTAGTACTTCCTGTTCTTAAAAATGTTTCACAATTGTTTCTCTTTTGGTTCATAAACAATTCTTATCATGCCCATTTAACAGAAGGGGAAGATGAAGTTGTATAGAGAGTCAGGGCTAGCACGATCCCCTAACTTCCAGATTTTTTCTATCTTCCCTTCCTAGCCACCCTTGTGACTCAGAATAAAGTCAGAGATTGAGCTGGAAACACAGAAACCCATTTCTGAGGTTGGATAAGCTGATGGGAAAAAAAATGATGCTGTTAAAATCAATACGACTCATCTGAATTGCACAGAACTAGGCCTATCACTCCATGCATTTATTTCTACCTCAAAACATTAAGACTGCACGGCCAACCCTTGGGGACCAGAGGAGTGTGTATCTTGCTTGCAAAAACTACTTGTTTGTCCATTCTTCCTCAAATGAAACCTAGATAAAATAACTAGAATCAATTTGGAAGGGCAGGGATGGTGTGGCCATCTCATATAGTTTTGCATATAACAAAATCTCATGCCTCTTCATGTCCAAATTTAGCCATCAAAAAAAAAAAAAAAAAGATACCAAGTCAAGAGGGCCCAGGCAGTCCTTAGTTACTGGTTTCTTGAGAGCCATAGACAAACTTTACAGAGACTATGTAGACTGGTATAATCCACTGCTTCTCAAAGTGTATTAACAGCAGTACACGGATGATTTTAGGTAATATGCAGATTGATGCATTTTATTTTTACAACTAATGAATTTTAATACGTATGTTAAGAAAAAATATAACCAACACACAGACCTAGCATTTCATAGACATTGTAGCTTAGGACAAGTTAAAAAACAAACAAATAAATGTGAGTTGATATAAAGAAAAATATTAACTAAACGATAGTACCATTCACTGAGGTTTAGGAAACACTGCCATAATGTATCATTCATAGCTGCGTCTGAGTAAGAACTTTGATGGCCCTTGGCTTCTGCCACAAAGCTTTGTCCATTATGCTGAGTTTCAGAAGCCTCTGTGAGACACTAGCACCAGGCATCCAGTATGGTACCTGTATTGACTGCTTGCCAGCCCACGGAGAATGGAGTCCTGGCTTGAATGACATACATGGTGATGGGGCTGTGGTTGTCAGGTCCGGGTCTCCAGGAGAGCTGAGCGGTGGTATCTGTAATTTCATCTATGGTCACAGCCTCTGGGGGTCCTGGGGGACCTGTGAGAGAGCAAGACCCTCGGAAGTGGAGCATTGTGTTCACATGTCCAAGCAAGGGGTTGCATAATTGAATGCAATGCTGATCCATTCAACCATTTATTCAACCACTCACAGATTCATCACTTGTCAATTCCTTTTTGAATGCCTGTTGGGTGCCCAACATTCTTCTAGGCTCTGAAACTACAGAGATGAATGAGACACGGACCCTTCTTTCTAGGGGCTCACTAAATAATCAGAAAAAAATAATAGGTAAACAGAGAATTAAAATAGAATACTGGTTCGAAATGCTAGGAGAGAATATTGAGATACCACAAAAACTCAAATTCTTAACTTCATCTATCATATACTTACAGGTTTCTGGTATGGGTCAGGCAGTATTATCTTTGGATAGAGTAGTGATAAATGAAGATGAAAGTCTTTTGGAAATGGTCATTTCTAGCACTGCAAATGTGGATTTGAGCAGAACTGGATTTGGAACTTTGATGGTCACAATGCTGCTCCACACATTTCCACTGTACTGTAATTACTGATCCCACCCCTGCCCCAGATCATATGCAAACACACCCTTGTATGCAAGGGAACTTCTGTGAAAATGGCCAGTGCTCAAGAGTCAAAAGATTGTGGTTTCTTCAACACAACTTCAGAATCGGGCTGGAGTCTAACGACCCTCATTTGCAGTTTTGTAAGTCATACCTGTATTTTTCCCCTTATCTTCCTGATGTTCACTGTTTCTGCCCATGTATTTAAACCATTGAAATGAGAGGAAATCAGTTTTAAATGAAGGCTTGGAAATCTTAAATAAACAGAGGATGGAAAGCAGTAGGCAAACAACCACAAAATATCCACCAAGCACAGCCCCAGAGGCGTCTTAGACTCCGACAGGAAAATCTCTTACCAGGCAGTTAAATGCACTTTCAGCAAGACACAACTGACCACCTCAGGAGGGAAGGTGATGGTGAGGTAGACATGATGACAATCCTCATGTCCCTGAGGCAGGAATAAGGAGATATTCCTGGGAGGGCTTTGCTCAGCCCCATGTAGTGGTCAAGTGTACTGCCTTGCACTACTGGGCCATGCCACTGGGCACGGAAGAAAGACATCTAGCGGAATGGTGAAAAGTTAATTGTAATTTCCCTAAGTAAGACTTTGTTCTGAGATTCACTCCTGTACCCTTCGTAGGATGCCCTAAATTTCTCTTTCCTTTTTTAAAAATCATTTTTATAGACCCACAGGTGAAACTAAATTTATCTTCTCCCTCCTACTCCTGAATGAAAGGTCTGGAAATCTGTATGCTGAAACTGATTAATTTTCCGTCGTGACATTTCAGCATGCCAGCCTAATGCCACCTGGATAGAGCTGAGGCAAACCTTGGTCTTTGCAACCCTGATTAACCAGATAGAGTCCAGAAGACCACATCATCATCTTTTTTTCTCACTAGCTTTCTCATCCTAGATTCCCACCCCAACCCCCATTTTAATGGATGCTCTCTTTAAAATCAAAGTACCATAAGTAGAAAAGTGTTCCCCTTGAAACTCCTCAATGAACTAAACTGATAGGAATTATCTGAGCCCACTGTGGGAGCTGAGTAAAGGAAAATGAAGGGGTGGTATGAATTTGGCCACTGGCGGTAAAATGGTACTTTCACAACTTTGTTTGCTCTGTATGCTCCTGCCACTGACCACACCGGTGTGGAGATAGGACCTCACAGAATGTTTGCCAACTTTGTCTTGGGGAAGTTGGGTCCCTCTTTCAAAATGAGAAAATGAGCCAATGTTTATCCTCTGAACAAAATGTTCACATGGTCGGGGGCTCACAGATGTTTTGGTCAAGGCAACAGAAGAGGGAACGTTGGTGTGAGACCAATGCCTCAGCTTCTCTCCCAGTGAAGAAGGGCCTTTCTACCTGCCAGTAGTGGGCTATACCCTAAATAAAGTAGATATCAGAGAATCAAGGGGGCTGGAGCCAAGACTCAAAGCTTTACAAAAATCTCTTACAGGGCAGTGAAATGCGTTTCTGCATTTTCCTTGTAATATGCAGAAAAGCTGCAAGGGCAGAGCTAGAGGAAATAAAACGAAAGATTATGGTTTAAAATGGCATATTAATTTATTGGCGTTATTAACTGATTAGACTAGATTTTCTTTTAGACTGAGTTTGCAAATTCCTCTTGGTATTTAATGTTATTTTCTGTGAAATGAAGTATACAATATCATTTAAGAACTTCAAGTATTACTGACTTAAATATTTATTAGTCTAATTTATTGGTGTTTAAACTGCTGATCTGAACATTATCCTAATTAAATAGAGGATAAATTTTCGGCAACAGAATTCTTTTGTCCCCAGGGGAAGAGCAGACCAGCTCTCATGTATTTTAAAATAGAAATAAACACGTTTCCCTAAGTTATTTAATGAGTAGCTCAACCCAGGTTGAAAGTTTTTTGCTCTTATCTGGCTCTTATCTGTAGCATTACGGAAAGGTTTCTGCAGGCCATTTAAAGAGGAATGAAAGCAGACGGGATGGAAAAGCTATTTTCTTTAACCTCTCTTGACAATGAATTTAAGTTGCTGACTCCCACACATCTCCCCCCTCAGCCTAGCAACAAGTCTGTTGCTTCCAATAATACCTTGTTCCCCCTGAACTCAGATTCACCCTGCCTCCACACCTAATTTCTGCTGCAGTTTTGTATTCTTGCTCTCAAGGTTCTGCTGGCCGAAAAGTACCGAAACACCAACGGTTAGGGTTCAGAGGTAGGAGGTGCTAGCCATGAGGTTATTTCGAAGTTCTGATTCGGCTTCACTTTCAACACTTTAGGAAAGCTCCGAGCATGCGTCAGTTTGATTCTGGTACGTTCACTGGTTTCCAAAGACTTTAATTTCAATATAAAAATATTTGTTAAAACTCCATTTACTGTTGCTTTATAAATTGGTTCCATGGGGCTCAGCCAGGGCCTTTGGAGCCATTAGGGTGAAGTTAGGCCATGTTGGTAGGACTCAAGAAAACTTCACAAATGTCAGTTTCCCCATGAACTGCCGGCTGATTTACTACACCCCAGACAGTCAGGAAGTGTTTCCCTCTAAAGCCATATTTTAAGAACTGGATAGAACTATTAACTTCAGGGAAAAAAGGGAACGGGGAAAAACTGGTGATTTTTCTGAAGCCATGGTTCTATCAGTGCCCTAAATCACTAATTTGGCTTAGCCCCGATGAGACATCAAAAGGCACAGTTTGATCCTTCTTTAAACTATTTGCTTGTGTTAATCCAAAATTATTCTAGAAGGTCCTATCAACTACAACAGCCATTCACTGGGGCACTCGGGGCACTCACAGGAGTTGTTTTCAGTACAGAGTAATTGGATTTGCTCTGCACTTTCTGGTGACCCCCCCATGAGAAAGAGATACACAGAACTTCTGTATCTCTATTTAACCACCGTTTACAATGTTCAGCTTCTATCTGACTTTCTTCCAGAATTCTAAACCAGTGAGGTTTTTAGAAATCTGTGCAGGAGTAGATATCACAAAAGTATTCCAAGTACAGAAACCAAAATTCCCATACCTCTTACAATCAGGTCTGCAGCGGCAGAGAGCTTGTCTACACTTGTTTGGACCATGCAGACGTATTTCCCAGCATGCTTCAGCTGGATGTTTCGGATCATCAAATCACCAGCTGAATCCTGCTGATAAAGTAGGGGAAAGTGGCTACAATTACTTTTTAATGAGCTCTAAATATCATTATCACATGAAGGACACTGTGACTAATGGATTTATTTTACACTGGCTGATGAAAACATTAGTGATGCAAGCCATGGCCTATTAAAAATATGTGAGCCTGCCTAAGAGATAAGAACACCAACACTTTCAGAACACACCTTGGACAAGACCTCAGGTCTCTGGTTTCTCTGGGTCTCTGGAGCAGTTTGCCACCCATGTCGGAAGCACTTAAACTTACTTAAGGTGGCTCTTGATCTAGTCCTGTGGGTTTCTTCAGATATGCCCTCAACCTGCCGCCTTCACTGGCATTCCAATACTTTGGAACTCTGTATTTAGAAAGGGGAGGCAAGCCCACATTTGGAGGCATCTGCATTTTAGTGCACAACTCTTACAGCCAGCATTTGGATTGCTCCCAGTTTTGAACCAAAAGAGTATGAGGATCACACTCTCCAAGGAAATCTAGCATCACCTAGTGTGGAATGTGCTAATTTGTTTTTGAAATGCCACATGCAAATTTGATTAGCAGATGAACAGGACTGATTACATCCCGGTATGGATTTCTATGTGCCCTAGAAATATTTCTACACATTCACCAGTATGGTACTTTTAATAACTATGAGACGATGCCTCTACAGGTTATCACAAAGGTGGCATTTTAACTTAAGAACATGGCTACACCTTGGAGTTTCCTTTCACAGCTCTGTTAATCAAAAGCTTGGGGAACAGGTGGCTTGCGTATGAGTGCCCCCTAGAGGTCAGTTTCAGGAAGCTATGCTTACTTCTAACCCCACATGGATGACAAGATAACAGGTTATTTTGGCCCTGTTGTTATTCTTCCAAATGACAATAATGTTGGATAATGCTTAATAGTATTTAAATATGGGAGCCATATATTCAGGCTAAATACTCACATGTTCTATGAGGTAAGCATTCTTGTTATCCTTCCTTTACAGGTGAAGAAACTCAACCACAAAGAAGTTATATGACTTGCCTCAAGTCACTTAGCCAAAAAATGGCAGAGCCAGGATGTGAACCCACAAGGTCAGGCCATTCTATCATCTGGAAAGACCTTATTCTCAATCTAAATTAATGTGTACTTAATTCCCTTTGTTTTAGAGCAACGTATCACAAATCCATCCGGGACAATGGAAAACCTGGAACTGCCAATAGTTGTAAATAAGTTTAGAAGAGAGGCTCAAGCATTCAGTGAAGGGAGAGCTGATGGTTAGGTACTCAGGTGTCTTGGGCTGATCCCTGCTGTGCGATTTCATGTAAGTCTCTGGGTTTTAGTTTACTGACCTGTGAAAGAAGGATGCATTGCCCACTGGGCGAGGTTGTGAGAATCAAATGAGAGTGTATGTGTATGTGAAATCCTGAAAACTGGGAAGCACAGAGTAAATTTAAATTGGTATTATTAATGACCATGAGTGGTCATGTCCAAGTTATTAAATCTAACTCAAGGAGAGCTGTGATTTTTTTTTACACTGGAAAGCTGTTTTATTTATAATACTTGGGTTCTCATTCAGATTCTATTTACTAATCAAGTCTTATAATTGCTCAGTAAAATAGGATAATAATTGCTACCCTATTCCACAGGCTTCTGTGAGGATTCAAGAGCTGATAGACATGAAAGTGCTTGATAAATGATTAGGTGCTTTGCAAATATAAGGCATCATCATCATCATCATCATCATCATCATCATCATCATCAATACTTCTTTACCTAAGACATTCACGTGGTTAGGACTCTTGAGTATAGGTTTAAACAAAAAAATATGCCTCACAAGGAGGCATGTGCAGGGAAGGTGGAAAGCCATACTTCTTTTAAAGAAATGGGTATACTATATTAATAATCCATTTTATTCACCAAGGGCTTAAAGTCAGAATAAACTAGCTGTAGCTTGGAAATTTCAGAGTACAGCAATGTATTAATAGAATGTGTTGTCTTTATTTACAGATTTGGACCAGAGTTGTGTTTTTAAAGTAAAACTGAAACAAAGAAAAAAAATTAAGTCAGGATTGAGGTAAGAGTCTCACAGAAGGAGACCACAATTGACTTTCTCTTTTCCTTTGAAGTCATCCAGATCAAACAGTTTATTGAGATCTATATTGGTGTTCCTACCAAAGTGAACAAAACAGCACCAGCTTCTTTTTTCCTGCTATGGGCTGCTCTGTTCCTAACGGAGCACTTGGAGGCTGTCAAAGGACAAGGAAGCTTTTCTGAAAACCGCCAACAGGCTGGCTCTACCAAGCATCCCTTCCACCACGCTGACCCAGGGAGCAGAAGCTGTGAAATGGCTTGACTTCAGAATTGCTTCCTTACCTCTTCGGCTGACAAGTTCTACCTCTATAGACATTAAACATCCTGGTGACTAATACCCTTACTTCCCACAATTTGTAGTGCTGTCCTGAATTTTGCCCTTCTGAGCAATAATTGGTTGGTGTTAGCAAGAGTTTCACAGAAGAGACACGCTTTTCCATATGAGAGGCTAATGAAAGTGATCCCACAGATAGAACTCTCTACAAAAGGTGGTTATTAGTGCTTGACTCCGTTAGGGGTGTGTCCACCCGTGCCTCAGCCCGGGCTGGCATGCAGCCAGGTCCACATAAAATCCACATCTGTCTGACTGCTAGGGCATCTATTTTGATCGGTCAGACAGCTGTTCTAATTGGTTGGTGCCTGTGCCATTCTGGGAGGTAATTTTTTTTTTTTTAAAGATTTTATTCAACAGAGAGAGACAGCCAGCGAGAGAGGGAACACAAGCAGGGGGAGTGGGAGAGGAAGAAGCAGGCTCCCAGCGGAGGAGCCCAATGTGGGGCTTGATCCCAGGACTCTGGGATCACGCCCTGAGCCGAAGGCAGACTCTTAATAACTGAGCCACCCAGGCGCCTCTGGGAGATAATATTTTTAATATCTGTCCTGGCCAAGACATCGGTCTTAGCATGAAAACTAATATTCTGTGTAATCTATGAAGGTTTTCTCAATTTATACTTTCCTGTTATTAAAATCAATGTTACTCTTCCTTCAATTAGTACAACTATTAAAATTTATCAAGTACTTCTTTTGTGGAAGGCATTGGGCTATGCACTTTTCTAGACCGGAAGGTATTTAATATCTTCAATGCCCTTGTGAAATTAATATCTTTCCCGCTTGGTTATTAAGCTGAATCATACCAAAGAAGTCCAGAATGCTTAATATTGGCAATTTCGTCCAGCCTTTCTCAACCAGGATTCCAAGACAGACCCCTTCGTGACCCAAGGCATCCACAGATGTAATAAACTAACTTCTATGTATCTAAAATATTACCAGTGGTATATGATCTTTGGAAAAATTGAGAAAATGCTCAGATCATTCTTGGTGTTCCGTGAGAGACATTATTTGAGAAAGGCAGCAAGAATGTAATGAAGGAGTAGTATTATAGTTGATTGGAAAACAGGCCCTCAACATATCATATGAATTATTTTATAAGCTTTAGCCCACTTATTCTCAACATAAGGGGAAGGGGAGGCAAAATGAAGTGGGCAAATTAGATTCCTATGGCAGAGAGATGGGGAGGGTTTTTTCAAGTCATGGCCTCATTTTTATTTTCTGCTGTCTTTCTTTTGGTTGGACCCCTCCATGAGCATGGCAGCCAGAGTGAATCTTTATTACTAATGGGAATGTATGGCTGTATTAGGGTAAAAAAAATTTTTTTTGAGAACAATTGTGATAGATATAAATTTGTTTCCAGATTTAACCTCATCTTGGTGTGTATTCAATGGTAATATGTATTTTTATGGAAAGGAAGGCATTATGAAAATTCAAACATTTGAATTCAAAATTACCTGGAGATAATAAATAATCTGATCAGGCTTTCAGATTCAAGAAAGAGAGCCCTAATATCACAATGATGAGACTTCCACAAGAGCCAAGGGGAGTTTAATCAGCAGACTAAAATCACATAAGTAAACTGTCCTCATATTTTCTTAATCAGATGCTATGATATATGGTACTGCGTGGGGCACAGAGCCGGATATTTGAAGTTTAAAGCTGAGTTCCACAGTTTAGGGATATGAGGCCAAGGCAAGCCATGCATTTCCCCTGAGCTCCAGTTTCCTCATTCATATGCAGTTCAGAATAACTAGCCTATAGCGTTGTTGTGGGGATGAAGAGGACTGCCAAATGGGGTTACTCAGTAAGTAGGGCCACAATGATCAGGCAAAAAGGAGCAGGAATTAACCAAGAATTTCTTAAAATAAGGTGTTGGAACAAGATGATCAAGAATAACCTTATATTTCTTTTCAAATTAGTCTAAACAAGTTCAGTCACTTTGCGGAAGTTCAGTTGCATACTAAATTTCCTGTAGATAGTTTGCTATTAATACTTACCCCTCCGACTCTTTCAAAGTGGTCCCCATCTTTGTCAAAATCTATCAGGTGTCCATTAAATGACCAAGTAAACACGATGTCTAGCGAGTGATCATGTGTTACCTGGCATGGCAGAACAATACTTTCTCCAACAGTGACATCCATGCTGGAAGGGGGTACCATCACCCTTGTTGGATCTGTAGGGTGAAAACAAAGGCAAACCAACAACAAAGACTGTGAGCTTGTATGGAAATAAAATATAGAATCCAAGAGCAGGATGAAATACTAAGTAGTTTTGCTTTATTTTTTCCTAGGCTGTGACCAGTAAACCTTAGTCATCTGGGAAGCTGAGATTCAGGCCAGGAGGTCATTTTTAATATGAAAAGATGAAAACACTCATTATGTGAACCTTCACAGAGCAACAAAACTCAGCTGGGGAGCACTGAGGTTAGATCTCTGAAGACATTCACGAAGGGCCTACTTCTGACAGCTTGCTCAGAAATTGCCTCTTTAAAAAGGTTTTCGTATCTCCCCAGTGTCACTAGAAAGCAGTAATTCAGTTGAATACTAACAGGAGAAATCCATGTTAATTTGGAGTTTTTGGCTTCCCCCCCTTATTATAAAAGTGATAAATGTTTTTAGTATGGGAAATTTAGGAAATTTAAGAAAGTTAAAAGAGGAGACCAAAAAATCAATACAAAACAAAACAAATCCTACTTACTCTCCTTACTGTCCAGATAAAACATCTTTTTTTATTTTGGTATAATTTCCCTCTGTCTTTTTGGTTTATAGTTTTGTTTTTTTTCAGTTATTTTGTTTTGCATTCTTGTAAACATGATACACATATGATTTCCCTTTTTTCTCTAGTTAATATAATATAGGTTTATATCTTTATCCACACATTTTTATAATCTGCATAATGTACTATTAAGTTTATAGTCTCAACCATCTTGAAACAAAGACATTTTAGCAATTTTTTAAATAAATATAAAAATGCTGTAATAAACTCATGACAAAATTATATATATTTGCATATGAATATTACATCTTTAAAATAAGTACTAATTTGCTTTTAAATTCACCCTTTACATTATGATTTTAATTGAAAATGAAATGGGCTTGTTTAGCTGAGACAGTTTATAAACACTAATCCTACATTCACGTGCCGATGATCTTTTATTTTTCACTGCAACATGGTTCATAAATGTTGTCAGAATACATGGTGAAAAGAAATTTGAGTTAAAGATAAAGGTCATAAAAATACCCAAAGAATGAAATTCTGAATTCAGCCATATTCCAGAAATTTCTCTGCACTAAACGAAATTAAACTAAACCAACCAAACAAACCATAACAAAGAAGACAAATCAAAAACAAACAAAACAATGAAAGAACATTGATTAATACCCTTCCATAGTCACAGATTGTATTTCAGGCTGTGGGGTATATAAATATTTATTAAGTGTATCTCCTCGATTAAAATCTCAGCTGAAAATTTTGAAATGATGTCTCATAGGACGTGTTTGATGGGTCTTACTTTCCAACAACGCATACAAAAATGTCCTCTTTAAAGAGAGTATTTAAAAGAGTTTTCTGCCCTTTTATCCAACTATGGAAAGCACACATCTCAAGTCATTAGAAAAGGAAAGTCTGTGTCCATAAACAGATTATTAGCTTGGAGTGAAATATACTTTTTGCTGTTTTCCAAAACTAGGAAAAGATCATAAATGGATTGCTGTGCTTTTGGTCATTGTTGTACGAGTGATATCCATGAGAAGAGAAGGTAAAAACAAGTATTGCCAGCTAAGAGATAATGGGAGGGAAAATCCTTTATTTTAAAACCTGAGGCTTTTACAAATCACATCATCAAAATTTGCTCTAGTGATTAACTGATCTGCAGGTATAAATACAGATCAAGATTTTTTTTTAATGAGGGAAGGAATTGAGAACAAAACACTTTAGAATAATTCTCACTTTTAAATTTAAATTTTCCTCATCTATCGAAAGAAGACTGGATCGAATAATTCCTGGCCAAAATCACATGTGTGTATGGTTTTTATTCGGTAAGATTTTGCCTACTTCTCCTTTAACTGGCTGTCTACTGATTTCACAATTTAGATTCTTATCTTAAAGAACATTCATTTGTTGATTTATCTACCAAGCGTGTAGCGTGTGTTATATGGATGACAGCGTCTTGGTACCAAAAGAGATAGAAAAGAGAATGAGGGAATAGAAACATTCATAATAAGTAGCTGAACCCCTTACATTCCAGACACCGTGTTAAGACTTTACGTAGATTATTTCATTTATTCTTAACAAATAGGTATTGTAAACATCTCTACCTAATGATTGAGGGAAACTGATGCCTAAGAGTGTTTAAAAGGAACTACCTACTGTGCTGAGCTGCGTCCTTTCATTTAGCTGAAAACATGATGCCCATTCACAAATCATCCAGAGAACAAGTCTAAGGGCATCATTATATAGCAATTTGTACTCTTGCTTACGTGTAGTCAACTGAAGATATTTAAATGCAGAAGACATTCGGAGAAGGCTGTGAAGACAGTTTCAGAGGGTCTCACTGCAAGAGTAATGAAGTTACTGCCTTACAAGGTAAAAAGGAGCGATGACTTTATGCATCCAATTCTGGCTCTAGCTCTAAGCTCACACGTCAAACTTCTGCGAGCAGAGTCAGATGTCCAGGCTCAAGTCCTTAACAACTCTTGGCTCCCTATCTCCTGACAACTTCTGGGTGAGCAGCAAGGAGCTGGCACATATACCAAAGCCTAGAGTCATTCGTAATTCTGGCTCACATTTTTAACTGACAATTGTTTCCCGAAGAAATGTTCATTCCTTTATGCACATGTAGGGAGTGGGGACAGATTTTATTATTAGTGAACTCAGTTGCCTGTTAACCAAGAACCAGAGAAGTTCTCTAAATCAAGGATTTGCTGGTACGGTCTGTGCTGACAGCTGCTAATTCATTAACTTAGCGCTTGTCACCAATTCATGTTCTGAGCCCTGAAGTAGCAAGAATCAATGCAAAGCAAGTCATGCAGGATACACACACCAGAGAGGTCTCCTTGGGACTAGAGAAGATTAAACTAAAGAGGTTGAAACCTTATTATCTACTTGGTTTTCTCAAATTGCATGCCAGTTCAGTACTCCTATTTTCTGTGTTGTGAATTCTGATGCTTTTTACTTGATTAATTTCCTTAAATTTGAATACCAACGCTGTACACAAATAAACAGATGGCTTCTTCAAAACAAAACTGTCTCCCCTCCTTGGGTTTTAATTCATCAAGATCAGGAAGAACCTATATTTACGACTTCTGTTCTGAAGAGTCACTCCAGCTATTGTTCTGTGCATAGAACTCTCAAAGGCAATTAGGACTCGAGATGTGAATTGATGTCTGGATTTGGATGTAATTAAATACCAACAATAAATATGACCAACAACACCCCTAAACTTTTCTGCTTGTGGTTGGTTCATCCTGCAGAGAATGATAAATTCAGAACTCCAGAGGACTGATGCTTAAAATGTATACATTTACCCAGTGTTTAACATTCCCAGGATAAAATAAAAAAAATAATCATGTTCTACCTTGTTTTCTATAATAGATTGAGGACGGAAAGTACAGCAAGTGCTTTGTTCTCGAGAGCACGACAACCATGAGAGAGAGACAATTATTAACAACTCTGTTAATGATTAGGTCAACAATTTGATGCATAAATTACAATACTTACTATCTAAGTCATATTATCCTCTGACTTTCCCTGTTGGTGGAAAAGCTTTCTGAACTAGGGCTTTTATTATCTGTAAAAACAAGTACCTGTGGGTTCACAGGACAAGAATTCTATTTTGATTTTGCTTTTCCTATACAATACAAACCCTTCCTTTTAGTTGGTAAATACCTTCACTCACAGTGCCAGGGTATTCACTTCATGACTATCAGGAAAGTACTTAATGTGTGTTTCATTCCTCTTCATTTACAGAAGGTATACATCTCCTTTTGTTAGTGAATTTCTTTACTGTAATGGTTTTGATTATGCCTTTGAGTCACGTTGTGTCTTCTTTTTTATATTAATTTTTATAGATGGAACTTTAAAAATGGGATTCTTCAAAAACAGGAGCTAGTCAAAGAGCTGACAGCTCACCTGAAATGGCACAAGGGGGAATGGCCAGAGAACTATTTTAATGGTAGTTAAATGCCACAACAAAGATGGTAGATTAATTTCCACAATAAACCTGGAGGTTGCATCCTGGGAATGAATTTCCACTCTCTGCATTGGTCCCATTTTTTGAATAAAAATAAAACCTGTGTTGGATGAACTATATCTATCATTTCTGCATAAAACACACATAAAAGGAATACTCTAAACATGAGATGAAATTCAAATTTCACAACGACCTCAAGCTGGACCAATTCTTTCACTTAGTATGAAATATAATAGGGATAAAGGCAAAAGACTACACTTAAAAAAATCAGCTACAAAGGCACAGGCGAGAAGAAGAATGGATTGGCAGCTCACGTGGAAAAGACTTGAACATCTCAGTGTCAACAGGGTTTGTGAAGTTGCCCCAAAAAGCTAATGCAATCTTAAGTTAAACAAATAGCATGTGGCATTCCATCTTAGAGAGGTAAAAATCCCATTGTATTTTGCATTAATGAGACCACAGCTTGGCTAGGAACATCTCTTGGATTCACTGGCAGATTAGTGCATCTAGAGTAGTGAAGCACATAATAAATCTATAACAGTTAAAATAACTGAAAATGTTTGACATAAGGAAGAGAAATTACAGGAGACATGAGCACGGTCTTCAAATACGTGAAGGGTTTATAGGCAGATGATGAATTAAACTTACTTTGCGTCGTCCAAAGTACAAGGTACAAAAGGTATATTTTGGCTCTGTATAAGACAGAACTTTCCAATAATCTGACCTTATCAACAGGGAAATGGGCTGCCTCAGGAGAATGTGAATCAGCATTTCTAAAAGTATTCAAGCAGAGATGGGCACTGTCAGAGAAGGTAGGTCAGGTTACACTGAAGGCCAGCCAGGCTAGATAAAGCCTATGACCCTCTGAAGACTGATGCTTCCCTGACCATCCTACTCAATGGTGATCTTTTCCTTTAGTGAAGCCTTTTCTCTTTCTTCAACATTAAGCTTGAACATTGCCATGAACTATCATTTACATATATCCAGTTTCTCCCCTATGATCAGGTTCCTGGGAGTCAGTGACCTCATCTTATATTTTGATAATCCCTGGTGACTAGCTCTGTACCTACTCATGAGAGGTGGTTAAGGATAAGTTGTTGACAGTCTGTGAATGGTGGTATTAGTTAATGATACAAATAAGGCCCTGAACCTTTAAGTGTTGTAGACTGGGAAGGTATTGTGTAATATTTCTTATTATTTACCCAACAGAACATAAAAAAGGAGCCACCGAAGGGTTCACTCACTGTGGAAACTCTGGCTCTTCCTCTGTGTTTATTACGGACTTTTGCCTCTAAGGCCACATTTAGGATTTATTTTTTTCTTATTTTAAAAGAGCAATTTATTTTTAAAATAATTTATTTTTGCATAATTTCAAACTTACAGAAAAGTTGCCAGGAACTTACAAAGACTTCTTTCACCTTCACACTGACCTCTCCATTGTTAATATTTTACTGCATTGGCTTCTTTCCTTCTTGCATATAATGAAGATATATAATAAACAAGCATGATAGTCTCTATAACATATAATATTTACTCATTATCATTAGCTTTTTTCTGAACCTTTTGAGAGTAACTACAGACATGAGGTCTCATCACCCTGAAACATTCCAGCATGTGTTTATGGAAACAAGGACACTTTCCTAATAATCAGCATATGACCCTTCATTTTTTTTTTTAAAGATTTTATTTATTTATTTGACAGAGATAGAGACAGCCAGTGAGAGAGGGAACACAAGCAGGGGAAGTGGGAGAAGAAGAAGCAGGCTTCCAGCGGAGGAGTCTGACGTGGGGCTCGATCCCAGTACGCCAGGATCACGCCCTGAGCCAAAGGCAGATTCTTAATGACTGAGCCACCCAGGCACCCCAGCATATGACCCTTCAAATAAAGAAATCAACCCCGGTACATCATCACTTTGCAATTCAGATCCCATTCAAAATTTGCTAACCTTCTCAGTCATGTCTCTTTATATTTTAGTCCAGAACCTTATCCACGAAAGCATGTTGAATTTATTTGTCATGCTTCTCCAGGACCCATCAAGTTAGACCATTTCTTTAGTCTTTCCCTACCTTTCAAATCCTTGACAGTTTTAAAGAGAATAGGCCTTACATTCTATAGGATGACTCTCAACCTGGATTTATCTGATGTTGCATGACCTGATTTAGGTTGTGCATTCTCAGCAGGAACAACACTGAAATGTTGTGGTGTATCGTCTAAGTGCATTGGATCAGGAGCTATGTAATGTGATGTGATGTGAACTCATCTTCACACTGAGCATGGTTAAAAACCATGGGTAAGGGCACCTGGGTGGCTCAGTCGGTTAAGTGTCTGCCTTGGCTCTGGCCACGATCCCAGAGTCCCAGGATCAAGCTCCGCATCGGGCTCCCCACTCAGGGAGAGTCTGCTTCTCCCTCTGATCCTACCCTGTCTCTTGCCTTCTCTCTCTCACTCTCTCTCTTAAATAAATAAAATCTTAAAAAACAAACAAACAAACAAACAAACAAACAAACCATGGTTAAAAACCATGATCACCTGGCCGTGTTGGTGTCTGCATGGTTTCTTTACCTCATATTTAACATTTTCCCCCTTGTAACTGATTAGAATTTTGTGAGGAGGTATTCTGAAATTACACCAATATTCTAACACTCATCAAACCTCTACCCACCAGACTTAGGATCCATTAAATACTACTGCCTAAAGCAACCACCCCTATGATGATTGCTGGATGACAAGTCTGTTTCCATCATTCCTTCTACATGTACTGGATGACATTTTCCTTTAAGGAAGAACTTTCCCCTTTCATTCATTCATTCATTCATTCATTCATTCATTCATCTATTTACTATTGACTTCCTATTTTATTCAATGGGTTGTAATACATTACTATTGTTATTTATTTTGGTGCTCAAATAGTCCCCATTTTGGCCAGTCACAATCCTTTTAAGCTGACTCCTGTGTCCTTGTGACATTTCGCTCATTTCTTGAGTGGTTCCTAACTGTCTGGCTTAGTAAGATGTTCCAGGCTCATCTTACACTTTGCTGTAGTCCTAGAATCAGCAATTTCTGCAGGGAGGACTGGTTCTTTTTAGTGGAGGATGGTTTTGAGAAATCAAGATGTGGACACTAGTACTTATTGATTCTATGCCCCCTTCGCCAAAGAGGTAAGTGTGTGCACACATACACACACACATATGTATAATACACATACATACACCTCTACAATTATTTCTAGATCTTGTCATCAAAACATTTGCTCATTTCAACTCAACACCCAAAAAACAAAAATCCAATTAAAAAATGGGCAGAAGAGATGAACAGGTATTTCTTCAAAGAAGACACCTAAATGGCCAATAGACACATGACAAGATGATCAAAATCACTCATCATCAGGAAAATGAAAATCAAAACTACAGTGGGATATCACCTCACATCTGTCAGAATGGCTAAAATCAAAACACAAAAAACAACAAGTATTAGTGAAGATGTGGAGAAAAACTCTAGTGCATTGCTGGTTGGAACACAAGCTGGGACAGCTACTATAAAAAATGGTATAGAAGTTCCTCAAAAATTAAAAAGAGAACTAACCTGCAAATGGATGTGAAAAGAAAACCAGGGTAGCAATACTCATATCAAACAAAGATTGTAACAAGAGACAAAGAAGGACACTATGTAATCCATCATTAAGGGGACAATCTAACAAGAAGATGTAACACTTGGCACACCTGCTCAGTCAGTTAAATGTCTGCCTTCAGCTCAGGTCATGATCCCAGCTTCCTGGAATCAAGTCCTGCATCAGGCTCCTTGCTCAGCAGGGAGCCTGCTTCTCCCTCTGTCTGCTGCCCCCCCTGCTTGTATGCGTGCTCTCTCTCTCTCTGACAGAAAAAAAAAAAAAAATCTTAAAAAAAAAAGGAAGATATCACACTTGGAAATATTATGCACCCAACATGGGAGAGCCCAAATACTTACATCAGTTAATAACAAACATAAAGGGAATAATTGATAATAAAATAATAGTAGGGGGCTTAGCACCCCACTTACAACAATGAATGGATGATCTAAACAGAAAATCAACAAAGAAACAGTGGCTTTGAATGACACATTGTACCAGATGGATTTAACAGATATATTCAGAGCATTTTATCCTAAAACAGCAGAACACATATTCTTTTCAATTGTACATGGAACATTCTCCAGAATAGATCACACATTAGGCCACAGAACAAGTCTTAACAAATTCAAAAAGATCAAAGGTATTCCATATATCTTTTCTAACCACAATGCTATGAAACTAAAAATTAACCACAAGAAAAAATCTGGAAAGAGCACAAATAACTGGAGGTTAATAACATGCTACTAAACAATGAATGAGTCACCAAGAAATAAAAGAGTAAATAAAAAATTACACGGAGACAAATGAAAATGAAACCACAATGGTCCAAAATCTTTGGGATGCAGAAAAAGCTGTTCTAAGAGGGAAATTTATAGCAATAGAGGCCTACCTCAAGAAGCAAGAAAAATCTCAAACAACCTAAACTTACACCTGAAGGAGCTAGAAAAAGAAAAACAAATAAACCCAAAAACAGTAGAAGGAAGGAAGTAAAAAAGATTAGAGCAGAAATAAGTGAAATAGAAACAAGAAACCCACACTAGAACAGATTAATGAAACCAGGAGCTGGTTCTTTGACAAGATCAACAAAATTGATAAATCTTTAGCCAGAGACATAGAAAAGAGAGACAGAGAGTGAGGACTCATATAAACAGAATCAGAAATGAAAAAGGAGAAATAACAACCAACACCATAGAAATGAAAAGGATGAGAAGGGAGTATTATGAAAAATTACATGCCAACAAATTAGACAACGTAGATAAATTCCTAGAAACATACAACTTACCGAAACTGAATCAGAAAGAAATAGAAAATTTGAACAGACCAATTATCAGCCAATGAAATTGAATCAGTATTAAAAAAAAAAAAACAACTTCTGAGGGCTTTAGAGGGGCGGGGAGTGGGGGATCGGGATAGGCCATTGATGGGTATTAAGGAGGGCACGTATTGCATGGTGCACTGGGTGTTATACGTAAGTAATGAATCATGGAACTTTACATCAAAAACTTGGGATGTACTGTATGGTGACTAACAGAACATAATAAAAAATTATTATAAAAAAAACCACAAAACTTCCAACAAACAAAAATCCAGGACCAGATGGCTTCACAGATGCATTCTATCAAACACTTAAAGAAAAGTTAATACCTATTCTTCTCAAACTATTCCAAAAGATAGAAGAGAAGAAAAACTTTAAAATTCATTCTAAAAGGCTTGCATTTCCCTGATACCAAAACCAGATAAAGACCTTACACAGAAAGAGAACTACAGGCTGATATCTCTGATGAACATAGATGTGAAAGTCCTCAACAAAATATTAGCAAATTACATCCAACAATACATTTAAAAAAATCATTCACCATGATCAAGTGGGATTTATTTGAGGGATGCAAGGGTGGTTTAATATTCACAAATCAATCAATGTGATACACCACATGAATAAGAGAAAGGAGGATAAAGACCATATGATCGTTTCAATAGATGCAGAAAAAGCATTTGACAGAGCATGATGTCCATTCATGATAAAAACCCTCAACAAAATAGGGTCAGAGGGGACATACCTCAACATAATAAAGGTCCCATGTGAAAAACCCACAATTAACATCACACTCAATGTTGAAAAACTAAGTGCTCGTCCCCCTAAGATCAGGAATAAGACAAGAACGTCCACTCTCATCACTTTTATTCAACATACTACTGGAAGTCCTAGCGACAGCAATCAGAAAACCAAAAGGCATAAAAGGCATCCAGCTTGGTAAGGGAAAAGTAAAACTTTGACTATTTGCAGATGACATGATACTCTGTATAGAAAGCCCTAAAGACTCCACCAAAAGAGTACTGAAGCTGATAAAGGAATTCAATAAAGTCTCAGGATACAAAATTAATGTACAGAAGTCCATTGCATTTCTACACATTAATAATGAAGCAATAGAAAGAAAAACTAAAAAAGCAATCTCATTTACAATTTGCAACAAAAATAATAAAATACCTAGGAATAAACCAACCAAAGAGGTGAAAGACCTGTACTCTGAAAACTATAAAACACTGATGAAAGAAATTGAAGATGACACAAACAAATGGAAGGATATCTCATGGCCATGGAAGGCAAGAACAAAGATTGTTAAAATGTCCATATTACCCAAAGAAATCTACAGATTTAATGCAATCCTTATCAAAATACCAACAGTATTTTTCACAGAACTGCAACAAGCAATCTTAATTTGTATGGAACCACCAAAGACTGTGAAGAGCCAAAAACAATCCTGAAAAAGAAAAGCAAAGCTGGAAGTATCACAATGCCAGACTTCAAGTTATATTACAAAACTGTAATAATCATAACAGTATGGTCCTGGCACACAAATAGACGCAACGATCAACAGAACAGGACAGAAAACCCAGAAACAAACCCTTGCTTATACGGTCTACTAATCTTTGACAAAAGAGTCGAGAATACGCAATGGGAAAAAGTCTCTCACAAATGGTGTTGGGAAAACTAAACAGCTACATGCAAAAGAACAAAACTGGACCAGTTTCTTATACCATATACAAAAATAATCTCAAAGTCAATTAAAGACATGAACGTGATACCTGAAACCATAAAAATCCTAGAAGAGAGCAGAGGCAGTCATTTCTTTCACATCTGCTATGACAACATTTTTCTAGATATGTCTTCTGAGGCAAGGGAAATAAAAGCAAAACTAAACTATGAGGACTACACCAAAAAAAAAAAAAAATCTTCGGCATGGTGAAGGAAACAATAAAACTGAAAGGTAACCTACTGAATGGGAGAAGATATTTGCAAATGACATATCTGATAAAGGGTTAGTATTCAAAATATATAAAGAACTTATCAAACTCAACACCCAAAACACAAATAACCCAGATAAGAAATGGGCAGAAGGCAGAAGACATGAACAGACACTTTTCTGAAGAAGACATCCAGATGCCAACAGACACATGAAAAGATGCTCAACATCACTCATCATCAGGGAAATGTAAATCAAAACTACAATGAGATATCACCTCACACCTGTCAGAATGGCTAAAATAAAAATGAGAAACAACATGTGTTGGCCAGGATGTGGAGAAAAAGGAACCCTAGTGCACTGTTGGTAGGAATGCAAACTGGTGCAGCCACTGCAGAAAACAGTATGAAGTTTTCTCAAAAAGTTAAAAATAGAAATACCCTATGATTTAGCAATCATACTACTGGGTATTTACTAAAACAAAATCCAAAAACACTAATTTGAAGGGATACATGTACCCCTATGTTTACTGCAGCATTATATACTATAGCTAAATTATGGAAGCAGCCCAAATCTCCGCTGATAGATGAATGGATATTATTCAGCCATAAAAAAGAATGAAATCTTGCTATTTGCACAACATGGATAGAGCTAGAGAGATATTTCACTTAATGCTAAGTGAAATAAGTCAGTCAGAGAAAGACAAATACCATATGATTTCACTCATATGTGGAATTCAAGAAACAAAACAAATGGCGGCGCCTGGGTGGCTCGGTTGAGCGTCTGACTCTTGGTTTCAGCTCAGGTCACAATCTCGTTTGTGAGATTGAGTCCCGCATTGGTTCCTTGATCAGTGGGCCGTCTCCTAGGGATTCTCTCTCTGCCTCTCCCTTGCCTTGCACTCTCCCTCAAACAAATAAATACATAAATCCTAAAAAACAAACAAACAAACACAAATGAACAAATGGGAAAGAAATAGAAAGAGACAAACCAGGAAAACAGACTCTTAACTATAGAGAACAAACTGATGGAGTTTGTTCCAGAGGGGTGGTGCGTGGGAGGATGGGTGAAATAGGTGAAGGGGATTATGAGTACACTTATCCTGATGAACACTTAGTAATGTATAGGATTGCTGAATCTATTGTACACCTGAAACTAATATAAAACTGTATGTTAACTCTACTGGATTTAAAATAAAAAAAAAATAAAAACAAAACAAAAACCATTTACTTATTTGCTTAATCAACTTATTCTTTGCTCAGTCTAGCCAACCTACCCTTGTCAACTGTCCCCTCTGCCCACCACCTCTGCACCCACACTCAACTATCCCATGTTCTGGGATTCTGTGCCCATGGACCCATGTCTCCCTACAGCTCTCCAACTCACCTCACTGTCTTGTATCCTCAGCTACTGTGCAGACTCCAACATGCTGGGAAGGGAAGGGATGTGGGAAAGTAAGAGAATGGAATGGAAGGAAACATGGGACTTAGATTGTTTTAATATTGAAAATGTAATTTAAAAATATCTTATTGATTTATTTGACAGAGAAAAGGCGAGCACAAGCAGGGGGAGTGGCAGGCAGAGGGAGAATCAGGCTTCCTTCTGAGCAAAGTGCCCGATGAGGGACTCAATCCCAGGAGCCTGGGATCATGACCTGAGCTGAAGGCAGACGCTCAACCAACTAAGCCACCCAGGAGCCCCTGAAAATGTAAAATTTAAAAATGAATATACTGCAGAAAACAAAATAAAAAAGATGTCCAACTCAAATTCTAGAACATATGTTATTTAAAAATTAAAGTTTTATGCTACTATTTAGAAGATGAATAGAGATACAGGGAATGTATTACTTTACAAAAATTGAAACACCAAGTTTCTGCCTTTCACACCAGGGTGAAACTTTGAGGCAATACATTCATAAAATACCTAATATCAGGAACAAGACATTACTCAAATTATATTAAGCTTTTAGAGAGTAATTTATCATTAAATAGAAGAAAAATTGATTAATATTCTAATTATTCTTTTCTTCTAGGTCATTAGGTTCTGCCTTTTAAAACAGCTACCAAAACAACCAACCAACCAACCTAGTTTCCAGTTTGTCCTTTTCCCCCTGAGTTGTTTTCAGACTTGAATCCCTTCTGTCAGGTAGTTAGGTGGGAAGTGGGAAATGAATGATGGAGTAGGTGAGGTTACCCTTGAGAAATCTATACTTAGAGAAAAGTCCCTTCCAGATTATTCTATTATTGCTACTTTTGAGGGTTTGAAATTCTTCTCTTTGTTGTATTTGCTGATTGTCTTTTATGGTGACACTGTCCATGTAATTTTAGTTAGGAAATTATATCTCACAAGGGAGTTTTTTTCCTCCTCATGAGCATTCTTCCTTGTTGTGTGGTCGTAAAGCCTTAAATCAGGTTACATGAGGAATTTGGGATTTACATCCCATAGGGTAGCAAAATATAGGGCATTCCACTGTATACTATACAGGCTTGGCCTTTCTTTCCTTGGGTGGCCTTGCTGCCCACTCTGGTCATAGTTAAATTCCTTTTAAAGTTCTTAAATCTGGATAGAAGTCCCCCCCCCGCCCCCGCCCCGGTTTCCTGGCAAGGAGTTGAGATCCACGCTCTGACTTTAGGTATGGACATCTTTCACTGCCCAAATATGCTGATGGAATAATATCTAGTCAACGTATCATCATCCAGATAACATCAGGCATCTACACATTTGGTATTTGTTTTCGAGTCTCCATTTGGTTATAAATTATTACCCCCTTGGAAATCCTTTAGATGAGTGATTTCTTTCACAAATTTATTTCTCATTAAGATTTGTTTCCTAGTGAGCAGCTATGTCTGAAGTTGACAATTTTTAAAATCTTAAAACAAACATAGGCTATTATTCTCTTTATGTTACCTCTCTGTTTGATAACACAATTAAAATATGATTTGTTGTATGTAGAAGGGAAAGGAACCAGTTGAAAAACAACAACAACAACAACAACAACAACAACAACAACAACAACAATAGTGATTTTATCTTGGCTGAAGACAAGGAAATCTGCCCTTTTTAGGTAGTGGAAAAAACACAGCAATAGCACAGGGGCACTTTCACTAGTCAAGGTTCTTAATTGATTCATGCCAAGAAGTACCGCCATGAAGTACTGTGACCTGGTTCTGTGAACAAGTGTGCGACTTGACAAATGACATCAGAAGAAAACACAAGGCAAATTCTGACCCCAGTCAGATTGAGCACAAACGGGAGGCTTCTGTAAAGCAATTTACAAATCACCCCTGAGCAGAATGCTTACCGATCTATTTTCAAGGACTAGGGAAAAAAACACAAAGCAGAGCTGTTTAATAAGCTTGACTGCCACAAATGGAAACTGCTATGCACAAGCCAGACGAGGGTGGCCAAGTATAGGTACTTGGGAGATGAGCAGCCAAATGATAATCAAAGCTATGAGATCTGCTGGTCAAAATGCATCCCGGAGAGCACCTACTTAATTATGAAGACCGCTCTAATGATACCCAACGCTCTTGGTTGCCTTTCAGGTCTCCAAATTGGTTACAACCATTAATAATGAGTTTCTGTTTTCCCTTGTTTTGTTTTTCAGTGAGGCAGTTACAATATGTCTTAAAATCATTCCTGGTCAACCCACGTACTCTTATTTTCACCTGCCACCAGGGAAAGCAAATCTCTGGGTTTGGGATTTGTGCCATGTTTTAGTAGCCGGGTTTCTCAGCTGGGATGTCTTTCCAAATGGGAAGAATTTTCTGCAGTTGTCTAAGCTTCCTCTAAGAATAAGGATACTCGTCAAACAAAGCAGCAAGCCATAACAAAGGAGGAGGGTATGCTAAATTTACCCTGTCACATTTTCTTTGTGAAGCTTTCTTTAGAATTGAAAAGAAATGATCTAAACAGACTCTCGGAAAAGATTTTCATTGACAAATAAACTGTATGCTCAAGCTAAGGTATAATTAAAATTACTGTATGCTTTTTTTTCCCTGTAACAGGAGTTAAAAAAGGAATGATAAATTGGAACCACAGGTTATCTTTTAACCATGGAGAAACATCCTCATCAAATAATAATTAGAATTCTTTCTGTTTGAGAAGGAGGGATTACAGGATTGTTTCCTTCAGCTACTGTATATGAGGAACTCTCCCTTAGGAGTCATAGGGAGACAAAAGGGTCCCTAAGAAATCCCATTAGTGTCAGTGAAATAAAGTAAATCGTATCATAGACAACGCATAAGGATGGCATAATGAGGTCTTTGCTGATTAAAGGAATACATTATTGCACCTGATGGACATCTGGCTGTATCTACTGATCCAAGGTAAGAGAATATTTATCTAAACTACAAAAGAAATGAAATGTACACCTTGAGGCAAGGACAATGAATTCCACAGACAGTGCCTTCCATTGTCACTACATGCAAAGTACCAACCAAGAGCCAGCCGTTCCTGCAGCTTGCTACATGAAGGATTAGAATCTGGTCAGTAGGTGGTGCTGAATCCACGGCAGAAGGAGAAGCCGTCCCTCCTTTCTGTTTATCCTGCTCCTGTCAGCAATTTTCTACATGTTTTCAAATTCCTCAGTTTAAGGACTCCGCATTTTGGGAAAGAGGCAATAATTCTCATATTTTAAAGCCGTGTTTCTTTGTTTGCTTATAGATTTGAGAAAAGGTCACCGAGGAGCATATGAAGCTTAAAACGGAGGGTATCACTATCTTTGTAGACATTATTAGAGATCCTCCCTTTATTTGATGCAGGAGGGATTGATTTATAAAGCTTTCTGCAAAACAAAAGCAAACAACTCCACCCACCCTAGCAGTCTGGGTCACTACTGACTAGCTTGTTTGGGGGGCTTGTCTACAGTTCTGACTGAATTTTTTTCCTGAAACCCTGCAGGATGGATAACTATGAATAGCTACCAGGCCCCTTCAATTGTTGAAATGCCCCGCACGTGGCAGGTAAGACAGCATTCATTTAGCTAATAAGAGATTCTTTTTCTGTTGCTGTGCATGCTTCAGAGTGTGATCTGTAGACACATTCAATGAAACTTAAAGAAAGAACAATGAAAACCAGGAGAGTCTTCAACTCAGATTTTGTTAGTACACTTCATTTTGAGGAGAAGGAGGCAAATAGCTGGAAAACACACTCTTCTGGGAAGAACTACTTTCTGGGGTAGATTTGAGGGTCACTGCACATTTGGTCCAATCTTCCCCACCAGAGATAGGGAAACTTTTCTTTCTATTGAGAGTTGCTGACCCAAAGAGGAAAAAAAAATCAATTGAGGGTCAGAGAAGTATAAAGCAACTTGTTTTATTTTTAGAGAGATGTTTATAACTTTTCATGCCTTTTAAATTAGGTACCAGGAACATACAAACCTAAACATGTATCAACTAATTTAAAAGTTAGACCTAATCTACGTAAAAGATTGGGGGGGGGGCAGGGGAGAATGGGAAAGCAGAGAGGTGGAGAAAAGAATATGAAAATACAGAGAAACAGAGCACGAAAGACACAGGCAGAGAGCAGCAGAGTCCTGGGCTCCACAAACACACACACGAAAGAGATCACACACTAAATAAAGGACACTCACACCAAAAGGAAGGCACACAGTCACAAAAGAATTCTGGGAAAGTGAAAAGGCATCCTTTTGTGGGGCAATATTCCATCTTGTGGTTTTCAGGATATTAAAATAGAAAACCTTTGCAGGACGAGCTGTATCAATATAAACACAGTCATTTTCAGGTAAGTTGCACCTTGCTACTTCCATCTAAAGGGTGCTTGGAATTTAAGTCAGAGTACTAGTTTTGACCCTTAGTCCCCCATGTAATATTAGCAATATTAGCAATGCAGTGCTAATATTGTCTAAAAATAATGAGTGAAGATCATTTAAAAATCGGTCAGATGCTTTAGAAAGGGATTTATTAAAGACAAAAAGAGAATAATATTCTGGCTAGGCCTTGGTTAATCGAAAAAAAAAAAAAAACCAAAAAACAAAAAACACTACTTCTTCATTCCAGAAACATGTTACTTGAATTAAAACAAACACACAGAACCCCTGGGGGTGTATGTGTGTGTTTGTGTGTGTATGTGTGTATGCATCCAAATGTCTGTTCCTCGATTAATCTTTTCAAACTTTACAGGAAATATACTCACATCCTAGATTATCCATTAGAATCTAACAGCTCACAATTGTTAGGGAAAACAGTGAGACAGCCTAGGTTATAACAAGTATGTATACATTGCTTGCATGACTCATGCCAAGTCCTTAGGTTGTCTCTCTGACATAGACCAATGCTCACGGAGAGATATGTAAGAAAAGTCAATTCATTTATTTGAGCAAGCAGGCGAGATATACAAGGCACATGGCCCTTTGCAATTGTAGATCATTCCTCAGTTTCTCATTCATTTCTACAACTCTCTTCTAACTTAAGATAGGCCCCAAAGGGAGTTGTTTCTGCATTAGGTAGGGAAGCAAATAGGCCCAAAGAGATCATCTTGCATTTGGCTACCATATTAAGACCAGTTTTTTAAGACAAGTCTAGAGACTACCACTCACACAGTGAATAATGTTCTCTTGTACAACACATCAGCCAGTAGAACACTGCCATTTTCATCCAGGGTGGAGGCGTCCAAACAGTGTTGCAGGACCAGAAATACGCTGGGCACCCAGTTCACCGGAAATAAGCCCAGACCCAGAGCTCATCTCAAAAATGGTGGCTGGGATTTATTTCTCACAGAGTAAATGACTTTTCTTTTAGTGATGCACTGTTGTTGACAGAGGTTTTGCTAAAAATGTCGGCATGGTGAAATGTATAAAACAATCTATGTATTGTCTTAAAAACTGAGTTTCCAGATTTGGCCAGATAGCGCTGACTGGGTTTGGAACCACCAAGATGTCATTTGATGTCTCTCAGCTGTAGGTTTCTCATCTGTACTTTGGAAGTGATGGTATTTGGCATCCCAGAAAGATTATGAAATTCAAACTGGGTCAATGGATTTTAATATGCTTCATAAACCATAAAGTGCTACCCAAGTGTGAGATGCTATTATTACTGTTACTATTGATGCCAAAGATCTGCTTGGGAAAAAAAGGAAAAAGAGAGACTTATTTTGAGGATAAGAAGAGGGTGACATTCTAAGGGAAAAAGCTCACTGTAGTAAGTCATAGCTCCAAGACAGCTGTTGGCTGCTTAATAAAAGCCAGTGAAGATGACAAAGTAATTTCTGGTTCAAGCATGAATGCTCAAGTACAGGAGTTTATGTTCGATTGCCAGATGCTTCAAGCTAGCAGCTAAATCCAAAGACACCAAAGACACTTCATGCACCAACAATATCCTGCCTTCTCAAGTCAGAGGACTGCATAAATGTGCATTCCAAAAGGAAAGGATGTCACTGGAAAATTACCCAGGAGGAGGAGTAATTGTGAAACTGATCAGAAAGGTGGCAAACACAAAAAGAATTGTTAAACCACTAGCTACAAAAGAAGGTAAAACATGAATAGAGAAAATGCAGCGTCTGTAGGGTTGGGTGATAAAAATAGACAACACTGCTGTTTGCAAATGATGAAGATGACCATTCCTTTCGGTGCTGGAAGAGGTTACATTCATTTATGATTTCTGGAGATCTGTCAATGGAATACTTAATGTAGGTGATTTAAAAGAAAGTGTTAATATGTTTACTTTTATTATGCTAACCAAGGGTTAAGGTTGCAGTACATTTATCGTGGTGGTGAAGTGATCTGCTTATTAAGCATTTTCCCTTTTGTTTTGCGGTTACCTAGTAGATTATTTATATGAGGAGAAAAAACAGAAAACAAGGAGATGTCCTCTGGATGCCTAGTTCCCAAAGGTTGGTATTATCATTTCAACCTCTTGGTTAAATGGTGCTAATACCATGATGGCCAACCATCACTGCACTCTACCATTATTATCAGCATTGCATCTTACAGATGTTATGTGGTTGCCATGTGCCAGGATCTGTGCTAATTACCTGCATTTATGACCTCACTGAAATGTAAGCATTTTGAGAGCAGAAAACATGTCTTTCTTGTTCAGCATAGATACCTTATACATAGTGTAGTTACTGATGCAATAGGTGCTCAATAAATATCTGTAGGATGGATAAGTCACCAGCAGTGCAACTTTATCCCATGATATAGGTATCATTGTTATCACCATCTAATAAAAGATGTAGCCAATGCTCCCTTAAGGAGCCTACATATATTCGCCAAGGTCACAGACTTCATTGGAGGAAGAAAATAAATATTCAACCCCAAGTCTGGTTGATTGCAAAGTCCTATAAGTTACTCATTTCCATTCCAATATGACTGACTGCAGCTCACTGCTTTAATTCACTGTGAAAGAGGTGTTTGGGTGGCTGCCAATGTTTAGGTATAAATGAGCTTTGCCTAATTTTCTTTTTATTATGATAGAATGTGACATGATGTGTTGGAACCAGAGGCACTTGTAGGACTCAAGACTTAGGAAGACAGAGAAAAGAAAAAAAAAAAAAAGGGAATCCAATGGAGCCCCGCTTGATAAGGTGAGAAAAGAATTCAAGAGAAGAATGACAAGAAGCAGGTCTGGGAAAGCCAAAAAGGAATCATCAGACTTTATTATCAAAGGCTCCCAAAGGTAGTAATGTTTTGGTTATTTATGGAACACAGCTCCATAAATGAAGGCTCAGCCCAGCTGAAGAAGAAGCCAAAATACAAGTAAAAATTCCAAATAAAAAAAAAGTCTTTTCAAAATATTATATACTGGAAAATTGGACCCCTTGAATGAGAGGCAGTTTTGTTTAGGGAGATTAACTATGTGAACAATAGAACTGGACTTCCTGAGGATTTTTTTTTTTTCCACCCTAAGGATTTTATTTATTTATTTAACAGGGAGAGAAAAAGAGAGAGAGAGAGCACAAGCAAGGGGAGCAGCAGGCAGAGGAAGAAGCAGGTTCCCCACTGAGCAGGGAGCCCCACACAGGGCTCAATCCCAGGACCCTGGGATCATGACTTGAGCCGAAGTCAGACGCTTAACTGACTGAGCCACCCAGGCACCCCAGACTTCCTGAGTTTTAATTCTAATTCAACCACTTACTGTGTTGATCCAAGGGAAGTTACTTCATTTCTCAGTGCCTCAGTTTCCCTAGATTTAGTGGGAATAATAGCCTATACCTCATACTTTGAGGATTAAATGAGTGAAATAATAAAGTCTGAAAACAGAGCTTGCCAAATAATAAATGTTAGTTGTTACTAAGAATCTAGCAGAAGCAAAGCTGCCTCCATATATCATTCAGTGTAAATGTCCAAATCCTTACAGTGGTTGACAATACCCCACCTGGTCTCAAGTGATATTTCTGTTGACGGAAATCCTAAGTAAAGGAAGCTCTTTCAGGTATACAGATAGATACCTGCACCATGTAGATCAAAACTGAAAATTGCTGTCTAGACTCTGGTAGCAAGAGGGTGCAGATTCTAGATAGAAAGCTGCTCTTACAGACTAAAAAAAGAGATTCTTACAGGTTAAGAAACTGAGCTGTGGAGTTAGAAATAGGGATGCAAATTTTAGCTCTACCACTTACTAGCTGACTGATTATGGGGTAGGTCTCTTAACTTGTAAGTTATTAATTTGTTTCTTAACTTGTAACAGTCCTATCCTGCATGTTATACTACTAGAACACTGTAAGCATTTGATACAAGTTAGCTATCATCATCATCATCATCTTCTTCATTATCACATCATCATAATTGAGAGCAATTGTGCCTGGGTTCACGTGGTGTTACTGCAGGAACTTTCGAAGAGAAACAGTTTCCCCAAACATGCAAAGATGGGAGAAAGGGAGAGCAAAATATAGTTAGAGAAAAATGTCCATATACATCTTCAAAGAAATATTGTGGGTCTCTAAGTAATGACAAATCTGCCTCAACTTTAGAAGGAAGCCAAAGAAGAAACAAAAATTGACAGCTAGTAAAAATGATAGCAGATGCTCCAATTTGCTGCTAGTGAAAGTATCATAAGGAAATTATCATCATACATAGCCATTTCTTTGCCAGAACAGTGTACAAATACCCAGAAAAACAGCACACGTGCTTTCTTGCTCACACGCCAGGGCAACACACCAAGTTTGAAGATGATCACCAGAATGACATCAAGTCAAGAGATTATCGTGCTTGTTGTATCCACATTTCAGGACCTCCATTAACTCTCTGGACATCATCAGACACTGTGAAAAATGCTGAAGACAGGACAATATGACCCTGAGCTGAGAAGATTAATAACCGGTGAATAACCAAACTAGCTCACTGATAGTTTGCTATGCTGATTTCTACAGCTATCTTAATGGATTATTTGAGTAGTTTATGGGGCATAGCCAAAAATATACTTCACTGAGAGACATGAAAGGTCTGAGCATAGCTTAGGTTAGTGAAATCTTTGGCTTTAAAACATGAAATCTTTTTTTTTTTTTTGAAAGATTTTATTTATTTATTTGACAGAGAGAGAGACAGCCAGCGAGAGAGAGAACACAAGTAGGGGGAGTGGGAGAGGAAGAAGCAGGCTTCCAGCGGAGGAGCCTGATGTGGGGCTCGATCCCATAACGCGGGGATCACACCCTGAACTGAAGGCAGATGCTTAACCGCTGAGCCACCCAGGCGCCCCTAAAATGTGAACTTTTTAAACTGTTGTTTTCCCCCTATTGCCTTCTATTTCATAATTCCCCAGAGGCCAGAAATCACACAAGGCTAAGAACTGCTTTTGGGAACATCAGCACAAATTCCACGGACACTGTAGGATCGCTTACCTCACAGGGTCACCCTGAGGCACACTGCTTAACTTTGTACAAGTAATACATGTGGGGGAAGAGGGGTACCAAGCTTCTGAGGGACAATTCATTCTTCAAAACGAGTCAGTAGAATTTACCAGTAATTAAGAGATCTGGAGTCCAATACAGAAGTGTACTTACATAATGATAACCATGGGTCTGGAATCCCCATCATGTTAGTGGCTGGGTGGCATGCACACTCAAACCCTGTTTCTTTTACAAGCTCAGTCTAAATGATCAGGGTTATATAGATAACAACAACGGTGGCAAGTGGGACCTTAATAAATCACATTATTTACACAGGTCCTGATTTCACAGGGCCCTCCCTTTTTATGTTATTTAGGTATATAGAGCTGCACACAAATAATTTACATGCAGGGACAATTTTACGAGAATACAACAGTAAAAACACAACAAAAATAATCATTACGATTATGTGTCAGACACTGTCCTTGCTTCTTTCCATAAATTATCTCATTTCCTCTTCATAATAACTCTATTAGCATGCTGGGAACTCTCTAAACCTTCTTTAAATAGAAGTACAGGAATTATTTTTTTCAAAGGCTTAAGCCTGTAAGAGAGAATAGTTGGGAGGCATAACCATTAAAATTGGGGATGTTGGGAAGAAAGTATGTGGTTAACAGAGAAGAAGCACTGGATCCTGAGCCAGCAGTAGGAAAATGCAAGAAGCAGATGGCCTCACTCAAAGATTCAGGAATTGGTTGCATGAGGTACCAAGGGAAGTACAGACATGGAGCACTGGATGAATGTCCTTTAGAATCAGTTAAGTCCCCAGATCCCCTCCTTTATTCCACACAGCCAGGTGACTAACCCTCCTTACCCCAGAAGTATACTGGGATTTTTCTCTCCAAGAAGATAACAGAGAAAGGTCCCTGGGCCAGAGGACACAGGTTCAAGTAAGGGTACCAGGGATTTTGTAAATATTTATCTATGGAAGGATGAGATTCCCAACTCACTTGTCAATATGGTTTCTAGAACACTGGCAGTGAGATCTTTGCCCTTCAAGAAGGAGATTAAATACTCTTTCTCTGGGGACTGTGACAACCCAAAAAGAAAAACCTAAAAATATTGACATTGTGTGTGTGTGTGTGTGTGTGTGTGTGTGTGTGTGTGTGTTGGGGAGGATTCCCAAAGGAAATGGCTTAGTCATATTGATTACATAGTCAATAAATTTATCCACAGATTTATAGCTTCAAGTTAGCTTTTTTTTGGGGGGGGTTATATCTTTTTTTTCTATAATTTTTATTTTGTTATATTAGTCACCATATAGTACATCCCGTTTTTGATGCAATGTTCCATGATTCATTATTTGCATATAACACCCAGTGCACCAGGCAATACGTGCCCTCCTTAATACCCATCACCGGCCTATCCCAATCCTCCACCCCCCTCCCCTCTGAAGCCCTCAGTTTGTTTCTCAGAGTCCACAGTCTCTCATGGTTCATTCCCCCTTCTGTTTACCCCCCCTTCTTTCTTCCCTTCCTTCTCCTACCGATCTTCCTACTTCTTATGTTCCATAAATGAGTGAAAACCCAAAAGACTCCATCCCCAAACTACTAGAACTTATAGAGCAATTCAGTAATGTGGCGGGATACAAAATCAATGCTCAGAAATCAGTTGCATTTCTATACACGAACAATGAGACTGAAGAAAGAGAAATTAGGGAATCCATTCCATTTACAATAGCACCAAAAATCATACGTTATCTCGGAATTAACTCAACCAGAGACGTAAAGGATCTATATTCTAGAAACTACAAATCACTCTTGAAAGACATTGAAGAAGACACAAAAAGATGGAAAAATATTCCATGCTCATGGATCGGAAGAATAAACATAGTCAAGTTAGCTTTTTAGTGCCTCTTTCTTCAATATGAGCCAACAACCCAGAATCACTAGACATCTGAAGATAGCTTCTAACACAAAAGATCAAGTCCAAAGCAAGTAAAGAAAATCTACCATTAATATTTGCAGAGAAATAAGAGATACTGAATTCACACATTGACAAGAAAATAATACTACAAATCGGGAACATTCAGAGACTAAGAGAGTTCTTAGAAATTTGAGGCATGATAATTGAGACGCAGAGATTAACTTGTGTAAGACTAATCACCTGGAGGCTGGCCTCTAGAAAAGGAGAAAACTAGCCATGGCCTAGTGTTTAAGGCAATCGATTCTATTCAACCCTAACACTTGGTTCCCAGCGCCTGATCATGCCAGGAGAAGCTGTAGTACTTTTCCAATTGTGAACTCTGACATGGTGGTCCTGCCACTTGCTCACATGCCAGCAGCCACAGATTTGGTTTCTAGTTTGCAGATCATGTCAAGAGAGAGGCTGTGCTTCCATACTTCTTAGGCTTGAAGCCCTATAGCCCAAGGTTCAGAACCACCTTTTGTAATCTGACAATTGCCTTCTAGATCTCTGTGGGTTGCTCCAGAAAGCCATGAACAATGGGGGGTTTATATTCCTACTACTACTTATTTTCCCCACGAATTTCTTCCTAGAAATGCTGCTTCAGCAGGTATGTTGTGTGTGCAGCCTGGTCATTCACCTTTGTTTGCCTGGCAACAGCTGAGATGAAAAGTGACTGGAAAAGAAAGCTTAGGAAAGTTCTAGAGTATAGAGAGAAAAAAAAGAAAGAGATAAAACAGGAAGGATAAGGGCATCTGGGTGGTAATGTCGGGTTAGGCGTCTGACTCTTGGTTTGGCTCAGGTCATGATATGGGGGTCGTGAGATGGAGCTCCTCATGGAGCCCCACATTGTAGCCCGAATTGGGCTCTGCGCTCAGTGGGGAGTACGCTTGGGTCTCTCTCTCCTTCTGCTGCTCTGCCCTGTGCTTGTGCGCTCTCTCTTTTTCTCTCTTTCTAAAATCAATCAATCTTTAAAAAAAGAAAAGCAAACATAGGAAGGTTAAAAGATATAATTACAGACCTACTCTCTATAAAAAGAACAGGTAAACAAAAGGAAAGAAAGAAATTCTCAACAAATACAACTCCCAATTTCCCAGAACAGAAGGGCATATGTTTCCAAATTAAATAGGCCTACTCAGTATCAATCAGAAAATAGAAAATTAGATTAGAAATAATTAAACATAATTAGACATAATCACAATATTATGACATTTTGGAACAATGCAGATGAATACCCATACATGTTTAGAGAGAGACAGAGAAAACCACAAACTAAAATAGGTCATATAAAAGGGAACATAAATTAAATTATTTCAGACTTCTTACTTAATAGAAATGTTGGAATTTGTAAGACAGTGGATCAATGCCCTCAAAATTCAGAAGAAAAATTATTTCTAACCTAAAATTCTATTTCGAGCCAAACTATCATTAAGTGTGATGGTGAAAGAAAGAAACCTGGAGAGATGCAAACTTCTTTTCAGTAAACCACTGTAGTATATGCTTCAAAAAAAATGAATGAATAAACACATCCCAGGCAATAGAGAATCCAAAATAGGGAAGATTTGAGAGGAATTCCCAAGAAAATAGTGAAAAAATATCCTAGATGGATATTTATAGTATATGTTTAATAGTATTTCTAAAAATTTGCAAATGGGTCAAAAGCTGGGATTTGAATTAGTGATATGTATATAGAAACTAAGTAAACAAACAGAAAGATAGTTGGGAAATAAAAAAGATGTACTGAAAAAGAAAAGAGAAGTAATCATTGTCTCATTGCTTACTTAGGAATAGCATTGCATAGTCATAATTATGTAATTATGGATTAAAATCTAATCAGAATTATGATTTATTTATATTGAGGATGGACATGTGTGAAAGAGAGTTAAAAGCTCATTTTCTACAAGAAGTCACAAGTCAAACCCTAAAACAGAAGAATCAAGAGAGATAAACATATTATTTAAAGATTAGACAATCGATACAAAACCAAGGGGGGAAAAACTCCAAAGAGTCAAAAGTGGTTGCCTCTGAGAAAGGGAGAAAGGGAGCAGCAGGGTTTATGTTTCTTATACTAAGCCCTTTAGAACTATTTCATTCTTTATCCTTTGTTCTGTATATAACTATGGAGAAAAGTTAAAATGGAGAAAACAAACTAATGTCAGGTGGGCACTGGTATCCCTATTTCAAAGATGAAGAAACTGAGGCTCAGAAAGTTTACACAATGAGTAAGTAGCAGAAGGAACATTTTAACCTGGATCTGTGGGTGTTCTTAACTGTGACAGTACAGCTATTGACTCTAGAAGGGAAAGGTCTATCATTTTGCAAAGTATCTCTATGTGTCAGGTCATAAGCTTAGTACTCTGCATAATGCCACCTCACTTAAGACTCATAGCAACTCCTAAAAGTGGGCACCATTCTCATTTTACAAAGGCAGAGTCAGAAGCGTAGAGAGGAAGGGAGGAAATCAGGTTTTGAAGGGAGGTTTCAAAACCCAAGCGAAGGAGCCCACCGCCCTACCTATTTTACTCCTCCCCATCATACTGAAGGAGTTGGGGGTGTTGTCAAGTTTTATATAAGATTCCTGAAGTTTTCACCATGTAAAACCTGCTTCTTTGGCTTGTATTGTGAGCATCCAAAAATCCAGCTCTGATTTGTTTGTTTCCTTTGGAGAATCTGTGCAGGTAAACTGCTGCCTGACAGATTTCTCCTTCTGTCACCCAGTGTTCATTTGGGAGAATGGCAGTTTTCTGCTTGACTTGCTGCATCTCCAAATGGAGATTTCAGTATGAGGCAGTGGCGTTTTCCCTAAACTGACAATGAAAAAGGATCTTAGTGCAGACAGAAAACTGTCTGTACTTGATTTAGATGATCTGTCCCAAGAATTAACAGCTCTCTTCTACTAGGAGCTATTATCTCAACTATGGATTTATGCATCCTATACATGGCTGAGTAATAAGAGATGTTTAGTTTATACTGTACAGGGCTTTGGGACCCAGAGGAGAAGTACACCACAGAAACATGATCAACGCCAAATGTCCTAGTTACTCAATAGTACGACAGTATGACTTCAGGGGGCCATGTATCCTTGCTTCCTCAGGACAGTCCTGGTGTATTTGTTGTCCTAGTCTATCAATAGCATCCTGTTCACTCTAGTTAGGATGAAAAATTATATGATAGCCTAGTGATACTTCATCATTTTGGTATGCTGGCACAGAATCTATTGTATCCCCTACTCCTCTTCTGCTCCCGTGAGAACGTATTTGTTACCTAGCCAGTCCTGTGTAATGGAGATGGATAAGGGAGGATCTTACCTCCTTGGTATTCTCTCTTTCTAACAGGGTATCATCCAGAAAACAAGCATGCAGTTTACTAACCTAATGTATTGTTCTGCATACTGTTTTAAAATAAAGGCAACTTTACTTCCTAGGTGCTTTAAATTAAACCAGGTTATTTGACAAATGACAGCACCCTTTCAGTCAGACATTATAGATAACCACAGGCAGAGCCAGGTGACACCTTTTGTAGACTATTGATTAAAAGGAGCTGATATCCATCTTTCCGAGCACAGAATAATCCGCTGGCATTACAGAAATGATGGCAATCTTACAGAGAAGGTTAATCAGATACATGGGAAATCATATCTGCTCCTTGATAAAGTACAAGTCACTCAGAGATCAATCACAGACCCCAGCTGCCCAAATCACCGTCGCTCAGAAAACAGAATTCAGGGCAGGCAGATACTGGTTTGTCAAAACCTAGTACAAAACAAGACATTCTGCAGGTTTGAACAGTTACGCCTGCTGAGAGCATTGATTTGTGGGTTTTATAATACATGCACAATGGTAAACAACATAAATATAAGAAGTAGATATAAAGTAATGATTTACTTTGTTTGAAAAGAGAGTGACTAATCTCTCAGACCTCAGTGCTGTACAGAAACACTGCTGGAGTTTTGGTACATTTTTAGGGAACCATAGTAGGATACAAAGTTAAGCAGTTTGAGGCACTCCTCTTGGATAAATGGTAGTGGAGGTAGTGGGGGGGCAGGCAGTGAAAGGAATAGAAACACAATGATATTGACTATCATTTAAAGGTACCTACTAAATGCCAGGGACATTTACAGAGAGCATGGTGCTTTACAGAGAAAATTCCAATTCTTGCAACACATCAGGCTTCCCATTTTATAGAGGAGTAAACTCAAACTACTAAAGATTAATTTGTCCCAGATCACAGGGCTGCTCAGAAGGGCTAGAGTTGATATACAAATCCAAGCTGTAGGACACCAAAACCCATATCCCTTTCACTATGCCCCATTGAGAACCTCTATTTTCCCCTGGACTATTAACGTATTAATTTTCTCAGCTGTTACTTTAACAACAAGAATTTGCTGAGCTCTTTTGGGAGGCAACATGTTAGAGCAGAAGGAGGCACAGCCTATTGGGCCTTGGCTTGGATATGAAATTTTCCCTTTTGAGTTTTCTCTGAAAAAAGAAGGGGCTTGAAGAGATGAGATCGTCTCTTCCAAAATCTTAAAGGGTCTTTCCAGTTGGGCCAATTTATGAATTAACTGTGAGAATAGGATGATTCTAACATGCTGCAAAAGGAGACCTGGATATGTAGTTCATTTGTTCGTTCATTCATTCATTCATTCATTCATTCATGAGATCATTACAGAGCACCTAATATGTACAAGGGATGTGCTAAATAAAGACTGTGGGTACAGGTAAGCAGTTCTGATGCCCATAAAGGTTACATTCTAGTTAGGCTGACAGGTAATGGATGCATATGTATGCAAAACCAAAAAAAAAGTATGTTTAGATTTTGAAAGTGTTATAGAAGAAATATATAGGGTACTACAATAGAGAATAATAGGAAGAAACTTCTTTTGATGGCCTATCTAGAGATTTCTGAAGGAGCCTGGGGAGATCTGGTATCTGAAGGATGAGAAGGGGGTGAGGTGGTAGGAGGAGGATTTTATAATATAGCAAAAAATTATCCAAATTTCTCATACTATTATAATAGTACAAATATAATATGAAAGATAAAAAAACTTTGCATGCACGTGTGTACACACACATACACAGAGAAACACCCCCTAATTCTGGAGGTACATACATTATCGAAACCCACTGGCCAAAACAACAACAACAACAACAACACAAAACAACAGAAAACAAACAGACACATACATAGATGAAGCCGACGTGTCTCTTATTTTCTAAATTAGGGATTTGAGGCTCAGAGACATTATGAATTTTGGTCAAGTTCACCCAGGCTGAGAAACGACATAGGCTAAACCGAAGGTTATTTAAGCGCAGCTAGAGCAACACCATAGCACTAAGCCTTGCCTTGCTCAATGTAACTGGTGGGATTTATATTATCCAGAGCCCAACACATCACTTTTATTCCTTGTGTCTCACCAAGATGGCCTCCAGGTAATCGATTCAACCTAGTGACATAACCAGCAATCCTTGCTACTGCTGGAGGGTGGCTTAGAGCATATCACAGATGACTTTCTAGAGGTTTCAAACCTTGAATTACCCATCTATATAGTAATGATAATAATAACGATACCCAACATTCATAATATGCTTACTATATGGACAAATACTGTACCAAGTACTTTAAAGCATTATCTTAATTTTCTAACTGAGAGGAAAAGATAGAACCAGCATGGCGGAAAGACTTTATTTCTGAAGCCAAGTATGCAATGGCATAGGCAAGGTATTTATAGGATGTGGCACCTTGTAGCATAGGGAGCTCTCAACTGGTAGGCTGTGAAGAGTAATCAGAGAAAGAGAAGGGAATAAAACTTTGAGTACTGATATGTGCTAATTAATGTAAATACATTCTCTAATTTAGTCTTCCGCAAAAGCTTATATAATAGGTTCTGTTATGCCCATTTACTTGTTTATGCCAAGTTTACTTTGAACAGCTTGTAAGTGACAATGGGATTTGAACCTGATTTGTCTACCTGCAAAGCCCATAGTCTTCCCCTACAGTGTATTAGTAGAGAAGGGAACACATGCATTATATTGGACATAGCAGAAAGCTTCTCTATCCAAATACCATGCTCTTAATATCTGGCATGGTGTCACAGGAACTGAGAGGAAGGGTGCCCAAGAGTCTATGAGGCTACGGTGAATGGATGACTTATGGTGGCACTATTGCCGAATGATGTCTTCAGGAGTAGATGGAGGGTTGTCATCACAGTAGAATTGGGATCGGGAGAAGCACCTAAGTAAGTGTCATAAAGATGATGATCCCCAGGAACAAGTCAATCTCTCAAAATTATGATTCCTGAATCACAGCTGGTAAATTTACTTTATCCCTCCCTTTTGTTTTTCTTTCGTCCTTCTTTAGCGTGGGAAAGAGATCATTACTTATTTTTTTCTTTTTAAGTTGAGATATAATTCACATAACAGAAAATTCCCCCTTTTAAAGTATCCACTTTACTGGGTTTTGCATATTTACTACTTGCACAACCATCACCACTAAGTCCATAATGCGCCATGACCTCAAAAAGAAACTCGGTACTAATTAGGAGTCAGTCCCGATACTCCTTTCTGCCCATCCTCTGACAACAGCTGCTCTATCTTCTATTTCTATGAAGTAGCCTGTTGTAGACATTTCATATAAATGGAATCATATAATATGTAGCCTTTTGTGTCTGGCTTCTTTCATTTAGCATCATGGTTTCAAGGTTCATTCATGTATAATTAGGATTTATCAGTATTTTATTTCTTTTTAGGGATAAATAATAGCTCATTGTATGGAAAGACCACCGCATTTGGTTTTTCCATTCATCAGCTGATGGACATTTGGGTTGATTTCACTTTTGGCTATCAGTAGTAATGCTGCTGTGAACATTCACGTACATGTTTTAAATGCTTTCTGATATATCTATATGGGACTCAGTTTTAAAGTCAGTATTTAAAACAAAGTTTTACATACTGAAAATTGCCCTTAAAAATCCCACAAAAAGTTACCACTTTGGAATCAATATGTTATCCAAATGAGACAGTTTTATCTCCAGCTCTTTCATTGGCTATCAGCCAGTAGAAGTGGCTGGTTTGTGTTTGGTGACCATACTGTAAAATCAACATGTCATCAAACACTGGAATCCCATTCAGTGTGGCAAGATGATCATATTTTAAGAGGTACATGAAGAATGAGGTGCACTGAGCCCAGTGTCCTTTCAGATCCTTATATCATAAGTACTTATGGATGAACGGGTTGGTAAAATTGCCTGCACCATTTAAATTGTAATTTTTCTTTTTCCTTCAGGGATCGTAAACTGAATTCATGTAAAATAAATGTTCATACAATTCAAATCTCCTGCACATGGAAGATTTCATCTCATTTTCTTTGGGAGCCTGAGTTACAGTACCTTTGGATTTTTTGTTGTTGTTGTTGAGTGAAAAAAAAAAAAGAATTGGAATTTAAAGGGCTTTCATGCTTTAATCCAACGAAATATTTCTTCATCAAATCATAGAACTTCGAAACTGGGAGATGTCTTAACTGTCTCTGTCCAAGGTTCTTCATTTTATAGGTGAGAAAACTGGAGTGTGGAGTGATAAGATCTACTTTGTGTCAGACAGTTTGCTGGTAACAGAGCTGGGGCCAAAACCCAGGACGGCAGAACCTCAGTTCACTGTTCTTTCCACTAGACTGCAATCATTCCCATATTCACAAAATTCAGAAAAAGTAGGTCATATCTTCTCAAGTTTTATATTATTCACAACCTTTATAACCCAGCATGTTGTTACTGTTTTATTATTTCTCTCTCTCTTTTTTTCTGATACAATCTACCCCCCCTCCTCAGGCTGGCAGGGAGTCCATAAAGATAAGTTAGCTAAGGGAAAGAGCTATTTTGCATATAATTTATGGCTTTTCCTTTATTCACAGAGCTTTCCCAAACAGACTAATACACTAATGACTTTGGTTGAAAGATGGTACCCTGATCTTCTGGAGCTGAAACTTAGCACAAATTTTGTCATTCAAACACACTAGTCAAATCAATTAGAAATATTCATAAAAATAAGAAAGTGAGTTTACGGGTATTTCATAACCACTATTTTAGTACCATTAATCCACATCCTCCCTATTTCTTTGGCAGTTGACAGGAATCCCCAGTCAGCAGCTGGAGAAAGCAGAGTCTTTTTAAAGACAGGACTAATTTGTTTCCTGGTGAGAGGTGACAACCTGCCTCAATTTGCTTCAGATTTCTCAAAGATAATGACTTGTGTTTTCTTGTCCCAATTAACCACTGGCTGCTCCTGAGAAGACTATGTCCATTCAGATAACGGAGTTTCTCTTCCCACTGATAACCTCCTGGTATATACGTGGGAGTAAAATGCAGATTTAGAACAGAATCGTGTACAGAATTATAAATAGAATGATTTGAAACACTGCCTTTTCATCTTCTTTTCCTCATATCCTCATCATATTCAATTTATATCTACTTAATAATTTAATAATTAAAACTAATCGAAAGGGCAGCCTTTTCCACAGAGTGATGAGACCCACTTAATACTCTATGTCAAACGCTTACGGAGGGCCTGATAGTATCATGTGTGATATAGAGATATAAGACAATAAGGAAAAATGAGGCCTGGGGTCAGTTTAGAGAATACACGACTCCCCCTTCTAAGGGTACCCCGATTCAGAAGTTTTAAAAATACTCCCAGACAAAACAAATCTGCAGTTTCACATCAAGTTAGCCATGAGAGCCACCACTTGGCAACCTGTGGTCTACAGCTGATGTTTGAACACTGTTGACCCTTCCTGCTACTCCTCTCACTTCCCTTCCTCCCACCCTCCCTCCACCTTATCCAAAGGTGAGTCTGGGGGTGGGGGGAGAATTCCTGGCTCTATGCCATTCTTTCTCCTGGAAGTGTGAAATAAGCACATACAGTGTGTTGATTCTCCCATTCTGTAAGTTTTATAGGGGCAGAGACCTTGAGTTTGTACAGCGATGTAAGTCTACCAAACCTGGAGTTCAGAATTAGGGAACCCACTATTGCTATGTACCTAAGCCACATTCTCTTCTATCAGCTCAATCATGATAAAGCTGACATCAGTTGCCATCTGCCTGACCACCTCTCAATGGGTTTAAACCTCAGTCAATGAACAAAGGTATTGTTTATTGAACTCCTCAGATTCCAACATATAATAGAGATTCCTTTATTGGACTGTGTTTTAAGAATATACTATACGTAATTAGCAGAATAACCTTTTCAACCCATACTGCACTGCTGATCATGAATAAATTCAGACTGGGAGAAAAAAAAATCAGAAAGAGTCTGCAATAAGAAAATTAAGTCAACATGATAGAATTCCACCTTGGGGCATGCTTTTGCTCAGGGGTAGAAAAATGGGGGCAGAAATAAGTCTTTAAAACCACAAAATTGCAGAATGAGAATATTTCAGAGTTGGGAGGTTCATAGGGGTCAATGTTTCCAAAGTCACCCAAGTTGGCTGTGAGAATGTGAAAATGACTAGAAAACGCCCCTTACAGGCAGGCCACTCAGACCACACGCTCCCATCTGATGCCCGCATTCTTTCTGCAGTGTTTCCTCAGGGTACAGGTCCAGTCTGGAACTGATCACTATTAATAATGAAAAAATCACTACTTTCACCTTTTGCATGGTTTAATTATTTGAAACTTTTTCTTTTTATTGAGCACATAACAATATCTTCTGCTTTAATGCTTACCACCCATCTACTCTGGTACTGCCCTCTGATGTCACCTAGAGTTTGCTGGCTCTTTAAATGTTTGAAAACACCGACCATACCTCTCATCCACCCTCCAGGAGTCCTGTTCTTTGGCCTCACCAGCTTCAGTTGTCTTAGCTGTGCCTCCTACCATTAGCCCAGCTGTCTTCCTCCAGGCTGATTTCAAATTTGGTCAGACTTAAAATAAAAACATACTCCTTTCCCAGTATTTTCATCAGTGCTACTGTAGTTTTTTCCCTCTCGTATTTTGGGATACTCTACTACATTATAGATTTAATTTGCCTCAAAAAAAAAAAAGTATAGACTATTGCTGATTCCAAGCAATGATCTTATAATCAACTAAAACTTTTTTTTAAAAAAGATTTTATTTATTTATTTGAGAGAGAGAGAGAGCATGAGCAGGGGGAGGAGCAGAGGGAGAGGTAGGGGGAAAGAATCTCAAGCCGATTCTGTGTTGAACGCTGACCGTAATGCCCTGGCTCTATCTCGAGACCCTGAGCTCATGACCTAAGCTGAAACCAAGAGTCAGATGCTCAACCGACTGAGCCACCCAGGGGCCCCAGTCAACTTAAACTTTTAACATACAACCTAACCCTAAAATTTGACCCTCTCATCCTGATTTTGGGGACCAAGTGCAAATCTTCACATCTGTCACTATTAAATTAGGCTTGTTACATTAGGTTCCTATGATTATCTTTTTATGGTAATTCTAAATACTGATTCTATCATTTCATCTATTCCCTAATAATTCATGTGATCAGAATATGATTAGTAGCATCATGTGTTACTGATAAGAAAGTTCAGTAGGAAAAGGGTGAGTAAAGAGGGCAGAGGGATGACTGGTGATCTCCTTTCCAGGCTGACATGAATCCCCTAATCACCACTGTGGGGGTGAGACATGGTAACCAATCCTCTAAACACTCCCTCAGCCTTTGCTTTCTACCCTGCCCACAAAGGTATCACAAGAGATTTTCCTTTTTAACGGAGTCTTGCTGATGTTCTTTTGACTAGCAGGAGAAAGGAACATATTTATAAGAAAATAAGGCTAGACCCTATTTTTGATCAAAACTCTGTGTCGGTAGAAAGATATTAATGAAAAAAGAAGTTACAAAACAGTGTGTACAGGATTTTTTTGTGATGAGGATATCTATTTACAGATTTGAAGACATATATAAATGACACTTGAACAACATGAGTGAACTGTGTGGGTCCGCTTACAGAATTGTTTGATAAATAGAGTGCAGTACCATAATGTATTTCCTCTTCCTTATGATTTTCTTAGGAATATTTTCTTTTCTAGCTTACTTTATTGTAAGAATACAATATATAGTACATATAACATACAAAATGCATGTTAATTGACTTTGTTATTGGTAAGGCTTTTGGTCAGCTGTAGGCTATTGAGTTTTGGGTGAGTCAAAAGTTATATGTGGATTTTTGACTGCACAGAAGTTGGTGGTCCTAATCCCTTGTTCAAGGGTCAAATGTAGATTGAAATACACGCATGTGCATGCGCGCGCACACACACACACACGCCTAGATGTAATTCTAGAAAAAATGTAAAAGATATTTAAGCTGCTCTCTCTGAATGAGATTATCTTTTTTTCTAATATTTCTATAAATAACATGGATTATCACATACTTGAAAAAGAATTTAAGAAAACCTATGCTTGTGATAACTACTTTTCTTTCTAAATTCTCTTAGAAGCTATAAAATTTCCCTTGATGTTGGTGTCAAGATCATGTAGGTATAATTGATAGAAAGTGCTTTCTTTCCATTAAAAAGAAAACCAAAATATTTGCCTCTCCTTTGTCCACAGTTCCTAAAATATGGTCAAGAGTGTTTCAGGGACCTCTTCTCTGGATGTGTTCTCATTTCACCTTTCTGCTTGGCTTTCCCTAAACATGCTGGGAGCTTTTATGCCTCTTGGCTATTAGATAAATTTCTTTTGTCTGATATTACCTTTACATTTTTTAACCTGGTGAGCTCTTTTTCATCTCTTAGTTCCCAGTTCAATTATCACTTTTATCCTCCCAGTGAATTCCCTCTTCATTCCTTCCCTTTTTGTTCCTTCTTTACTTTCAACAAAGCTCTATCTCTTTGCCTATCAGTATCCACTCTTAGACTGTGAGCTCTTAGGTTTGCAGCCGGGCATTCCCTGGAGGACTTACTAAAAAAGGAAATTCCTGGTTTGCACCTTTGGAGATTTTTGTTCATCAGAGCAGGGGAGAGTTCAAGAATGTGCATTTATTAAAAAAGCCTGTAGATCATGGCCTGTGGTGCCATACAGGGAGGGTGACAGCTATGTCATTTGTATCTTTTGACTATTCTCTCATATTTGGACTGCATCAGAATGTCTTCCCATCAACTATACTGGTTTTTATAATTTAATTTTCTTTGCCTTACCCATCAAGAGGTGTTAAGTACAAATAGCATGGTGACCAGATACTTTACTTATATTGTAGACAAAGCCAACAGAGACATATACATGTTATATCAGAAGGGGGGTAGGCTAGCCTTATGAAAATAGATACGGAAGAGAAGGCTCTTCTGATTAGATTCTTTGGATTCCCCTCTCCTGGGAAAAATCCAAGCTGGACTTATATTTATAAGGAGTTCTATTTCTGAAGAGAGAGAAAGGGGGGAGGGTAGTTAATATGACAATAGGTGACATGTTCTCCAGTATGGGAAACTTTCCAAGTAGGTATTGCTAATACTTATTTAATAACATGTCTTGCACTTTTGCACAGTGATTACAGAACCACTAGAAGGCCATGTAAAAAACCACTATTGCTCTAAATGTTCCACTTATATTTCTTCTCCCATAACCAGTAACCTACTTTTGGCTCTTCAAATGGCTGCATAAAAGAGACAACCATTTTAACCTTTTAGAAATGAATCTTGCTAGAGTAAATCAGAGAGAAATGATGGAAATGTTAATTAACTTGCCTTCATCTTGGTCGGATTCTGTATTTAACCTAAAGGCCTACAATCTTTTGGGAGGTTTTCTTAGATTTGATTGCCTATGACAGGCAGAGAAATTCAATTATGGTTTGGTGGCGTTACGCCTTTGGGAGAGCAAAACCCCCCTCCTGCCTCTGGCATAGAAAACAAATGCCAAGAAAGGAAGGTGAAATCACTCATGAATTTTCCTGACATATCTCTTTTCTGGTTCAGAATTGGTAATAGATGACACTTTCCTTTTTGGAGCTGGGACCAAGTGTTGGCTTCCCCCATGAGACCACCTCTAAAACACAAGGAGATGGAGGTTCTAAAACACAGACACAGATACACACACACACACACACACACACACACACACTCTTCCACTATTGAGAGAGATTGTCCATATAATGCCTTTCTACGTGACAAAGCTTCATTCTCAAACCACAGGAAGTTCTGATATTTAGGAACAGAAGATAAAAGTGCTTAATTTTACTTTCCTTTTTATTTATTACATAATTAGCCATTTAAAATCCATTTCAGCTTTGGAAATTATAAAAAAGAAAACATACCATAGCTGAAAACAAACCACATTGATCTTTAAACATTTTATGAACTGAAAAGCTCAACATAAACCATTTCTTTCCTTCAGTAGGGAAATAGCTCTATGGCAAGATATAAGATAACAGATGTAACCTAAAAAGATACGCACAAGAAAGAGATGGATTTTTATTTATGTATTTGAAAAATATATAACTTTAATAATGCTGGGGATGCGTTCAGTAGTGGTAGCAGAGGTAGGCCAGAGATCTATGCTTTTTAATATCAACTTCCTCTCGAGTAAGAATTTTATCACATTAATAGCTAAATCATACTGATTGCAAAAGAGCTGAAATGAGGCAATTAGTACGGCCTATGACAGCCGTGAAGAATGAAGCGTGAGGTTTTCAGTGCAAGCCAGATGGATATCTTCAATATACTTCTTATTATCTGCTTGTGGTAATAAGTTCAATTAAACTGAATCAGTACAACACAAGTCTCTTTGAATTGCCGGAAAAGAAATTAATTATGTGCTTCACATTTAATGAAGCCAGAGTCATAGTGTTTGCCTTTATTGTTTGTTTGTTTTATTTATTTTGATTGGTAAGTATTCATTAGGAATTAAGCCACTTATTTCATTCTATAGTAGAGTTTTTTCTTTAAAAGACAATTTTGGATTCAAAGGTTAAATATCACTAGTAATAAGGTTTTATCTATTCTATAATATCTGGGAGAGAGGTAGAAAACCAGATCCACTGTTTAGATGATATTGACTACAATATCTTACTATGCTGAAGAATTCTGACCTGGTGTTTTTAATTTGAGATATTATACATGTAAGACTAACAACGACAATTCAGCAGTACTCATATTCCCATTTCTAGAATCAGCAGTCTCTAACGTTTTTTCCAGCCTTTCTCCCCTCTGAATATATATTAAATTTTATCCAAATAAAATATTAACAACACAGGTTACGTCCTTTCATATAACCTCACTCCAGATTCCCTCCCCTCACAAATACTATCATGAGTTAATGTTTATACTACGCATGTATTTTTATGTTTAAACATTATATGGTATTATTTTCTATTACTAATTTTATGTTAAATCATATTACATGCGTTAAATGAAATAATACCTTTTGTATTCTTTATATTGCTTGTGCATTTTTTTTTGTCATTACAAACAACAGAATGAAGTTCTTTGCAAGTCTACCTCAGAACACATAATTTCCTCTAGAAGAGACAGAAATGGAATTGATGGGCCAAGGAGATTGCCCTTTTTCAATGTTACTTTCTCTCTATAGTATCTACTCCCATTTGTATTCCTACTTACAGTGAGTGTATGAGTATTCTGGTCACACTCTCATCAACAAAAGGTTTTGTTGATGTTTATCTTTTGCCAATTTCATATGTAAAAAATCCTGTCACACTGCTTACATTTGCATTTCTCTGATTACTAGTGAGATTGAGATTTTTTTCAAAGTCTTGTTGGCCAACAGTGTGTCTTTTACACCAAAATCAAATATGTGAAGCCTGCCTCAGTATAGATGCCTTCCTATGAAAGAGTTGGCACAGAAATACAAGAGTTAAGGAATTACTTCCTCCCTCTAGACCAAGGATGAAGAAATGATGGCAGGATGGAGTCAGAGTAGACTGTCATGGTAGGCAATTTTTTTTTTTTAGTTTTTGATATAATGTTCAATGACAGTCTTACTACACTTTAATCTTAACATTATAAAAGGTGAGAAACTATTTTACAGAAAGAATTGGACAAAAGGGGGAGTCACTCTATCTATGACTGATGTTGCTAAAGGCACACCATTTGCTCAGTCTATGTGGCCCTCATTAGGGCTCAAAGGAATGTCAGGGGAAATAATTATGCTCTGTTTCATCAAGATCTTGGCTTCACGTCTTGGTAGAAAGAGTTCCAGGTTATGTCATGCTCTGTGAATATAGAAAGAACAAGAGGTATACTTATCTACCATTTCTTTAGGATTCTCCTTGGTTAACTGTTGCCAACTCCATTGTGGCAGGTCTCAGGTCTAACAGGATCTAGTATTGAAATATTCTGGCCATTGTCCTTCTACCAGGGGACCTAACATAATTAGCATTTAGCACTTTTAACAACAAACTTTTCCTATTCTAGGTGCCTTGGGTCAGAATTTGCGTTAATCCTATTAGAAAGACCCTTAATTATTGCCTAGAAATAATTGGTTCCAGTGGAAGACACCTAATTAGGTTGAAATGTATTCTGTTATAAGGGCCCAATGTTAAAAGCTTTTGTTGTGGTTTAGCAGCCAAATGTCATTGCTGGTTACTGATTTCTGATTGATCCCCAGTCAAATATGGATAAAGCCTTGAATAATTTTACATAGAAGATGTGGGCTGTTTCAAACTCATTTTCCAAAAAGGTTCCAACTGAAAAGACTCTACATTATTGTGTCGGTCATGCTATGCATGGAGAGGTTGATATTTCTCAAAGTCCTACAGTTAAAACAGAACTATTTTACAGGGTATACTATAGCTATGCTGTAAAACTTGTTGGGTTGGTAAGGTTTTCCTTTCTATCTGTTATATGCATGCATTTGATAGCATCTCTTCTTCTAAATGTAAATAAACTCTTGATGGGATGGACCATGAGCATTCTGGCAATGAAGGAATCAATGAAATGTTCAGTGAAGCCACCTGAGCATCTTCACGTTGCAGGGACGGAAAATGAGAATACAAAGGAATTTCTTGTTACAAATATATGAGGTCTTAGTTAAATTCTACTGAGAATCTTTTTATCTATCAAGATAGTTAAAGTACAGTGTTTTTCTTATTATAAACATAATTCTGTGTACTGAATAAGAAAAAATTTAATCCAAAAACCAATGTCCTTTTATTTATTTTTAATTTTTAAGAATTATTTTATTTACTGATTTATTATGAAATCTTTTAAAAGTCAAATGAATACAGGGTAAAATGTGCATCTAGGGCAACTTAAAAAGAAAAAAAAATACATTAGTGAAAAAACAACCTGCAGTCAGAGAGATGTGTAAACTAAATGTGAAACAGTTCAACTGATTTAGGCTGGTGGCAGTGAAAAGTTCAGGAAGAGATAAATATCTCGATAAACTCCAGTTGATACGTTTTGTGCTTTAGGATTCTCCCTGGCCTAACAGTCTGGTTCCAGCAGTGTGAAGCTTCCTCATTCCTACAGAGGCTGACTGAGTACACTGTTCTAGTACCTGCCAAGTATTTTTCTCTCTCTCCCAATCAATGATTTGATTTGGCCTCTTTGGATTTTTTACTTATATCCAAGTACTTGGTCAACCCTTTTGATACTGGGGTGAGGCTAAGGTCTTGTGACAGAAATATCCCCACCAATTTCAGCTTGTAATCAGACTCCAGGAGATGCCAAAATTCCCTGTTCCGTATAACCTGGCTAAGCTACACCTTGGACCAAATTTTGAAGATCTGTTTGCAAAAGGAAAATAAGTCATAAAAGAAAAGATCAGTAAGTTTCTCTTCTTGTTTTTGTTTCTTTGGAAAGGGCTAAATAACAAATACGTTAGGTTTCGCTCGTTAAGAGGCAACACTGAGGATCTGACGTAGGTTGCAGCAAATTAGATGGTCTTTGTCATAATTATTCAGTTCTGCTCTTGGGCAAAAATAACTGCAGTTGGTAGGTAAACAAATGACATGGCTGTGTTCCATGGAGACCCTGTGGACTGGCTCTGAAATATAAATGTCATAACATTTTCACATGTCTGAAACTATTATTATTCTTTTTGTTTTTCATCCAGTTAAACATGCGGAAACCATTCTTAGCTCCTGGGCGATAAACAAGTGGGGGCTAGCTGTATATGGCCCATGGGCCATATACTTGGCCAACTCCTGAAAATATAGTGTGTATCAGGATCAAGTTGGGTATTTATTTAAAATATTTATTTTAGGGGGGCGCCTACGTGGCACAGTTGGTTAAGCATCCGACTTTTAATTTCAGCTCAGGTCATGATCTCAGGGTTGTGAGATCAGGCCCCGTGTGGGGCTCCTGGGGTTCCAAGCTGGGTGTGGAGTCTCCTTGAGATTCTCTCCCTCTGCCTCTCCCCACTTGTACACATACACATTCTCTCTCTCTCTGGAATAAATAAATAAACCTTTAAAAAACTGTTTATTTTTCAGGCCTCATCCTTAAAGACTTAGATTTACTAGGCTAAGGCACTGGAAATGTCTATTTCTGTTAAGCATTCTATTGAACTTCCGCTTGCTATGTGGCATGTACAGTTTTCTGATGTAGGACAGGTTTCTCAAAGACTGGAACCACCAGCCACAGACTTACCCAAGGTCATTCTGGCTGTGGCTCAACAAGATAACTATGGTAATAACATCCCTAGCTTAAAGGCCTGCATTTCATTTTCAGCCCTGAGGGGATCAATAGAAGCTAGGGTTGCTATTACCATAGTTATCTTGCTGAACTACATTTAAGACAAATACTCGAAGTCGCTCGTCTTCAGGAGTACTACTTTAAAATATCTGTCATAAGAAACCTGTACAGCAAAGATGCTATGTCATGCGAAATGGCATGCCTTTTACTCTGCTATAGAGATAAAAATGAATTAGTAAGTACAATATTGCATGTAAATGCAGCCTGCCCTCCATATAGTTCTTAATGATGTCGACAATTGCTAAAGCTCATCTTTGTTGAAAGGTCAAATATTATGCTTTCTGGTAGGATTCAGGGGTCTGACATGAGAACTGTTCTTGCTTAAAATTAAAAAGCAGACCAAATCCCAAATATACTATAACTAGCTTAAAAAATAAAATCAGTGAAATTTAGAAATTCAGATGATGGGATGATAATCAAGAGCCCCCTGGGCACCTGTCAGAATTCTGCAGTTTGGAAGCATACTCATGCATAATCTGAATATTTATCCATTTTATGGTTGTCTGCCAGAGATTTATTTTAAACCTCTTGTACCTGCTATAGTGGATTTATACCTTCTTTCTCCTCCCCCATACTTACTGACCCTGTGTTTGACACGGTCTTCGGCTTCCCTTCAAAACATGGGGGTGGGGGTGAGGAGGAAGAGAATTGGATTTCAGAAGCGTTGTTAATGATAGAATTATTATAAAAACATTAGAGAAGACGTGTTCTGATGTCTGACCTTCACAGTGTTTTAATCCTACGTATGAGGAGATCAAAATGAATACAAGCACATTTTAAGGTTAGAGAACGCCTTCTCTGATAAATTAGTCCCTTTGTAGATCTCAAAATTGAATTAAAATACAGTGCTCAGTCATATTTCAGGCCAAACTGTTACATTTACATTAAAGGTACAGGGCTGAAGCATTATGATGTGCGATTCAGTACTTGGCACAGTTCACGTGGAGTTCAGAATGGTTTTCTCTGCCTTTATCGTGCTTTATGGGGCAGATTTCTAAATTGCATTTCTCAGTTTATGTTAATGTCCTTCACAGAGACCTGGTGGTCTGGATGCCCCTATGCACACACGTGTTCTTCCCATTAATGTTAATGGGAGTCAGAACCAAGCAACGGGAGATAAATGTTCTCTCAAATACCTTCTGACCTTCCCTAAAGTAACAGGATTGCTAACTTCTGTGAACATATGGACCAGATAAAACTCATATTTCTTCCCCTCACCCCCATCTCATCTATAAGAATAACACAAGAATCAGAGAACCTCTGCAGAAAAACTGACTGCAGTAGAGCATCACCAGCCAAGGCCAGAAACAGCTCAACTTCTACACAGATGAGCTCCCTCTGGTGGGGACCATTGTACTGTGACCTCAGGGCTCATTCCTACAGGTCTCTGCCTTCCTCTTTCTCTTCCAGCCCTGCTCTTTTTCTTTCCCCATCTATTAGGCAATTTCAGTTTTAAAGTATTCCATATGTCTCAGCAAAACAGGTGGCCATACACTGATCCTGTAATATGTCCCTCTAAGTCCTGTCCATAAGTCCACTAAAACTCTCCTGAAAAATGCCATTACATCCTGTTTCCCAACCTTCATATCCCATCTTTAGGATCCTCTCGTAATAATAATACATACTTAATATTTTTCCTTATATTGACTCACTTCTTTACTTAAATATATTTTAAAAGGAGATTTTTAAAAATCATTGTCATGAATGGAAAACTAGACTTTTCCTAGTACACATTGTAAGAAGCAAATAAATTACTAAAATTTAAAAAAATCAGTAAAATAACAGTAAGACTATCTCTTATACTATACTTGGAAAATCACCATTTACATTTTACTAGAAATCTAGAAATAAAGTATTTAATCTCTTAAAATAGGTAGAAGTTCCTGCCTCAGCAACATTTATATCCACCTAAAACATGGGATAACCATGGCATATTTCATAATTGGTGTATGGAATGTTTTGTGCCATCATTCAGTACAAGACAAGCAGCAGAGAATCTTCTGGATGGTTGGTCCTGGGACCACTCCTATTGCTGGGATATGAACTCTGATGGGAATTAGAGGACATTCCTTTTTGCTCACTATCTTTTTTAAAGAATTTAATTAATTAATTATTTACTTTTGAGAGAGAGAGAGTGCGCGCACCCAAGAACGGGGCGGGGGGCAGAGGGAGAAGAGAGAGAGAGAATCCCAAGCAGGCTCGACGCTCAGCTCAGCTCAGCACAGAGCACTCAGCTCAGAGCAGACCCCTACCTGGGGCTCAGTCCCACATCTCTGAGATCATGACCTGAGCCGAAATCAAGACTCGGCTACGTAACTGACTGAGCTGCCCAGGCGCCCCTCTGTCCTCTATCTTGAGAGGTAAGGAAATCAAGGCTTACGAGAAGGATGTTGATCAAACACAGGACATAACTTGTAACTCCATGTAGAAATACCCCACTGTCAGCAATATAGAACAGCAAAAAACGGTTTCTAGGCTTAGTTGTTTATAATCTTTCACACTCTCGGGCATTTTTTTTCTTTTTTCTTTTTTTTTTTTTTGTGTGTGTGTGGCAGGCTCACTTCTCTTTGCTAATTACTCTAATAGGTTGGTGATGGTAACTTCATAAATGTTCATTTCAATAAGATTTAGAATGTATGTATAGCCATTTTATTAAAATACAAGCAACAACAACAAAACAACTACTAATATTTCCTAAGTGCCAGACACTATGTTAAGCACTTAACGTGGATTACTGCAGTCATCAAAACAACCCTAAGCAGTTGGCATACTATTATCCCCACCCAGGTTAATTGTGTAGTCCAAAGTCACAGAGCTAGTAAGTGAGAGAAATGAGATCCAAAGCCAGATCTTTCTGCCTCAAGCTCAGTCTCTTAATCACTGCTTAAGACGGCTGCCTAGTATTCTCTCATATCTCCCTAACTAGCAAATAATCTATAATCAGGTACCAGCTCTGCCATTAACCAGCTCTGAAACCTTGGGATTCCTCCTGGTCCTAGCTGATCTCTATTTCCTTTTGCAGCTGAGAAAGCCATACATTAGCAAAGACCTCTAGCTGGAATTTTGATTTATAAATATTATCTAACCTCTTTTTTCCTCTGCCCTGTGAAATAGAGTGAACATATAGTCCTATGCCCATACTACTGCTCTGAGTGATTCATTAACAGACTGAAACAGTGGAGTTAATCTAAATACAGGTTTACTTCTGACTCCTGCCTTTCCAGCTTTTTTATACACAGAGATGTTTACAATAGAAAGGCTTACCCAAATGGTAGTATTTTTCCACCTTCTAATGACCCCAAAATACACAATTAGGTAATTTTTGGCTTTTTTCTTTAAAATAAAATTGGGATATATAAAATAGATAGATATTTTTATTTTTATTAGGCTATCTTACTTCACAAAGGAAGCCACAAATGGGCAAGAAGGAAATAATACTATGTGACCCATCTACTACGTCGGTTATAGAAAAATATTTATTTTATAAAAATCTATTATATGAAAAAAAGCTGAATTAACAAGATTTCCTGGCGCAGTAAACAGAACCAAGCAGAATGCACAATCAGGATTCCTGGGCTAACATCCGTCTTCCACTACTGGTAACCTTGAGAAGGTCACCAACATGAGTCTTATCTCCTTAGTCAGATCATCCATTGCCAAGATCTCCTCAACTCAAAAATTCTATGACTTGACAAGACAGAAAGTAATAGAAATGCAAATAAAATGTAAATTAAAATCTCATCCTTTGCAATTTAGTGCTTTCAGCCTATCCCATCAACCTGGTGTTAGAACAGACTCACATCATGTGCTGTGCTAAGAGCAATAAAGGAATTTCTGTCATATACTATAAAGCACCCAGACTAAGGTATGTGGAAAATTTTATTTCCTTAAAACTGAGAGGGTTGGCAGGGTGACGAAAGCAAAGCACAGAGGTGATCAAATCCCTTTATTGGTGTAATAATCCATATCCCTATCTCTGAATAACCAGGACAGCTCTTTTAAAAATAGCCAATGTCATTGTTTAAACAATGTTTGCTAAAAATAGTATTCAAGTCATGGGTTTTTAATTTGTTAGCACAGTGTTCCTAGACATGAATTTCAAATCTACAGAGACTTGAAAGAAATTTAATTAAAGGATTGAAGATAACATTAGTTACAATAGTATAATAGATACAATGGCTGTAATTCTCAAAATTGTATTGGATGATTCTGAAATAAGATAGCTTTTCAATCATATTCATTACCAGCAGTTCTCTAAGAGTCGTTAATCGTATAATGTTTGGCATGATGTATTAATTTAGCAACACAGTGATAACTGTACATATTAATATGAATGATGCCTCTTCTATAGATTGCAGTATTAGAAATGAGGACATGTATATCAATGTACGTGTTCTCTGGGTTATCATTACCTTTTACTACCAAGTTTCCAGTACTGCTAGCAGTTCCGAAATGGTTAGTGGCTATACAGGTATAACTTCCAGCATCTGACTTCGTCACATTGACAATTTTGAGGCTTCCATCTTCAGAAATGGTAATTCTGAAATTAAAACAAATAAACCAAAACAGTAAGCTTATCTCATATGACAAATTGAAAATGATGTCTGTCATTCTGTCATCTTTCAAACTACAAATCATGGCTATATCACTTGACAGTCACATCTTTATTCAGGGTATTTGTCTATATACACATAAATATAATTAGGACATGTGACTTATTTAGGACTTTTAACACTTTTCTCGCTAGAATGGTCTCAACATTCTCTTGGCATAAATATTGGAAATACTAGGAAATAGATAGGTTGTAACCATTCTCTGTCCTTGGCAGCCCTAATCACTTTATGCATAGGGAAGGTTCATTGTTGATTACCATTAGTCTTAACACTGCAGAGGTATAAGAAAAAAAAAAATCTCTTGATTGGCCACTTGACACATTTTCATTGAAAATTTTTCTTCTGTCAGTTAAGAGTCTGCCTTCAGCTCAGGTCATGATTCCAGGGTTCTGGGATCCAGCCCTGAGTCAGGTTCCCTGCTCAGCGGGGACCCTGCTTCTCCCTCTCCCTCTGCCTGCCACTCTCCCTCCTTGTGAGCTCTCTCTCTCTCTCTCTCCTCCCCATTCTCTCTCTGTCAAATAAATAAATAAATAAAAATCGTTAAAAAAAGTTTTCTTCTAGGGGGTGGCTTAAGTTAAATGAGTTATTATTAAGCATATTTATTTCTGACATGTCAGACAACACATTTTCAATGAGATGCAAGAAATGAATTAAAAAAAATATCCCACAACATAGTATGACTTTGGCAGAACAGCAAACGTGGATGGCACATCTCAGGGCCCACAATTAGGAACAAATCTACTACCTGGGAAGGAAACACTTGCACTGACAGACACAAAAGTGGAACAGGGAGGATTCTAGAGAACCCCATCTTCAACATGAATATTGCAGAAGAGGAAGGTGTAGAGATGGGTAGGACATGCAGCCTGGCTTGGACACCAGATAGAGAAATAAAAAAAAACAGACACAGATGGCTCATTTAAGATTACTGTCTGCTGAACCTCTACTCTATCCTTCAAATTTACCCACTTCTTTCTATCTCTTCTGCTCTCCCCTTCCCACCTGGCCTGTCACCAGCCTCTTAAATGATCTGCCTATTTTTACTCTTGTCCCTTAAATGCATTCTTTGGTCAGTGGTCAGACGGCGTTTTAAAATATAGATCAGATTACATCACTGCTCAGGCTTAAAAATCCTTCTTTGCACCCCACTGACCTCGATAAATTCGACAAGGCTTGATGGATCTGGCCTTTGCCTTTCTCTAGACTACTTGATTTCATTCTCATCTTTCTACCCTTCAATGAACTATAGTCACACTGGCCTTTTGCACGTCCCTACAGTGTTTGGGACCCTTTCCCACCTCAGGTCCTCTCTACCTGCTGTTCTGCCTGCCTTGACATCAGGACATAGCTACCTCCCTCTCACGACCTCACCTTAGGGGCAGCGCTTTTCTTATGACTCATATTTCTAAAGTGGATGTTTTATTTTGTTATTCTCTTTTCTTGCAGCCACTTTAATTTTTTCCTATCAAACACAACCTAGAAATTTTGCTAACTTGTTAGCTATCCTACTTACTACCTGGCATATGAGTTTTTCTGAGGGCACTGACCACGTTTATCTTACGACTTAATCTCCAGGAACTAGTACCTAGGATGACACACAGTAGATGCCCTGTACGTATCTGCTAAGTGACTGAGTGAAGAAGTAAATAAATACATATCCTAAGAGAAAAATCAAGAATATAGGAATTCAGAGGGGCTAAACCACTGAGCACTAGTGATAGCCTTAAGAGAGTCTTTGACAAATATTGGAAATAAGGGGTCTAGGCTGGTCACAGCTTCACTTAATAGAATTTTTGGCTAATCATTTTAAGACCACAGGTGAAGATTTAAATATGCCGGTTTGCAAACGTGGTATATACTTTTCATGAAGGCTCTTTGGGATGGAGAAGCTACAAATTTCCCTCTCACTCATTCCCGGTTTTTTGACTCAGGCTGATGAGACAGGATGACCTTATTCATCCTCTTATTATCCTCTACAAAGGATATTGGAATCAGAAGGATGGGCGTTCAAATACCAGTTCCGTCAGCTCCAGCTGTGTGATCAGAGGCAATCTGCTTAACTTTCTGAGTTTCAGTTTCCTCATCTATAAAATGGAGCTAACAATACGGGTCGGGTAAGTTGTTAGTAAGAATTAGGTAAGATAAGGTCAGTGAAATTTCCAGCACATTTCCTGGTATTTACTAGGTAGTAGTAAAAATTTCAGCCTTAAAACTGTGTCCTCTTATTTAGTTATTTGTTCACATGGAAAAAATGGGACACCATTCTCTGAACATAATTTCTCTTAACATAGTAATTAAATCAGTCTGCTTTTTGCACCCCAACTATTACGTCTGACAATCCGAAGTCAATATACAAATTAACTGAGTCCTCCCACACAGTATATAAGATGCAGACAAGGAGGCCCTTTGTTCATTCACACCATAATACACACATAACAGTTGCTCAGTAAAGACCATATGATGCCCCATTAGCCCAAGAGCAGATGTACTGATAAAAATAGTGTGGTAATTAAACCCTAATTCCCTCAATAATCACAAAAATAACTTTAGAGGAGTTAATCATATTTCTATTTATAAAATAATTCTCTGGAAATTGTAAAATGCTGGCATATGAGAACTCAATCAGGAAGGTGACATTTGTGTTTTGTATATAGAGTCATTTTCCATGAGGTAACATAGGTTTGGGGCATATTAAACACTGAGGGGTGAGCTGATTCTTTCAAAACACAAAGGCCTATTAATAGTTTATACCATTTAAAGTGGTATTATAATTTCTAAAACCTAAAGCCGTTGCCTGTATCATACTGTTTAATGCCAACAGGATATGAATAAGGAAACAAGTAAAGGTTTTGTCATCAGATGACCTCGTAATAGCCTAGACTCTGATACTTGCTAAGTGTATGACCTGGCCTAATTACTCATGCCCTAAGGCAGGGCTTCTCAGCCTTGGCACTACTGATATTTTGGACCATATAATTCTTTGTCCTGTGAGGTTATTTAGCCGCATCTCTGTCCCCTATGCACTGGGCTCCATTCACTTGTCCTCTCTTTCCAAGTTGTGACAATCAAAAATATCTCCAAATATGGCCAAATGTTTCCTGGGGGCAAAATCATCCCCAACAGAGAACTACTGGGTCTACATCAGTTTTTATTCTTTTAATATCACTGGTTACTATGATGATTATCTTCCACAATGAGATAAGATACATGAAAGGTTCTCTTAATTGTAAAGTGCTGTATTAATGTTTTTTCTCATTTTCCACTGTCATTCCCATTCAGTCATCCTTAATGATGGTAACTACATTGCACAAAAGGCACCCAACATATTGTTGCTATCCAGCTGTGGGACCCAGCTAGCTCTACACAATCTCTCTCAAGGCTCTCTTTGCCCCTTACCCTCAAAGCTTCCTTATCCAATTTCCTTTAAGCTTTGTGAAATGACAAGGTAATTTTACAAACTGCTGTACTACTGATTTTTAAGATTTCAGCGCCTGACATTGGTAAGTGTTTTAATCTTCCCATTTTTTTTTTTTTTTAAACAAAGAGATAAGAACTAGGCCTCCAAGGCTTGAATTCCAGACATTGGAAAAGGTGAGAGAGGGAGATAATCTGTAGAAGGGGTCATTTTTAGTAGCTGTCATTGAATTACATTATATTTCTCTGACTGTTTATTTTTCCTAGGTATAATCCAAGTGTGGGTAGAACATGGAGTTTAGTGAAATTCAACCAATTTCTTATCCAACCAATATAATGTACTGATTAAGAACATAAGCTCTGTGGGCGTCTAGGTGGATCAGTTGGTTGGGTGTCCAACTCTTGGTTTCAGCTCAGGTCATTATCTTAGGATTGTGAAATCGAGCCCCATGTTGAGCTCTGTGCTGGGTGTGGAGTTTGCTTAAGACTCTCCCTCTCTGTCTGCCCCTCCTTCTGCTTGAGTGTTCTCTCTCTCTTTCACTCTCTCTCTCTAAAATAAATAAATGAATCTTAAAAAGGAAAAACCATAAACTCTAGAACTATACTATCTAGGCACAAATCAGACTCGTGCCACTTATGAGCCATGTGAGGAACATCTTTGCATGCAAATTTCCTTATTTGAGGTAATGGAATAATAAAAGTAACTATATTTCACAAGGTGTTGTAAAGATGTGCACTGCTGAGATCGGTGCCTAGCACATGAAATCACGATATAAGCACATTAGCCAAATATTCTATTAACCAAAGTTCTGTACCCTCCTAAATCTATTATTTCAGATATTAATAAAGGATTCTGTTAAGGTTAAGACCACTATCAAGTAGTTCTGTCCTTCTGAAATCCTGTAACACATTATTATGCTTAATGAAGCATATGGGTAACATCAAGTAGCTATAGAAGGGGGATGAAAAATTGGGCTCTCTTATTCATAGATATCCACTAAATACCTCCTGTACACTGGGCCTATATAAACCAGGAGGACCTTAGATAATTACATACCTAGAAATGATGTCAGTGTGTTTTATACCATAATGCATACATTTCTATAAATGCATACTAGAAATGGCATTACTTTTGCCAGTGAGGCTTCTGTTTCCCATGCTGTTCATAGAATAAAGAAAGGCAAGGACCAAGGCCTGGCCAATCAGGAGATCCTACTCCCCTGTCCGCAGTGATTGATTTATGGATAGGCATGTTACCAAAACCAGGAGCTATTTGAGGAAACAATCTCTTTCTATTTATTACTACATTTGGAGATGGAAATCTAGAACTGTTAGCAGTCATCTTACCTGCCATAGACAGCATGCCTTAAAGAAACCAACTGAAGATAAGCAGAGCCCAGGAGACAGAGAGAGAGGAAACAACTTAAGATCTCTTTGAGACCCTGTTTCTGTCCATGGCTAAGCCAACAGCTTCCTTTGGATGCCCCAGTTACATAAGGCAATAATTTAAGACATTAGAAATTTGGTTTTAATCCCTTGCAATGGGAAGAGTCCAATATCTTAGGGAAATTAGTGAACTTGTTCAGGAGATAGTGGTAGTGAAAGTGGAGAGGAGCAAGGAGTTCTCCAGATCATTCTTTGATGGCTACTTCTACAGAACTTGTTGCCAAAAGACTGATTAACTCAATTATGGAGGAATGACCATGGATTTCTGGGTCTGGAAAAACTGACCTCATCTTCCTTTATACACAGCTGTGCCATATACTTTTGGCTATTTATTTCTACAGATAAAGGGCTAAATTAAATTACAATGACTTGTTGCTTTGAATTTATGGGATTTTTATAAGTGGGGATTTAGTATAAGGTTAGCATTTATCTTGGGGTGCTAATTTCCACTAACTCAAGAAACTTTAGAAACATAACTCAACACTAGTATTTGCTTCCTTTCAGTTGAATTCTATCCCAACTTAGAAAAAATTTTTCAACTAATATTTTTACATTCACTTTTTCCCATGAATATAGTGCCTGAATCCAAGGATAGTTGTATTTTCACGTTTGTTTCTTGATGAGACTTCAAAGTTTCTATTTCATTTTAGTTTTCCCATTTCAGTCTACTGACTGACCCGTAGCTATTAGCTTGGTATTGAACTCTGAGCTCCTTCTAATACTCATGAATAGTGATCAAGTTAGATAAAAGGAATTGAAAATGTAAATCTGTTCCTGGCTTAGAACATGTTAGCCCTGACCTACCTGTAGGCTCTTTTTAAATCATTGATAGTATCAGAGAAAAGTCAAAAATGATAAAGCAGCAAGTAGTAAAAATAATGAAAAAAAGGTCATCTAATTCACAACATAGTAAATTGCCCATTGCAAAGAGAATAGTTATTCCTCCACTTCATTTAGAGATTTCAGATCCATAGAGGATAGGAACCTACCTGGAATTATGAGATAAATTGAATCTTTCTTTCTTAATATGAGGCTCTGGGTTATAGCCATTGAAGAGCTGACCTTGTCAGTCCTATTAATCAAAACCAGTCTGGGGACACTGGACCTTTAAAAATGCTGATCTTTCCTTTTTGGGGGCTTTAGTAACAGATGACAAAAGCTGCCAAGTCCACAATATTCTATCACCCTAAAGAGAAGGGTTATCCCCAAATGGTGACCTATGATTGTCTGAGCAGTTCTGCGTGGAAGCCCAACTACTGGTGAGAGAAGCAGCGCATCCTCACCTGTCTGGAAATGCTTTCCTTATAAGTAAAACCATTGAGAGTACAACCTAGAAGATTAGTTCTTCCCTTCTGCAAAGGGGGGTATTATGGATTAATAATTTCTTTTCAACAAACAAACAATGGAAATTTCAAATTGTTAACTTTTAAATCATCTTTAATAGTGTTAGATCAGGGATAGCATAAATCACTTAAAATCATGCATAATTAAATAAATCTCAAAGGGCCATAACAGGCTTCTCCTTTCTCTAATACATGATGAATTCAAGAAAACATGTTTGCCATTTAAAAGCCCGAACAGGAAAGCACAGACTTACACATTACGAAAGAGGTTAACATTCCTGGAGGGCTAAAATATATTCTAAAACTTCAGACATGGTTAATATAAATACTGCTACTTCTCAACCCAAGCAAACTGACAGTGTGGTAGAGATGTCACAGGACTCCTGACCCCAGGGGCCACCAGCAAGGTACTAGAATGAGGGCAATGAAGTCAGACGTCCCCAAACCAGGGGTCACCCTACCTTATGAGACAGTACAGGGCTAGGCACATGTCAGCTAGGCCCTCATTATAAAATCAGAGAAAGGATTGCCTAGTTACGGATGTGTGTGCTTCATTCTGCACTGAGTTGCCTTTTAATCCAAATAATTGGGAGATTTCATGTAAAAACCTATTCCCGGCTAGTTGTGACTAATGGGACAATAGGATCATACCATAACACATCCCTGTAGGGCACCAATGAGCTGGAGGGGAGAAGCAGTAGCTCCTTTAAGCAGCCGGTAGACCTTCTAGCTCCTACCCTGGCTCTAAGAGCTCACCAATATCTCTACCCCATTCCTGTGGGCTTTTGAGATCACTTTAGATTGCTTTAAACCATTACCCTGTGCTGCGGATATGGAACAGGGCTTTTGGGTAGCCTTTAGGCTGTAGGCCACATTTTCCTCCCTCTTGGATTCTCCCCACCCCAGACATACCTCACTGAGAGACCAAAGCAATGGAGTATGAGGGGGAATAGGGCATTATAGTAGTTTTGTAGGGCTGCCATAGCAAAGTGCCACAAACTGGGTGGCTTAAAAAGCCAGTAGTTCTGGAGACTATAAGTCTGAAATCAAGGTGCTAGAAGGATTGTTTTCTTTTGGGAATCTCAGAAGGAGAATCCTTCTTTGCCTTTCTACCTTCTGGTAACAGTCATCGGTCCTTGACATTCCTTAGTTTATAGATGCATAACTTGAATTCTTGTCTCTATTATCACATGGTGTCATTCCTGTTGTTTCTTGACATCATCTTCCCTCTGTGCATGTGTCTTTATCCAAATTTCCCTCTTCTTACAAGGACACCAGGAACTGGATTAGGACCCACTTGAATCTAGTTTGAATTCATCTTAACTCATTTACATCTGCAAGGCCTTATTTCCAAATAAGGTCACATTCTAAGGTTCCTGGTAGACATGAACTTTAGGAGGACACTAACCTTTAAGATGTCAAGAGAGGAAACCCACCATGACTGTTGTTCTGGGTTGAGCCAGAACCTACCTTAATAGCAAAGTCTACTTTGTGTTCCTTAGAGGATGGGGAAGGGGCATAACGCAGAGGAGTGTGTCTGATTCCATGGGCCTAGCACCACTGATCATGCTCACTCATCAATAACCTTTCCTTCCTCATGGGGCCTGGCCCCATGTTCCAAAAGTAGCTACATTTCAAAAGACTGGAAATTATTGCTCTTTAGGTGGTATACTAACAATCAAATGTAGAGTATGAAGAAATGTTTTGGTGTGGTAATGGATAATGTATTGAAGTATAAAAAGTCCAATAGGAAAATAAAAATTAGGGCTGCCTGCAATTTCAATTTCTTCTTTAATTGACCCAATTTCCTAATTTGTTGGACTAAAGTAGATCTTCCATTCAATCGCCTTTTGGTTGTTGTTATTGTGGCCAATTAATATTTATTTTGATATTAAATTGTAGCCAACATTAGGTAGAGAAGACCTATACCAAAATGGCAACATATGGTTTTCTAAGTAGTTCTTTATAGTAGCTGAACTGTTTGTGAGAGATGCAGCGTCTTTACCTGTCCTTCAGGCAACAGCAATACAACACAGTTCTAGAACACAACACCCATAAAACGGTCAAAACTTCGAAGGCGTGGAGAAGTGGCAATGAAGAGACAGAGATAAAGATCTGTATATTCAACTGGAGAATTAGCCTGTGCCCAACAGAGGTGAAGACATTTAGACTTGGTAGAGCTATTACTGGATTTGCGCCAGTTGAGAACTAAGAAAAGCCTGGAAGATGAACTGGCATTGGTGTGCTGTAGACAATAGCAAAACAAACAAACAAACAAAAAACACCAATACTTTGCTCTTAAGGAAAAAAAAAAACCCAAAACCATTTGTTTTGGTTTGAATTTGGCTATCTATTTTAATAAAATTCAAAGGCATTTTTGCTTTGGTAATTGTTAATTTTATGTGCCAGCTTGACTGGGCTAAGGGATGATCAAATAGCTGATAAAGCATTATTTCTCTGAGTCTTGAAGGTGTTGCTGAAAGAGCTTAGCATTGGAGTTGGTAGACTACGTAAAGAAGATTGCCCTCGCCAATGCAGATGAGTATCATCCAGTCCTTTGAGGGCTTGAAGAGAATGGAAAGGAAGAGGAAGGTGAATTTGCTTTCTCTGTTTTAGCTAGGATATCCATCTTCTCCGGCTTTGGATATGAGCACTCTTAGTTCTTGGACCTTTGGATTCATCTGCGTCCCTGGTTCACAGGCCTTGGGAATCACTCTAAACCATACCACTGGCTTTTCTGGGTCTTCAACTTGTAGACAGCAGGTCATAGGACTTCTTGGCCTCCAGAGTTGTGTAAGCCAATTCCTATAATAAATATTTTCTTATATATCCTATTGGTTCTGTTTCTCAGAAGAATCCTGACCAATACAACGTTTAACTGGGATTTGCCTGAGTTTACATATTGAATTTTAAAAGAGACATGGAAATTCTCAGCCTCATTGGAGAGAGGGATTTATCCTGATTTATAGAAAGAAAGATTGTTTTGTGGTAATGTGCAGTTTATAAAGAGTCAATTGAGAGCCCTAGAAGATGGCTTTTCTGTTCATCTTGAGAAAAGACGATGTTTCAGATTACGAATTTAAATGAAGGTCAGTGGGAAGATACTTACTTCAAGGGCAGTTTCAGGCCAACCTATCATTGATCTTTCTGTGTAGTCTCTGTGGCAGCAATAGACATTGCTATTGAACAGACACCTTGGTGACAAAGTTCCCTTAGAGATAATTTGCTTTCTGTCGTAAGATTTGAGTTTAATAAACCACGGAACAACCTGTGCATTTCAGTCTGCTTGAAGAACAACCAGAAGTTCAGAGCCTATTGCCCTTGCCTCCAGCACTGTTCAAAAGAGAAAATAAACTTGTGTTTGCTTAACCTGGTTTGATCCAAGTCTAACTTCCTCTGAACAATAGTTTTAAAAGCTCTGTAAAAATAACCTGGAAGGGACTATCCTCCCAGGTATAGATGAGTGTTTAGATCACAGAGTTAATCCTGGAGTTAATTTTAATTACTCTTTGGGACACAGTGCATGGATAGATGTGGGAAATAGTTTTCTTGGGCAGATACAACTTTGAGGTTTTATTTATTGACACTGTAAGCAACAAATACCCAAAGCACCATGTTTTGGGAAGAAAGAAATAAAGGACATGTTTTTATCTAAAATGTGTTTCTTAAATTGCTACCTTTACCTTATGCAGGATCTCTCAGTGTCTCCATTAATACAAGATTTAGGATTTCTTTCTTCCAGAAATTTATGACGTGAGCTAATTTCAATATAAATCTGTAGGGCATTGTGAAGATGAATGGGGTAGGGACAGGAAAGCAATACCATATTTTACTCTCTACACCCCTATGTGTTTTTATCAAAGCATCATAATAAGTAATATTACTTGTATAATGAGAAAAAATCTTATTATTAAACTCCAAGGTACTCAAAGTGTTTTATATAACAACCTTTTAGGACACTAGAATAGCTAGTAAAAGAATAATTAAATAGTAAAGCAAAGCTGTCTTTAGAAATAATTGGAAACAAAGAAGCAGACATGGACAGAAGCAGACCAAAAGACCGGAGGGATGGCTGTAAATACTCTTAAGTTGAGTGTTGGGAATGTCAAGGTGATGAGGAAGTCTATCAAGCACCTAGTATATACTATTGGGTGCTCTTGGATGCTTGCACTTATCACAGTTAAACTGCACGGCAATCCCGAGAAGCATCATTATCCCTATTTTTCAGATGAGAAAAATGAAATCAGGAAAGTCAATTAAAATGTCCATGGTCAATGTAGTCAGTAAAAAATGGAGTTTCAAACTCAGATCTCACTATGAAGCCTGTACTTTTTCTACCATGCCATCCTGCGGTGTTGAAAGGTCTAAGAAAGAAAGAAAACAAGAAGCAAAAACCGTTATAACCACATCTAAGAGGTTTTCCTTAAATTTGCCATTAGATCTTTGGTTATGATACTTTTTTTTTTTTTGCTTTATAATTAAGCTTGCCAAAATAGCTTTTTCTAATATTGAGAAATATGTGTTCACCCTAATGTCTGAAAACAGAAGCAAAAGTAAAGAATGTGTAAAAATGTGAGTTGAAGTTGTGATCATCGAAGGGGTTCCCTTACCCCAAAGTAACTAAAATGCCTGGAAGATAATATTAATAATTAATTAGAAAGGGAGGCCCGCTATATAGATTATGTAATTTAGTAAGCAGAGGAGGTGTCTACAACACAAATAGCAATATTGGCCATGCCTGAAAAACATGTAATTTTATTATGTACCCAACTCTCAACCCTTTAGGAATTGCAAGATAGTGGTTTGTTTGCTTCAACCCCTCATCCCAGAACTTTATAACATTTCTAAGGGAGGAAATCAAAGGGAAACCGCCCACCTCCTGTACATCAGTGCACATCAGTGATAGCACGCTATTGTCAGGGTCCAGCTAAAATTCTCGAAGACCCTCCCTGCTTGCACAGCAACTGCACTTAGTGTTTTTGCCTTTGCCAGAATAGAAACTCAGGATCACCTTGATGGTCATTTACTGCAAGCTTTCCCAAATTCCTTGGTACCCTAATTTCTGCCCTCCTCATGTACGACTAGCCAGCTGGCATCCTCGACCCAATATTTGTTAGACATGTCACTTGGAAAAGTCTCTTAACCTCTCCGGACTCCGGTTTGCCATCTCTAAAATGAGGGTCATAATAATAATACATCTATTTCGTAGGTTTTTCTGAGAAGGTTACATGTGAAAATACCTGTGAAGCATTTATAACTGTGGTGGCAAATAGTAAGCACATTATAAATATTGGCCACACTGATCATTTTATTATTATTTTCTTCACCATTATCATAATTAATAGTCACAATATTTTCTTTAAGTGGCTCGAAGTATAAAATTAAAGTAATTCAATAAAGGAAACACCAGGGGCACCTTGGTGGCTCAGTCGGTTAAGCATCTGTTTTTGGCTCAGGTCATGGTCCCTGAGTCCTGGGATTGAGCCCCACATTGGGCTCCCTGCTCAGTGGGGAACCTGCTTTTCCCTCTCCCTCTGCCCTCCCCTCCCCCCACTCGTGCTCTCCCAATCTCTCTCTCAAATAAATAAAATCTTTTTTTAAAAATAAAGAAAACATCATATTGCTACTACAGATAGAAACTAATATCCCTGCCATGGAAATAAATATGATAAAAACATACCTAACATATTATATTCTAGTTGGGTGTAGTTATCTGCCAGGATATTGAGCCAAGAGCTTGTTTTTTCTTTGGTAAAGGGATATTACCCAGGGTTTCAAACGTGTTCAGACACATAATAGGACCAAACTGATCTTCCCCTTGATGTACTCAGAAGCAGTGAAAAAGAACTATGTGATTCACTACCATTTAATGTCTGTATACTATGTGCTGCTTAAGATCATCTGAGTATTTACAAAGATGCAAATCTTCAACTTCATGAAACACATACCTATTTCAACCACGTTCCCAAGACAAAGTTCCTTTACAACATTATGACTAAGTGGGCCATCAAACTGTTGTTGGGCACGTTTCATTACTGCAAATTCATGACATTTTGAAGTTGTCAGCTCTACTTACATGGCATTTATCATATACCGCCAATATCCCATCACCCCAAATATCCAAAGAATTTCCAGACATCGGGCCCCAAGTCTTACACTTTTTTCTGTTGCCTTATTGTTTCATATAGTCCTTTATATACAAAGAGGCACACAGTAAATACGTTTATTACTGGATGAAAATCCATTTAGTCTTGACAATTTTAGACACACTGGTGGATACCTCTTGGGGTAACGACCCTGATTTCTAACCTTTTTTGGTGGGTGGGTGGAAGTCAGAGATCTCTTTAAGAATCAGAAGCAAATTATAACATTATCCTCCCTCCCCCAAATGCAACTATACACACTGTTTTCAAAAGTTTACAGTTCTCCTAAAGCCCCTCTCTGTCACAAACCTGTAAAGAGAAATCAATGTCCTGGAGTAAACACAGATGTCACCAAAAGTTTGATTTATGAAGGTGTGTAAGCTATATTTATTGTTTTCTGTAAAGCTCGGGAAAAGGACTCTATGTGCTTAAGTTAATACTTGAGTGTCCCCCCCCCCCAATGGGGATTATTTGTATGTGCTTTGTACCTTCAGGTCTATTTTATACAGGAGAGAATTTCCATGATGAAGCCAAGTCCTTGTAGCAATCCTCTCTTCTCTCAACAAATACGCAACCAAGTGTCATGTGAAAAATGTAGGCAGGGACCTGGTTGTTGTACTATTTTTTTACCCCTAGATGAAAAAGAAAGCTATTTCTTTTCAAGGAAGAGTCTTTTTTCTTTTCAGACAAACCATCTAAAAAGAACTATAAAGTCACACAGGTAATGGGTTTCAATAAATAATTCTCATGATGACAGAACATTTAAGGAATTGATATATGTGTCCTCTCCTATTTAATAGCCAAAATCTGCAAGGACCTTTTCCTAATTCCAAGGGTAAGTCGATGACAGAAAAAGTGAACAGCTTAAGAAAGGAGCAGAAAGCTCTTATAATTAAAGGTGTCTTGGTCGAGGGGCAGAACATAGTAATTTAGATATGCCAGTGATAAGGGGAATTTGATAAGGATATGTGGGGGGGTGTTGAAGAGAACAGAGGACTGTGAATATGACCTACTTAGAATTAAAAAAAAAAAGGACAGGATAATATCTGAGCATATTTGTCTTGTATATGTATAAAATAGTTTCTGGCAAATCCTTCCCTAATAATCAGCATACCACATTTCTTGGAAAATCTAGTAAAAGAGGCTTTTGTATAAATGTTAAACTCAAAGGAATGATGAAAAGCATACAGTAATCCTGAAAATATTGATAATTTCAAGCAACAAACCAAATGTGCCACAATTATTTTCAAATAATTCACAGTAGTAAATTATTCAAATTGGAGATCTCTCATCACTTAAAGAATTAGATTGGCTAATATTATCCCCAACAAAGCACACTTTGTTGCTTTGTCAATGTGTCCAATATCTCAGGCCAAGTGATGCAGAATTGTTAGGCATGTTTGAATTTGGTTAGACTCTTAGAGTCAGACAAGTTGCTTATCAGAAGCTTTCTTTTAAGTGCTGTGTCTGGGAGTGAGTGAACTTGTGTGTGTGTGTGTGTGTGTGTGTGTGTGTGTGAATTAGGTCCAAAAAACAAGAAACAGAGAGATTATGAATGCTTATAATTTTCAGTGATGTATGAGAAAACGGACATTAATAGCAAATTCACTTTTTTAAAATGAAGTGACCTTAGTAATAAGTGACTTAGGGATATTCTCTTTGTAGCGGACAAAGAGCAGAAAGAGAAAAAGTTGAAAAGAATATAAAACATCAGGAGGTCTGTATAATTAATCAGCAATCCTACAAAGTATGCCATAAATTAGAGCTACAATTATACCACTGTGCCTGGAAAATAGGAAACTGGACTTTTTATATAAGCATTCAGGTTTATTTTTTAATATCCATCTCTAGCATCATGGAAAGTGCACTTTAGGAAATGTGGCTAAGAGAGTTAATGCTTTCATCGCTGCTATTTACAACCTAATTTGCAAGTTTTTACAGCATTTTAATAGTCACATTGCAGTTAAGAAAGAAATATTTTGCCATTCTTGAAGTTCCTTGTCAAGAAAGAAAACTTTAAAAGTCAATGGAAAATAAAGTTTCAATGGATGCTTAAATTTGCTATGAACCATTTTCCATTTATGAAATTAAGTCTAAAATTTACTCTTAAAATATAAGTTGGTTCTTTTGCAATTTTCAACTCTGTTTCTTTCTAAAGGCAGTATGCTCCAAGGTATATACTGCTACTGAATTATTTATTCCTCATTGTTTTTACGTTATATGTAAAGATTTATATAGTTTAGAAAAAAACGTTTGTTGAATATAAAAGACAACACGCTTACTAGGTTCCCTGCCAGTTTATGTTATACCACTGAGTTAATTTCAGGTCATTCACTAGGGTTATTATTCTGAGAAAAAGGAATTAAAAAAGGCCAATTTTCTACATATAAGAAAGACCATATGCAGGGGAAGAGTCTGGTTGCAATCTGTTTTTAGGTGCTACATCCATCCGACCTTTCCTGACCATCAGGTGCCCGTGTAGCTTCTTAGAATAAACCCCAAATTATCACCTTTTAGGTGAATTAGTCATCTCCCTAATTTTTGTAGCCTTCCCAAACAATAAAATAAGAGAATACAGATTCCTTCATTTTGGTCTGCTCTGTTTTGGCACAAACATACTCAGGCCACAGCTATTTCCTGAGCATTTGCTATCTAAAGGCAAGTGATAACCACTGCAGAGAAATCAAAAGGAAAGAAGCAACATGGCTCTGACTGGCTCTCCTGTTAAGTGGACATCTATTGTATTGCCTATCTAGCAGCCATTCCTAATAATCCTGATGTTCCTTTTGAGCCCAGCCCCCACTCTCAGACCACATGGTTTGGGTGGTAATGACAGCATCATCTAGATACTGGGGAATTCATGTGATGCAGGTGTGGCCAATGAGAGTATCACATGATTTTGATTAAAGTGATTGGTTCAGGGGGTATGATGTCACCTATTCTAGGTCAATCAGAGTAAATTATTACCTGAAAAGGTGATAATTTGGGTCTTATTATCTTAAGACATTTGCTTAAAAAAGAACTGGAAAAGAGGTAACCATTTTCTGCTAGTTACTAAAATGGTGGATGATATGCCAGGGGTCACCTGTCATTCATAGCAGAGAATAGCTTGTCCAGGAAAGAAACCAAGAGAAATCAAGTCTTGGTGATATTTCCCATAGACCACAGACCAAACTCTGGAATCTTCAGATACATGAGCCAGTAAATTCCCCTGGAAGGGTGATGAAAATGCTCTAAAACCAGATTACAGTTTTAGTTGAGAAACTCAGTAAATTCACTAAAACTCATTGAGCTGTACACTTAAAATGGGTGAATTTTATGGTATATAAATTATACTGCAATGAAGTTGTTTAAAAATCCCTTGTAAGCCAGTTTAAGTTGGGTTTCTATCATCTGCAACCCAAAAACGTTGTGCCAAATACAGTCTTACTGGTGAGAGGGTGTACAAAGAGAAAACAATATCTGCATGCCAATAAATGATACATCAAATGAGTGACATGCCAAACGGAGAGGGTCGATTTGGGTACTTATGCTGATTCTTACTGCCCACTCCCTATCTCCCTCCTCCCCAGACTATAAGCTCATGAAATAGAGTTTTTTTCCTCTTTGTGTTCAAAACTGGGTGCAGTAATGCCTCAGAGAGTTTGCAAAAAACACATTTATTCTATGGTGGTGGTGGCAGAACTCCTGGGGAGCTGTTCTGAGAAGTGGCTGGTATTAAGATAGTTCACAGTGATCTTGACTGGGTGAGACTTACAAGTGTTTGGCTTCCCTTTTAGTGACTTCTCATTGAAAGCCTTTTGTGCCTTATAACAGAATTATAGAGTTCGAACTTTGTTGTTAGTGCTATTTCAGTTTTTCAGAAAAATCAGGCACAAATCATTTGAGAAGAGGACATCTGAACTGTCAGGTTCATGACCCAAACCAGACAAATTCCCTGGATAACTGCTCAGTTCTTCACCTCACTTTGTCTACATGTGACAGAGTTCTTTGGAGGGATTATATCCTCTATACATTTAGCTTGGCCCTTCCACATTTTTCTCAGTGCTGATGCACTTCTTTATCTGTTTAGGAATACATTCTAAAGTACAAAATGATAGATTCTGAGACTTATCTTACTTTCGAGGAGGGGGAAAAAAAGCATATTGTAATCAACTTCCAAGAAACTTAAAAAGTGATTTTCTTGTGAGGAGAAATATGTACATGCCCACAGATTCTGCACTCAGTTCGACTGCTGACAAACCATTTTTGGAACTGTTCTTGAGATTAGTGCAGAAAAACAGCAAATGCAGTCTCAGCTTATTTGTTCCAGCTGATACCATCTGAACAGAAGCCCAAAGGCATGGGCTTTTGAGATAAAGCAGACTTCCCTAACATCCAACTGAAAATGGTTATGGTTCAAAGAAGATGACCCACCCCACTTTTAACTGACACAACGTGAAGTACAAAAGGGGGCACAACTTTGTAACTTCTTTAAGTCGAGTCTCATCAAATCGTTGTTTATTTTTAAATAAATTCTTCTGAAGTAGGTATTTGTAAAATAAAATACCTTTCCTCCCAGACTTCGACTTTAGAATGAGTCCCTATACATAAAAGTTTTGATGTAATTCACCACTCATTTATTGACTTATCCTTAGCAAGCTGTACAGTTTTCTTCTCCTAAACATGATGGAGTTGGACTGTTCACTGGTTTTAAACGTCCATGATTGTAGGGACACCTCGGTGGCTCAGGAGGTTAAGCGTCTGCTTTTGGCTCAGGTTGTGACCCAGGGTCCTGGGATCAAGCCTGGCATTGGGCTCCCTGCTTAGCAGGGAGCCTACTTCTCCCTCTCCCTCTCTAAATAAAATTTATTTATTTATTTATTTATTTATTTATTTATTTATTTATTACTTAGTTAAAAAATCTTAAAAAAAAAGAAGCAAAGACTTTATGCTAGAGAAAGTGACTTAAAGCATGGAAGAGATACCATCGGATTTGCATTTTAGAAAGATCACACTGATGAATGAGTGATGAAATGAATTTAAGTCCACAGTGGAAGGCAGTAAAACCTAGTAGGAAACTCCCAGAAGAGTCCAGATGAATGTCCAAGAGATGGCTACTAGGCATATGTGGCTACTTAAATTCAAATTAATTAAAATGTAATGAAATTTAAATTTCAGTTTTTTAGTTGCCTTAGCTACCTTTCAAGGGCTTATTAGCTGCATGTGGCAAGAGGCTACCACATTGGACAGAGCAGATACAGAATATTTCCATCATTACAGAAACTGCTATTGGATGTTGTTAGACTAGACAAGAGATGCAAAGAACATGAACTAAGGCAACTATGGCCAGAATGACCACAAAAAAAGCACAGGAAGAAAATTCAGAAGGAGAATTAGGTACTGATTAGATGGATGTGAGTGGGGAATGAATGAAAGATCAGACATGCCTGATCGCAATCAAAGAATGTGGGAAAAAGTTTTCTATGGAGGTGATAATCAGCTAAATTTATTAATTTTGAGGCCATGTAGGTAGAAAATGATGCCTAAGATAATGCCCTCATTCTATAATTACATTTTGTAAATATGACACATTTATATCATCATAGAATATTGTTGTTAGGAGGAGACATTAATTTTCAAGTCAGAAACCATAGTAAGACCTTTGCCTCATTCATTGCTGTAGTCTCAGCCTCTATTATAGTGCCTGATGTGTAGAGAAGCCTAAATAAATTCATTTTGAATGAACGAATGAATGTAGCCCAGAGAGGTGATGTGAAGCACTGGGTAAGGTAGAACAGTCACTGTCCTTGGAGAAACATGGTTAAATTTTCAGTTGTGCTATTAATTAGCTATTGAATTACCGATAAATTACAAGTTTTCTAAACCTTGGTTTCTTTATCTATAGATGAACATTGGGTCATTGTAATGATTTTTTAAAAAACTGATTTACAAACAAGTGCTTTAAAGACTGCAAAGTGCTACACTTGTATAAGTTTGGTGTTTATTATTATTATTTTGGATTTTATTGAAATTCAATTTAATTAACATATGGTATAGTATTAGTTTCAGATGTAGTATTTAGTGATTCATCAGTGATGTACAACACCCAGTGCTCATTACATCACATGCCCTCCTTAATATCCATCACCCAGTTACCCCATCCCCCACCCCCCTCCCCTCCAGCAACCCTCAGTTTGTTCCCTAGAGTTAAGAGTCTCTTGTGGTTTGCCTCCCTCCCTGTTTTTATCTTATTTTCTTTTTCCTTCCCTTATAATTTCACTAATATGTGGAATTTAAGAAACAAAACTGATGAACATAGGGGAAGGTATGGTGTTTATTATTATTAGCCAGGATTACCTATTTCCTTCTCAAAGTCTTATCCATTGATCAGCAGTACTGTAATACCTGGGTGCTTGTAAGAATTAGAGAATATCAGACTTCAGCCCAGACATTCTGAATCAAAATCTTTTATTTTAATAAAATTTCTAGATATTTGCATGTTCCTTAAAATCAGAGAAACACTAAGCTACTTATTAGCAGACTTGGAATTTCAATTGGAATCTCCCAACTCTTAGAAGATAATGAATGAAAGAGTCAACACAATGACTAAGTCAATTTGGTGGGAAACATGAATCTGATTTATTCACCCTAGATGTTCATAACTAATTGATGGGACTAGAAAATTGCTAGTTCCCAGTCTAATTTTCTTATGTAGATCCAGTCTTGGTAGTGGCCACATTTCTCCAATGAGATTGTTGATTACTTGGATGAGGACAGGGATAACATGCTAATTGCTTTCCAAATGACACAAAGTTGAGAGGGGTAGATGACATATTGTGTATCAGTCAGGGTCCTATCATGAGGCAGAAACCACATTTTGGATGACAGAATTAAATTCCTAAATGATCTCCATCATCTGGAATATTAAGCCGAATATAATAATAAATGATAGTTAATAGGGATAAATATAAATGTCTCAATGAAGGCCCAAAAGCATGAATAGTGCAAATATCATATTCTTTCATTTGTTAAACAGATGTGTAATAAGAACTTACTATGTGTCAGGTAGTGTACTAAAAAGGCAATGGTGAGCCAAGCTGATGAGGTTTTGACCTCATGGAACTTATACTCTTTGGGGGAAGATCATTTATTCTGTGGATAACTATTCTTACATTCATTAATTCAACAAACAGTTCTTGAGTATCCACTGTGGGCCCTGAAGTCTTCTGGGTATTGAGTATATAGCAGTAAATAAGACAAATAACATCACTGCTCTCCAGGAGCTTAAATTTTAGTGGAAGGAGGCAGGTAATAAAAATAAACCAAAGATATGAATGTGATAATTCAGTTGAGCAATATGCACTTAGAATACAATACAGACACTAATATGATAGATTTGTGTGCTCCAGGAACAGAAAGAAGGCTAGTGGGATAAGAGATAAGTTTGGTTGCTAAAGCCTGGCTAGGTCATCTAGTAAGAAATCTAGATTTTATTTCTACAAAACGTGAAGACAGACAATCATATGCATAAATGTAAAATTACATCATAGTAGCTGCTATAAAGGAGAAATACATGGTATTTATTATAAGAGTTTATAGGATGGGATCTAAGAAAGTGATGATGCCACTGAGATCTGAAGTATAAAGGTTAACCAGGCAAGAGAAATTAGGAGGTAACAGAAAGCAGAAGAGCATCCTGGCAGAGGAAGAGATATGATCCTGATAGAAGAAGACCTGGCATAGACTAGAGGAACAGTGAGACAAGTAATTACTAAGTTTCAGGTGACTTATACTCAGCGTGTGTCAATGGAATGATGAGATTGCCAAGAATGTGAACATAATTGTAGGTTTCATTAATAGATACACAGCAACCAGATTGAGGGAGAGGATAGCCCTGCTCCACTCTGTGCTGATCATACTAATCACTGTCCAAGAAGAGGGCAGTCCAGGATATTAGAGGACACATGGGAAGAAGAGAGATGGGACCTAAAGCTGCTTCACATGAAAATGAAAGAATGGTGCTCAACATCTGGATTTGTTGTTGCTGGTTTTTGACTACCTGGCATCCATTGTCTCCTTTGATTAGCATACACATTTTCTTTTGAGGAGACATCTTTTCCCACTGGATTCAATCTGGTGGGGCTGTAGTCAGAGCTTCCTCTTCCCCTGTGCCCTGGGACCAATGCCACAATATTTATAACTATGTTCCTCTAGAATATCAGGACAAAGAGCCTGTACATAATTGGAGTTTAAGTCAGCAGTGACAGCCTGATCAAACTATTACTGTAAAGAAACAGCTTCTGCATTTCCTGTTTCCTAGCCCCAGAGAGCTACCTTGGGCCCATTTAGCTTTAAACCTGCTTCTTCCATGGATTTCCTAAGTCCCTCATATCCTTCCAATAAAATTCTTGTTTGCTTGAGTTAGCTAGAGTTATTTCTGTTAATTGCAACCAAAGAACGCTGACACATTTAGCCTGGCAAACAAAGGACTTGGGTGAACCTGGGGATAGGAGAGCTGCTATCTTCAAACATTTGGAAGAGTGTTATAGAACAGAAAGCTTGGATTTCTCCTGTGCCACACCAGGGAGCTGGCTTAAAACTAAATGATAAAAACTCTATTTATGGATAAACATTTTAATGAATAAAAATTCCCTAAGGGGTACTATTCTCCATGAAAAGCCATGAGTGTCTATTACTGGTGGTATTTTTAGCAGACAAGAGCTAGCTAGACAAGTTAGGCTTTTATTGGAGGGAATTCAAGAATCAAGGGGGGATGGCCTAAATGATTTTTAAGGTTCAGAGTTTCAATAATTCTTGGGATTCAAACGACATCTTTCACATAACTTAAATTTTCAAATTAATTGTCTTTGGCATGTTTTTGCCAGCTGAAATAGACTTTGATGAAGAAAAAGACAATAGATTTTTATGAGAAGTGCCACTAAAAGTAGAAATGCAAAATTTTTAAGTATCAACTAGATTGAAAAAGTTAGGACATGCTTCCTAGACCAATTTACCTTTATAAAATGTTTCTCAAAGGTTATTTTTTGCAGATGGCTTTGTTTTCACCCTTGGAGCAGGACACCATGGCTAAACCACCGTCTGGTAATTTTATCCCCTCCAGGTCTCATTTACAGCCTTGGAGAGAGTAAGAATAGCCTTTGCTTCCCCATCCATTAAATATGGTTGCCCTGCATGACTGAAAGAATGGCTGTTTTCTAATGACAAAGTGGTTTGGTTCAGAGGTGTGTTATCTCCAGTAGGAATTGAATCACATTTTAAATAGTGGGCACTGAGGCAAATAAAAAGTAAGTTTATTTTTATTTTTATGTAAGATATGCTTTCAAGGGTTGTCATTTGTTATACTGAAGAAATTTCTGCAGTTGCTGAAAAACTACAGTGCAAGACACTGTCTGCTGCATTATTAAATATCCCTTGTATGGCAATCTGTATCAGTTAGCTATCACTGCATAACAAACAATCCCCAAGCTTAGCTGCTTAAAACAACAAATATTTTTTATTGCTTATAAGTCTACCAGTCATTTAAATGTTGCCTGGGGTGAGAGGGGTGACTGGGTCATGTGTGTCTTCCTCATCCAGCAGGCTTCCCTTATTTTATTTGCATGGCAGTGACAGGTTTTGAAAAGCAGTGACAGAAAAGCTCCAAAGTACAAGCATGTTTTAAGCATCTTCTTGCATCAGTATTACTAACACTGCACAGGCCAAAGCAAGTCACATGGCCAGGCCCAGAGTCAAAGTGGGAAGCAGGGATACAGGCAAATGTAAAACACTGCAGGCATTACTGCAATCAATCTGCCACTGGATTCAAGTAACAAATTTAGTATCAAGAGGAAGTTGTCTCTTTTCAAGAATATTCTTCAGATAATGAACTTTATAGTCACTCACTGTTTTCCCTTTTGGCTTAGAACACTAGGAAGCTCAACATATTAATATGTACATAGCTAAGTCATTATTAACGTATGCATTTCCTTTCTTCTACATGGTCTAAGTGTTCTATTTTAAAAGTCTTATGTATATAGCTTGCAATGTAAGCTGCCTCAATTATTTTTGTTTATTTTCGAGAGATACAGTATATTACCAAAAAAGAATATAGTTATTTAAGGCATAGGCATTGTTCATAAAGTACCTACAGACATTTAAAATATCTGTGAACAAGAGAAGACAGAGAAGCTCTATCTTTTAAAGGGGCATTAGTCATTATTAACTATTACATCCTCCTGGCTCTACGTGAACCAAAGTGACAACTGTATACCTCAACAAAAGTTTTTCAGGGAATTATCTCAAACCAGTTTTCACTAGGGATGTAGCCTTTACAATCTCCACAGGTTCAAAAAGAGAAATATTTTAAAATTCAGAACCCACGCCTAAGAAGGTGACAGATGTAGAGAAAATTCACCTGAAAATGAAGTTCTTCATTTCATTTTGGAATATTTTCTTCTAAAGATATCATGAGACAGATTTTCAAAGGACTTTGAAGATATAGCTGCAGTGTTTCATGCCCATATGATTGAGTCCAGGAAATATTACCTGAGCCTTGGCAGTTGAATTTGAAATGCTGACTTGAAATATTTTCATTGAAGTTGTACCAAAGTTAAATAGAACTAGAAAGTTATTTAAGCTGGTTTTAACATTTTCTTATACATTTCCTCTGAACTGACAGCATGCTCTCAAACCAGTGAGACAAAGAATTAATAGGTGTTAAAAGTCTTTGGGGAAATTTACCTCTGGAAGAAACTAGAGGATTATTATAGATCCCAAATTATTTCTGATGAGTTGAAGATTTTTTGACAAATAAGTCACTCACAAATTAATATGGGTTCCAATATAAAGGATCAGTTCTCCCAATTAAATGTGGCATGGGCTAAGTGTTCAAACTAATAGTAAGAAAATGATTTATTTAAAAATAATAATTAGACTGTGTATGCCAATTCTAGACCAAGAGATAGCTCTTCAATGATTTTCACACAACAAGTTGAGAGGAATAAATGTGAGAAGGGCTATCAAAATTATAACCACTCTGAAGAATTCACAAACACCTTGTATAGACTTGAGAACTTTCTGGTCCCATCACATTGAAATATGATTAGGTATTTATAATTTTAAAGAGCTTTTCACAGGTACTCTATAGATATCATGGACGTAACTGAAAATATACTGCCTTCTGAAAATTTGCTCTGAAAATATTACCCGACTCCTTATTTTTAATATATTTCCCCCTAGAAGCTAATTTCCTTGACCTAAAAGGACTTCAAAGGATTATATTCTTTTCTTGATGTCAAGATATTGCTGTAGTTTCCTGTAATGATATTTATTCCAGTGCACAAAGGAATAGTTTATAGCTAACTGTAAGTGCTTATATATTTTAGGCACTGTGATCCAGGGCAAAGCTCTGGCAAAGACTCTGAGAGCTCTGATTTCAACTAATGCCTCACTTGCTCTCATTGCATGTGTGTCTTTGTCTGCAGGTGTATGGATACTCAAATGACTGCTGACCCTTTCATTCCCTAGGGACACAATTTTTGTCAAATAAGTTGTTTGGACAAAATAATCAATGAACTATCTTTATGACAGTTGCTCTGAAGTTATGTAGGAATCCAGAAGTTCATAAAATCTAGATTACCTAGCTCTAGTTTCATTGCCCCACTTTACTCATGGAATGCATGGAATACTTCACCATACCCTTCTACACAAATGTGTCACATAAGGCACCTCTTAGGTGTTCTCTCTTGTATGAAGACTGCTCTGATTCTCCCCGCTTGAGTTTCTTTCTGCTTCCCCTGTGTTCTTGCAGCCCTTGATATCAGTGTTTCTTAAGAGAGTTCTTGCTTTTGGTTTGCGCCTGGGTGGCTCAGTCTGTTGAGCATCTGACTCTTGGTTTTGGCTCAGGTCACAGTCTCAGGGCTGTGAGATCAAGCCCCACCTTGGGCTCTCTTGAGATTCTTTTCCTGTCCCTCTGCTTTTCCCTTCCTCTCTCTAAAATAAGTAAATAAATATTTATTTATTTCTCTCTTGAGAGTCTCCTCTTCTCCCTTGAGATTCCCTTGAGTTGAGATTCCCTTGAGACTCTTTCCCTCTGCCTCCCTCTCTCTCTCAAATAAAAAAATCTTTAAAAAAACGGAGTTCTTGCTTTCTATATTGTATTATAATGCTTATGTTTCATATGCTTCTTGAGATAGACTCAATATATGTCTTACTTTCATCATTCACAGTTGTACTGGGGGAAGTAATGACAGGGATAATTTAGAAAATACAGATTGTCTATAGTAAAGTTTAAAGGAGCACATTGCCAAGGTAGCAGGGAAGATGCTAGGCTGGCTGCTATGAGAATTCAACAGTCTGAGTTGGGTTGGTGAATTTCCATGGTCTGACACCCTGGCAACCAATGATCTTTTTCCTGTCTCCCTAGTTTTGTCTTTTCCACAATGTCATATAGTTGGAATCACACAATATGTAGCTATTCATATTGCTTATTTGACTTAGCAATACACATTTAATTAATGTTTCTTTATGGTTTTTTTCATGGTTTGATAGCTCATTTCTTTTTAGCAATAAATAATATCCCATTGTCTGGATGTACCACAGTTTATCCATTTGCCTACTGAAGGATATCTTGGTTGTTTCCAAGATTTGGCAATTATGAATAAAAATGCTATAAACATTTGTGTGCAGGTTTTTGTGTGGGTGTAAGTTTTCAGCTCCTCTGGGTAAATACCAAGGAGTGAAATTACTAGATTATATGGTAAAAATACATTTAGTTTTGTAAGAAACCACTAACCATCTTTCGAAGTGGCTGCACAATTTTGCATTCACTCCAGTAATGAATGACAGTTACTGTTGCTCCAAATCCTCACCAGCATTTGGATTTGTCATATTCTGGATTTGGGCCATTGTAGTGTAGTACTATCTCGTTGTTTTATTTTTTATTTTTTTTAAAGATTTTATTTATTTATGTGACAGAGAGACAGCCAGCAAGAGAGGGAACACAGCAGGGGAGTGGGGGAGGAAGAAGCAGGCTCCCAGCAGAGGAGCCCGATGTGGGACTCGATCCTGGAACGCCGGGATCACGCCCTGAGCCCAAGGCAGATGCCTAAGGACTGCGCTACCCAGGCGCCCCTCATCGTTGTTTTAATTTGCATTCTTCTGATGACATATGATGTGGAGTATCGCTTTATATGATTATTTGCCATCTGTATATCTTCTTCTTGTATGTTAAGGTCTTTGGTTCATTTTAAAAGTTGGGTTGTTTGTTTTCTTCTGGTTGAGTTTTAAAAGTTCATTATATATTTTGGATAACATTTTTCAGTTTTGATATTAGTGATTTGTGTCTTCTTTTTTTCTTAGTTAACTTGTTTGAGTCCCTATTTCAATTCTTTTGAGGATATTGCTTTTGAGGATATTGCTGGATCATGTGGTATTTTATTTTAAAATATTTTGAGAAATCTCCATACCTTTTTTCCATAGTGGTTGCACCATTTTATGTTCCCACCACCATGCACATGGGGTTTGAACTTCTCCACCCTATCTTCCATTTTTGACCCTACCTTCTTGTATAGACAGTCTAGCATCCACTAGTTCTAAATCTAATAATAGCCATTTGAAAATGCATTCCTCTTCCAGTCTCAGCCATACGATTTGTTAGGTTTCACTTCTAAACCTTGGAGTGAAACATGGGACCCAGGCTTATAATGATCATAGAATTTAATTTCTTGTGGTCACAGTGTCTGGTTAGGGATGATCACATGACCCAATCTGAGTCAATGATCTGCAGTGAGACTTTTTCTGGGACTTTGTGGAAAATAATTCTTACTCTTTCCTTCTGTAATTAAATATCTATAGTTTTAAGGTCTGGAGCTGCTGCAGCCATTTTTTGGCCATGAGGAGAAAGAGTCAACATGGTGGAAAGAACAGCTGAGCCTGTGTTTATTTTGTCACTTGCAATGAGAAGAGGTCTAATATGCTCCACTTGACTAATCCATGCAGGAATCATTTATTATGGCGATAGCCAAGTCATGCTAGTAAATAAGATTTATATGTGTTTTAGACTTAAGTCTTGAGGAATACTTTATCTTTAAGGCTGATTTTGCATCTAGTCTGCTCATTATGTGTGACTTTTAAAGTTCAACTATTAGATTTTGGTGAGCACCTGGCTATCTCTCCTCTGCCCACTATTTTTTAATGGTCCATTTAACTTTGGAATGTTTTATAAGACTTTTCATGGCAAATTTGCCTTCTTGATTAGTTCTGCTTTAGCCAATATTAAAATGAGGTTGCACTGCTGGAGAACCTACCTGCTGTTATCTGCCACGTGTCCCCTCAAAATATTCCAGGTGATGGGGGGAGGGAGAGGGACTATGGTTAAACATTAGTTTTACAACCTACTGAATTCTGACAGGGATTCTTATGGTGAGAGAAAATAATTAGAGAACAAAAGCCAAGATTTTAAAATCTAAACAAAACCACCCAGAGACAGAAGCTCAAAATTAGTATAGGCACAGAAGATGAAAACACTAGAAAACTCCATATGGTATTGTTGTAATTACTTACTAGACCTAGACTACATGACTATAAAGTTATTACATTACAAGATTAAATGCAATGAAGCCGTAGGTCTTTGCTATTCATCCTAGGCAAAAAAAGTTCTGATTCTAATACATGAACGGCCCTCCCCCTCAGTGAAAAGAGGAAGAAGTCAGGCATTGTTGGCCCTATTGATTTGGATGACACATGTTCTTTGAACCACCTAGAGGGATTCTCTGTAGACTGAATGAAATCCAAAGGTCAGAGAAAAAAACTGATAAATATAATTGCAATTTCCTTGCAGCACCATATTTGATGACAAGACATTTGACACAGTGACAATTTAATATGTGGAAAGGGGGAGAAAGACCAGACATACTGTCCATCTGTAGTAATTGATCTTCTGCAAGTTCCCAATGGGCACCGGGGGACAACTCTCATAAATAGCTTCTTCATGTAACCCAAAGGGAGAAGGTGAAAGACCTTGTTCATTTCAGTAAAGTTTCCTCTTTCTCTCTAGAAGAAGCTGGCATAATGACATCAAGCAGAGGGACCAGAGTATGCAGGGTGATGTGTAGGCAATCAAGGTTTCTGAATAAAAACTCAATCTCCCTTAGGTCAGGTTTATAAAGCTGCAATTATCTTTTATGACACCCAAATAAATCACCATTTAGGAAAGGATTATGCATATTTTAGAAAAGTGAATTTGGGAATGAGTGATTCAGAAGTCTTCCGTTTGCTGTGTATTATAGAAACTAAAAGCCAATTCCAAAGTTATCAATTTAATTTGGAATTACTTATGGCTTAGATAAATGGTTCTAAAATTTTTATCTAGAGTCTTAGTGTAGTACTTGGCACATGAAGTTGTTACTAAATATTTGAATGAATAAAGTCAGGAAGTAATGACTGCATTAATCAATGCATTCCTCAAGGTGGTTTGGAGAAGATGTCATTCAAATCAATAAGCCCAACAAAGCTTGACAGCTTTTTCCCAGCTTTCATTGAGGGGAAAAACAGTGTATGTATTGGAGTCAGAACTTTTGTGACTAGGATGGATAGCAAAAACCTAGGTGGATGTTGAATAGACTATTGAATATATCACTCTGGAGTTTTTGGAAGAAGTCTGGGCTGATGATCCAAACTTGGATTTGCCCAGCATTTAGATAGCTTTGTAGACTAAATGAAAATAAGGCACCTAGGAAGAAGAGATAGACAGAGAAGAGGTCCCAACATTGGGCACTGGGTCGGTTTAGAGGTTGTAGAGATGAGAAATACAATAGATAACTAAGAAGGAGAGGCCAGGGTATAGAAGGAAAGCCAACATCCTGGAGAGCAAGTAAAGCAAGAATTTCATAATGGGAGGGGTGGTCTACTATGTGCCAAATGCTGCTGAGAGGCCACGCTGAAGAACCAATACTCACCTTGAGATTTGATAATCACAGGTCAACGACCTTAACAAGAGTGTTTTCAGGGCAATGGAGGGAAAGGTTTCTCCTTAGGGTAATCTGCTAGATGGTGGTATCTTTCATAGAAATGGGGTACACAGTTGGGATGCATTTGAGGGAAGTGTGAGGTGATGAGGTCAGATCTGGGTATGTTGAGTTTGAGATCACTTGGGATATTGATATGATGGAAGCTGTGTCATTCTGAAGTCAAATAAATCTACAGATGAATTCTGGTTTTGCCACTTACCCTGTAAGGCTATCACTAAGTTAGTTAATGCTAATGAGCTTTAATTCCTTCAAGTGTAAAATGAGCATAATAATAATGAGTTCGAATGCTTTTGGAGAGATTTAGATACAGTGTATGCAGAACACCTAGCACATGTTAGATACTAGATAATGCTATTGGTTACGGTGATCATCTTGGTGGAAGCACCCAAAATATGACTACTTGGAAATTCCCTTAGTTACTCTTGCAATTCTCAGCCAGAATCGAGTCTTGCTGTGGTTGATGAGAACTTTATGTAGTAAGTTAAACAGCATTTCTCAAGAAGATACTGAGACATTGAAAATTAATATTTGTAGTGAATTGACAAAATCATATTTTACCATGTGATTCACCCATTAAAAATGAAAACAAGAAATGAAAAAATGTTCTATATTTCCATTATAGAATGATATTACTACATATTTTAAATAAAAAAGTCAAGTTCTAAAACAAGGTATGCTGTAACTTCATTTTCGTAAAAACACATATAGATTTAAAATCTATAAAATCTACAGAATAAAACCTCCACAGTGCTTTACCATTTATAAAGCAATTTTCCATCTAAGGAAGTCTCACCAGAACACCACAGATGTTTATTATTAGGTCTATCTTAAGGACAAGGAATAAGTGACTTGCTCAAGGCTAAAGAGATGGCAAAACTGGGCCTCTGACCCCATTTCCCACATCTAGTCCTTTTCATGGCACTGCAGTTGTGTCAGGTTGCAAGAGAATCTGGGACTAAGAGTTCAAAATACCATGGCAAGCTGTGAGCCCAGACAGGCTCCATTTCTATCCCTGACACCATCTGACTAAGGCTTTAGATACAGCTAGTTTGGGAAAAAGTAGTTCTTATTGTTCTTTCTCTTTCCCTCTCTGTTTGTGTGGACTTCTACCTCTGCAGGGGCAGCAGGACACCTCTTTGGGTTGTGGGGCTTCAGGTCGTTAACCCTGGCCTCTCTGGGTGACTTCTGGAACCTGCCAGGCACGTGCATATAGAGTTGGGAACCTCTTGGGTCTTTGCCATAGCTGATGTTAAGTCTGTAGTTTCCCTTAGTTCACACATTTGCCCTAAGGTCCCCAGCATAGGGACCCATGTGGCTAGTTTGGGGGTTAAAATCTTGGCATTCCAAAACAAAACTCCATTGTAAAATAGCATTTTAAAGGTAAAGCTCCTAAAGGCATACATTCATATATATTATAATTGTGACACTTCCAATAAAGGATTTGTAATGAAAGTAATACATAGAGTTGTTGTAGAGAGAGGAGCTACCTTTGTTATTCTGATATACACATATGAAGGATCTATTAAGTGACAAAACTGTGTTAAGTGCTTGAGATACAATGACCAAGAAAGGTAAGCGTGTTCTCTCCAGGAGGCAGACTGGAAACCAGTAACTGCAACTTCAAATGCTATAAAAGAAAAGTGCATAGGCTATGAAAATAAAGATTAGGTCATCTAGAGATTCCAGAAGGCCTCCATGTAGAGTTGAAAACAATTCATCCAAGAATAGTGGGGCCTTTTTCTTCCTCCACACCTACAAGGAACCATCAGGGTAACTCAAATGAAAGCCCCACAGGTCACAGGTTGCCTTTGATATTCTGCTCCAATGCCATCCCAGTGCTGTCAGGGCAACAGGCACTCATTTTGCTGAAGAAGGTCTATTTCAGCATCTCTGAGCTCTGATATCATACATAAAGTGGGCAAAGGACCCCATCTGGCTGTCCCTGGGATGGGAACGTACTCATCACAGACAGTTGCAGGCCTAAGTGCTGAGCACAAGATGCTTATATAACAAGCTACTGATGTGTTAGGGACTTCCTCAACTCATTTGGCAGGTTCAGGCCCATTGTCCAAATCTCCCTCAGCGAGAATCAATGAAGCAGAGAAGTACAATGACTCATTCTGGGAGGCTACAGATGCCAGGCAACCTGAGTCTGCACAAAGGCAGCCAAAAGATTTCATCCAAAGGACTTCACAAATTCCAGTGTCATAACCAGAACGCCAACTACATGTCCATGCGAGTGGGCAACATTATACTCTAGTATGTGCTCTCCTTCTAGAGAAAAGAGCCCTCTGGAGGAGATGCATTTGCTCTAATTCCAGGGAATCCTGCAACTCCACATGCTCAACAACCTCATTCTTCTGGATGAGGTATTTAATCAGGCGGGTAACTGGTTAAGTTAAATGCAAATGCTTTTGTGAAGCAAAACATTTCAAACTGCCCCCAGAAGGTTACAGATATTCAGGTGAGCGAGTTGTCTCCTTCAAATGTGATAAGATGTAATCATTTTTAAGAACTAAGATAAATACCCAAATGCCATTAAAGAGTTCCTTCGTGTTTTTCTAAGGTGGATTTAAACAACAACAACAACATCTTGTTACAGATTTATCCAACTGTTGGCCTGTATCAGTTAGGGTTTTTAGGTTATATGTAACTGAAATAGACTTTGGTTAACTTCCTGAAAGGCTATGTGGTAGTACGTAAACTGGAGAAGCCAGACAGGGCTTAGGAAGGGGGCAATCAATAGTAGATCCTGGGATCTAGAGTAGAATCTGAGGGGCAGTATCCCCAGGGAGCTGCCATCAGCATGACTCTGCTCTAACCATGTTCTGCCCATAGGAAAATGCTGATTCCTGAAGAGGGCTCAGCTTGTGCCTGCCCAGCCCCCGGCACAAGAAGGAAACAGCACTTGAACTGAGAGACCCAGGAAGATCGCAATTAATGGGAAAAGGCACTTCCTGAGAGGATGACTGAGATGCTTTTATCAGAAAAAGAAAAACTAGATGCTATGCAGATGAAATAAATTACATAATATCCAAACTCTTTCTGATATCATCATTTTTGGTTTCCATGTCAGAAGCCAGGTCTTTTTGAGTGAAGTGGCATTTCAGTTGTGATGCAGGACAAGAGGGAGCTGGCCACTGAAGATCAGTGAGAAGGGTGTTTTAGTCTGAGGGAAAAACAAGTGCAAAGGCCCTGAGGCAGAAAAAAGCTTGATGTCTTTGATTAGCTATAAATCCTGTGTAATTATAGCTATATGAATGAGCTGGCTAATGGCAGATATTGTCAGATAGACAAGCAGAGGCTTGGCTATGTAAGACACTCCAGGGTGTGGCAAGAAGAAACTGTGTTTAAAGTGAATAGGAAGCAACTAGAGGAGCTTATTAGCTGTCTACCCATAAGTAAGATACTTAATATCACTGAGCTTCAGTTTATTATCTTCTTTAAAGTGGTCTAATGCATAACTTCTTATCAAAAACCCTCAAGGAAAGTTGTGTTCTAGAGTTCAGGATTTCTTACAGTAGAAACATTCTATGGTACATAGTTTATTTTACTAACATCTCCCAAAAAAGTCTGATGTGTTACCTCACAATACAATACATGATCATTTCTGCCACCAAATAAGTTTGCTGCAAAAGTGCTCAAAGGAAACAAATACATTAGTAAGAAGAAGAAAAAAGGAAAAAACAACAACAATAAAACTTTGGTTTTTAGACCTTACTGGATTTCAAAGAGACAGATACAGGACTGCAGCCAGTACCTGCAGGTAAGGGTCTTCCTTGATGCCTAGCAAGTAATGGAGAGTCAAGGTATATTTGTTCACTTTTTCTTCTCCATTAGTTTCCCCTCCTCCCTACCCGTTCCTCCAAGTCATAATACCCAAGTAGGCTGGCATGCATATAAAGCATTCTTACTCAGGGTTTTTCCTATTTTATCTCCTCCACTTTGCAACGTGAACTTTAGTTCCATCCTTCCCCCAGGCTCTGTGGGCTTGAACATATGTGTATGTTTGCAGATCACAAACCTGTCAGGCCTAAAACATAATGGGACCAACTGGGAACACCACCGACAACCAAATCCCACAAAGAGGACAAACCTTCCTTGAGTTTCTAGGTCAGAACCTGCTCTAACAAAGTGAGCCATGAAAGCGCCTTTATATAGTAACTTGTTTAATTAAGATAACAGATGTTACTATTATACCAGTCCTAGTGAGCCACGATTTAATTGGACATTCATTCACATGGCTGGTGACTGGTAAAACCAGTTCAAACAACCATTTCCCTTGTATGAGGCTTTTTTCCCCCCTAAATTAAATTGAATAAACAATGCATCCAGTGCACATCCATTTAAAGAAGACAACTTTAATGGCACAGGAGTTTAATATGAACAGTAATGTTAGAATAAAATAATTTCCTAGTTTAAGAGGCAAGTTTAACTGTCTGTTTTATCTATCAAGCGCTAAGTTAGGCTGACAATCTCCTGCTCAGGGAAAACGGCAGAGAAAACCTTCACTCCGGCATTGTTAGATGCCTGGTATTTACAATGGAAGAGGGATCTGGATAGAGCTTTTATGCTCAGATTTTAATATAATCTGGAAAGAGGGATAATTGACAACCTGTCATGCATGTCAGTGTGACAGATGAAACAAAGACAAAAAGAGGGGGAAAAACACCAGTGGATTAGCAGAATCTCCAGGGAAGACAAAATACAGTAATTCTAGTATTTAACCATTCATGGGAAAATGAAAAGACCACTGTGCTGTGTGTCAGAAAATAGGTCCTTGGCTTGACTGCCACAGCAAGTCTGAGGGATTCCAAATCATCTTGTTCTTCCAAATTGTCACTGGTAACATAAAGGTACAGATCTACAAATGTCATTGCCTACAGGGGCTCGGTGGGTAATACAAATGAATGAAACAGGTAAGAATAAGTTTTCATGACTCACTTTGCTTATATATGAAAAAAAGAATATTCATTGTGAGCATAAGAAAACATGCTCTTTTTCTGAAATGTGTGGCCTTTTGGTCAAGCTTTCTTATTTTCATTTTTTGATAGAGAAATAGATACCAGAAATATGTTGCTTTTATTTTAACTCGACTGTAAGAAAAACAATAACACAAGAGCCATGATAAATGGCAACTGTCACTACGTCTTAATATAGGGTACAAAGTTGTATGGCTAACGGGAGATTTCATGCCCTGATAAAAAGATAACTTGTTTCGCAGCTCTGGCCAGTTATTGCCTATTGAAACTCAGGCTGTTACTGATCATCCAGTTTTTAAAAATAAGTCAGAAATCTGGATTACATGACATATTCCAAATTTTAATGGTTAGAACCTAATTTAAGAATATTAAACATGATGCTGGCTAATATATAGTGCCTGCCAAAGAAAACCATTTTGCAAGCCGGATTCAGTGACCCCTTGGCAGGATGACTTTTGGGACCTTCAGATGGTACCTTTCTAGGATTCTAAATACTACTCTTGATAGAAAGCTTTATTGCCAAAGCAAGAATGGGAAGAGGTTTCTTTAGTTTGCACATATTTTTACATGAGAATGTGTATGCCAACACTTGGTTGTGAGAGCTGCAATGAGTCATCTAGCCCCAGTTTTCTCCTAAATGTATAATAAAAGTGCTGGGGAGAACCAGTCATTCCCATAGGTTGAAACGCCATGCATGAGAAAATGTTTGGGAGGGATTTTTCAAATCATACTCTGCCTGACTTTATTTTCTTAAAGATTTTATTTATCTATTTGAGAAAGAGAGAGAAAGAGGGGGAGAGAGAGAGAGAATCTGAAGCAGACTCTGCACTGAGCATAGAGCTCGAGGCAGGGTTTGATCCCATGACTTCGAGATCATGACCTGAGCTGAAACCGAGAGTCAGACTTTTAACTGACTGAACGACCTAGGCACCCCTATGCCTGAGATTCTTATACATCATATGTTCCTAGGCTCCCTTCCTCCATCACTTTACCATTCTTCTTCCTCCTATAATTAGTGTGTGATGAACCATTTCGAGTGATAGAAATGTGTTGCAACCCCGAGGTATGCTGGAGGAGCTGAAATAGGTTGAAAACCACTGGCCTATTGATCTCTTCGTGCTTCATCTGACCCTAAAATTCTCAGAACCAGAGATGACATTAGTCCCATGAAGATTTATTTCCTTCAGGGAAGATGGGAATCTCTGGACCCTACACATTGTGTACTTACTATGACTTACATATATGAGTAGTAGAGAACATTTTCCAGCATTCAAATCTTCCACCTCACTTCTGAAAACTCCCAAATGAATGTGGATACATGCAGTCATGTTTGTATAACAGATTTTTCCTTTTCTTTTAGCTTTCTTTTTCATGCTTGATATATACCTACCTTCTTGGCAAGGTGCATATACACCATTAAGCTAACTAAAGGGGACTTTGTTCGTTCAATTCAAATCAGAGAAAAGAAACTCACTATTTGCATAGAAAATCACAGGGACTAGGTTAAGAGGTGGTCTTAGTGGTCCAGTATAAAAGTCTGATTGTCTTACAGTTTTTTTTTCCTCCCTTCTCTCATTACTCATTCCCTCCTCCCTTCTTCCTCTTTTCTGCCTTCTGTAGGGATCAGAAATCTTTTATATCTTCTTCTAGGAGGGAAAAAATGGAAGGACAATTCCAGACAAAGTTCAAGAAAAGAGTTAGAAATTGGGAGGTGCAGGTGCATGGAGGGGTGTAAGAACAGAGAGGTCTTGTGGGAAAGAAGGAGGAAGGAGAGAATTCAGAGAAGAGAGAATCCCCAAGCATACAAAAAAAAAAAAAAAAAGGTAGTGTGTAGGTGAATCCCTGAGTCTGTCTTAAGAGGAAAGGGTTGGAAAAATGAAATCAGGCAGAATAATCATATTTTGTTTCCCAACCAAGAAAGACTCCCAGTCAGTTCCAACTTACGCTTTGATCATGAAGTAAAAGTAGGCCAGATTTCTCTGGGCATCCTATCTAAGACTAGGCTAAGACAGATTTGTTTTGTTTTGTTTTGTTTTTATGATGAAGCCGAATAGTTCCACACATTCCTCTCATAATAAGTGCCGCACAGTCAGTTCTTAACAATTACATTAAAGAATATTCAATCCACATCCCCTCCTTGGTGTCAATGCACTGCTCCCCCCAACTCTGCCCAAGAGCCTTGGCTGTGGACAGCGTCACAGCCATGTCCCTCACTGGAGCACCCTCTGCAGTGGGGAACTGCCTGTACAAGGTAACTCATCTCCCTTCTAGGTGGCAGGCTGAGGCTGGTGACTGGCTGATCTAGGGTTTCAAAGACTAGTCCCTGCCTCAAGATGGAACCACTCTGAAGAGCAATCCACTCCCAGAACTACCAATGGGATTGGCTGAAGCCTCAAATGCAAATGCACTGATGCACAGCTTCTCCTGCTCAGTTCTGTTTCCTCATTGCCTCACATGTGTAGCCCCGGAATACTCCAGCAAATCTTCTGCGTGCAACTTTCCAGCTTAGAGTCTATTTCCAGGATATGCAATTTAAGATAGTAGCCTCATATAGGCTTCCAGCAAGCTTCAAGAGGAGTGTTCATAGCATTGCTATTTTTTTACTTCAATTCAGTTGCCTCAAATATTTATTAAATAAGGATAAAGACCATTTGAAATGTATTTATTTATTTATTTATTTATTTATTTATTTTTAAGATTTTATTTATTTATTTGACAGAAAGGGAGAGAGCACAAGCAGGGGGAATGGCAGGCAGAGGCAGGGGCAGAAGCAGACTCCCAGCTGAGCAGGGAGCCCAATGTGGGGCTCGATCCCAGGACCCTGGGATCATGACCTGAGCCGAAGGCAGAGACTTAACCAACCGAGCCACCCAGGTGCGCCAACACCATTTGAAATTTAAAACTGTTTACTTATACATAGTTTTCTTATGCTCTGCTTTGGTTTTAGTATGTGTTTAATATAGAGTTCAGTATTCAGTAAAATAAAAATCACATTATAAATTCACAACTAAATACTAAATGGCTTTATGGAGAAGCAGAAGTGATAAAAGCTCCACCATCAACATCATGGATGTTGGCTTTGAATTATTAGAAAGCAAATGAATGTACTCTTAAAGAGGAGGAGCCAGCTTACAGATTTCTAGGCTGGACAGTATTCTGAGCTTTATAATTCTATTAATTGGATTCAATTCTTTTTCACTCTGTGTTGTAGTGCTTCCAATAATAAAATGGAAAGTATAATTTCTACTCTAGTTATCTCAAAATGTTACTGTTAATATAAATTTAATACAGCAAGTGTGATGTCTGAGGGTATGCAACAAAAACAAGACAAAGCAAAACAAAACACAATTCATTTTTCCTTAGGCTGTGCTCTTCCTTGTGACTATGGTTGTTTGAATAATAAAGGTAAAGGTGATTAGGAATGAAATACTAAGAAATCTTAGAAACAGCTCATCAATGGTGTTTTGTTTTGTTTTACAATAGGACCACATTCCCATTATTATGTAATTGCATATACAAACACATATATCCATTGGCAAAGCATCTGTGATGTGCCTTCCTTCAAGACAAAGCAAACACTTCCAAGCCAGTTGGTAGAGAACTGTCAGTGAACATTATTAATATTATTTAGGATTCTAAAAACGTATAATGTAATGACTTGAATACCACTGACACCTTTATAGCCAAGTATTTACCAATCAACAGAAATTGCTGGGTGCCAAATTAAAGAGGAAGATGAAACTGCTGAGAAATCGCTGAGTATTCCCGCTTAACTATGTTCAAACTTTCAGCCTCTTCATACCTGAAGAAATCTGAAGTAAAGCTTTGTTCTTCCTTAGCTAATTGTAGGCTTGCATCATTCATGCTATTATCCCAAAAAGAAAGATCTGGTCTGCTTTCAGTTCAGTTATTCAGGTATAATACCTAGCATTCTTGTGGAAAACTATGTCTGGAAAAAATTGAGACTATTTATAGCGTTTACCCAGCATTCCCCATGTTTGACTCTGTGGACAGGAATCAGGTATGGCTAAATGCTTCAATAGCCTGTGCACTGATTCTCACATGGAAGTCATGTATTTGTACCATCCTACAGGTAGCATTCCACCATGTAACTATCTTAATGATCCTCTTTGGCCTGCTTTATAGTTAAAGACCTAGTCTAAACTGGTATTGCAAAACTGGTAACAGAACAGCTATATCTCATATTCTTGCTAGTAATTACAATACTGAAATTCTAGCCAGCCCTTAGTACAACTCTGGTCAGGACAGTTAGTGATGGAATTTCTAAAGTAAATGAACACATACATTCACTTAGATCAGAGTCTTTTCCTCCTAAAGATCTTTCCTCCTAAAACCCATATCCTTCAAGGTATTCTGTGCAATAAAATTCATTTCCAAGTAAATTTGGGAAACATAATTCTTGGAAATTCTCAATACAAATGACATCCTAAAGGCTCTGAGAAGGTCTGAAATATAGACCCTATACTTACTATTTATTTGATCACAGAATACTGCATTACACAAAATGTATCATCCCTGTCCCTGCCCTTCCAATTCCACCACAAGAACTAGAAAATACTGATGTAAATACTTTAAACTTTACCATTGGGTCAAGTCTCTCCATTAAAAAGACAAACAAACCCCAGAATATAGTTGGTCCTACCTCATAGAAATGAATTCACTAACCTGCCCTTCATCAATATATAATTTGCCAAGTATATGAAAATTGTGTGACATCTATGAAATCTTTTTTGTATCTACTGTAGTAATTGTATCTCATGAAGAGTAATTTTTTTTTTTTAAGATTCTCCTATGAGGCAAAAACAATTGCTTTTAATCTTACAAACACTATAGTTCTTTTAATTAATTATGTTTCTCTCTTTGCTTAGGTACTAAGACAAGTACATCCAAATCTGTGAATTATACAGAGTGTATTTCCATGTACTAATTTTGTTTCTGACATCTTTGTTTCTTTTTTTTTTACTGATAATTTCCCATTATTCCCACTCCCTGAATTATTTACTTGTATCTTTTCTATTGCTTGTATTGTTTTCCTAGGCAACCTCAAATCCTTTGTGAAATGAGGCAAACTGTCAGTTCATTGATTTCTTTCTTCATTTATTCTACAACTATTGAATAAATCCCTCAGAGGTATTCCTGTGCTAGCAGTGGATAAAAAGCGGTGACTAAAACCAGGTTCTGTTCTCATCCAGTTTACACACCAAATAGAAAAGATACATAATAGCCGAATAAAACAAGACATAGATTTGTAATTACAAATCATGAAGAAGGAATTGAAGAGGAAAGTAGGCACTGGTGATCTAATAGGAAAGAAGATACACTTGACCTTTGACATCTTGGCACTTAAGGTCTGTGAGGGAAGGTTACTGAAACCAAACCCAGAAATAATGCAATAAAGAGTCAGATCATGTAGTTACTTGAATATTGTGGTCAACGCCTTAGTTTCTATTTTAAGGGTTGGTGATAAGATTTGCTTTATATTTTAAAAAGACCATTCTGGCTGTGGTACACAGAACAGGTTGGATAGGAGTGAGTGTAGAAACAGCGTAGCTAGTTAGGGGGGTGTTATGGACTGAATGTGCCCCCTCAAAATTCTTATGTTGTAATCCTACCCCCCAGTGTGATGGTATTAGGAGGTGGGGCTTTGGGAGGTGATCAGGTGGTGAGGCATAGCCCCCATGAATAGGATTAGTGCTCTTATAAAAGAGACATCAGAGAGCTCCCTCCCTTATTCCATCATGTGAGGACACAGTGAGAAGACAACCGCCTATGAACCAGGAACCTGGCTCTCATTACACACTGAATCTGCTGGCGCCTTGACCTTGGTCTTCCAGCCTCCAGCACTGTGAGAAATAAATGTGTGTTGTTTAAGCCACCCAGTCTATGGTATTTCTGTAGGCTTCATGGACTAAGATGGGGTTGCTGCAATAGTCCAACAAGAGAGGACAGTGATTGGGCCAGGGCACTGGCAGTGCAGATGGAAAGAAGGAGACAGATTCCATATATTCTACAGAAGTAGAATTTACTAAGTTTACTAATGCATTAGATATATGGGATGTTGAAAGAGAGAAATCAAAGAGGATTTCTAGGCTTCTTGCTTAAGCAACAAGAGGGAGAATGATATAACTGGGAGAAGAATAGGTTTTAGGGTAGTAGCAATGACTTCTGTCTGGGCATGTTGAGCCCTAATTGCTCAGGGGAGATAGTGAACTGAAAAGGTACATTTGGGAGTAGTTAGTGTAGATGGTGTTTAAGGCCCTGGGAGGGGACGGGATCGCCTAGGGACAGAGTGGAGGTAGAAGCAAATGGCAAAGTGGATGAGGAAGATGAAGATCTGCTATCCAGAATGATCCGACAGACAAAAGAGGAGGGAGAGTCTGATGGTCTCAGAAAGAGCAGGGATAGCTCAGGAGTGAGTCCTTGGGAAAATGAGAAAGGGTTAGAGTAATTTTAAAGTGCATTGTTTTTTTTTTTTTCTGAGTCAGAACATATTGAATTAGCCTAAAAAACATTTTTCTTGGTGTTAACAACAGTCAAGCCTCATTTTTTCTTTTAACAACTTTATGCATCCTTTGGAACAAACCACCTCTTTTGGAATAAAACTCTTTAGAGCATATCAATATGTGGGAAAGTCAACATGGGTGAAAGCAACTGAAAATATAAAAAGCACAGTCCAATTCTTACCTAATTTCTATCACATTGACCACAGAAGACAATCCAGATGTCCCTTTCTCTCAAGCACACAATCGTTCCCTACCTACATCCACACTTTCAAAAGACAACATTGACTCTCATTTTATCAAGATCATGTCAAGACCACATTACATTTAATTCCTCAACTTTCCCTTTCCGCTTATTTCTCTGTGTCCTTGCCCACTCTCTCTCCTTCCCTACAGTCAGAGAAGAAGACATGTTCATCCTTCTTTCCCATTACAATTTATTTCAGATCCAACATCCTCCTGTCTCCTTGAGAATCATCTTCCCTCCTTTACATCTTTGACTTCTTCACCAGTGTGAGTTCCTCAGACTATAAATATGCTTCAGTGTTCTTCCGAATAAGATCCTTGCCACAAATATGTCACTCCCCTCCAGTAATCCAATCTTCTTCATTTGATTACATAACATCTGCAAAAACTAGTTCTACACCCAGCTGCTTATCATCCAGCCAGTAGAGATTGGCTCTTACTGAAAGTGTTTATTTCAAGGTTAATTTGACTTCATTACAACCATGCCAAATATATATATATACTTTGTCATCCTCATTCTTTATGACCTCTCAGTGATGTCTGACAATGCCTATGTATGACACTCTCTTATCTAGAATCTCACAACACTTCAATTTCCTGGTTCTCCTCTTAGTTTTCTGATGAATTTTTTGGTTTCTTTCTCTCATGCACTTGACACAATTCAGAAGAGTCTATTCAGAGCACTTCAGTTTTTCCATCTTTTCTCGGTGAACTTTATTCACCCTGTCACTTCAAAGAAGATGAGTTGGAAAGCTATGTTTCTACTCTTGATCTGTCTCATGAACTCCAAACTGGCTGCACAATGTCCCATAAGTGATGATGTGCTGGTTAATGTTTCTCTGTGGAAAAAATGTCCCGACATGTGCCAGTTTTCATGGTGTCAATATTCCCACTTTGGTCAATGTCAAGCTACCAATGTGACATGGACCTGGGAAGAAAAGTGTCCAATCAGCTCTTTCAAGCCTGTGCAAGTGGGCTCCAAAATACCAACACATGATAAGCCCTTCAAATTCAATATACCAAAACTGAATTCATCATCTACCCAAACTGCTTTATCTACTTCCAGAGATTATAAATAGGCATTAAGAAACCCTTCTTTCTTAGTGGCCAAGGGATTCAGTCCCATTTTTGCTATATACTTAGCAGCCATTTAGGTAAGTGATTTGCTTGAAGGGAGGAATACGTCCCATCGACTAATTCATTTACACAGAGCTGCTTCCAGCACTGGCTAACTTACTATACATAATTTTTAGAGGCGTGGAGGGTTAAGTAATTTATGCTAATATTATCAATTATTTGTTTTCCTTTAAATTTTAACACTCCCATTTTATGATATAATTATGTTGTTTCATGTGGGAAGGACAGTTAAATTACACAATATTTCTTATTCTGGGGAGAGTAGGAGGAACTGTATACATTAAAACACACACACACACACACACACACACACACACACACACACACCAACTTTGTTTAATAGAGTCTTTTACCCACCACCTGGATTTCTCATCAGGAAACCTATAATTCTACTATATGTACCCTCTAGGTGCCATATGTTGTAATTATATAGAGAGCCAAGTGTTGCTCTAATTAGATCATTTGGCAAAAGGGATTTAGAAACACCATGATGGATATTTACTAGTAGGGATCTAATTAACTCTGGCATATCTGTGACTGAAATACGAGGATAAAACTATACAACAGAAATATAGGGTCAAACACAGTGTATGATCCTAGACCTTCAATATTTACATCGCATCTATGCATCTGAGCAGGCTAGCAGATTTTATTTCTAGAGATGACAAAGTTAGGAGGAGCCCAAATTATCTGCCTTGTGTCTACTGAGAAGGCACAAACACTGCATGTCTGGTTTTAATATCCAGTCACATCACTTCAGTTCTAATTGCTCTTAATTACATGCCACTTTGGTTTGAATATTTTCATGATCACTTAAATCCATTTGACGCTACAGAGCTATTTTCTCTGAACAAAAGCACTGCTGAGGTAGTTCAAGGACTTAATTTACCTCTTCTCTAAGGGACTTAGATGGTTCTAACCCAGCCCTGAAATCAGAGCATGCCTCCTTCCTCCCAGGAAACTATAAAGCCATGGATCTAAAGGCTGCCAATTTATTATTAAAAATATCAAACAACAGTAAAAACTTCTTCTGACCAGTCACCTTACCAATATTAAAGGTGCCAGCAATATTCCACTGCTTTAAAAGAGAGGTAATGAAAGCAGTGCTTTAGTTTTTTAAAATAATTTATTAACTTATCACCAGATTTCGTGTTTTCTTTGCAGTTGAGAGAAGCATCTAATGCTTGCTCCTTCTTCTAGCAAAGCTGGTAAAGACACGGCCTCTGGCCTAAGTGATACTTGGATTTGAATCCCAGCTCTAAAACTACCATTGAGCTTTGCAGCCGATAAATACCCTCTTTGAGCCTAGGCTTTCTTATCTAAAATCTAGGGTTAACAAAAGGATTGATCTCATGATATTTTTCTGAGGACTAAAGGAGAACACACATGAAATGTTTAACAGAGGGCATCATAAACACTGAAAAAAAAGCTAGGTGTTGTTGCTAGTACTATTATTAACAAACGGGATAAAAATGATGGCTACAAGATAACCAAAAAATACATGAAAAGAGCCAAAGTAATAAGTATCCTGAATCCCCAAGGATTCCCAAAGCCCAAGGTTTATTCATGAACGCACTAGGGACACAAAGGGAGATCAAAGTCTCATTTTGACTTACTAGCCACAGATTCCTGAGCTTCTTCAGAGTCAAACTGTATCACAGTGTTTCTGTCACTATTATTTTATATTCGACAACATTATTTTGTAATGTTAATCATCTCTTGTTAAGAATCTGAAGCATCTCCCTACTGATTCTTCTTCCATTTCTTCCATCTCAACTCTAAAAATACCAAATCTTCCACCTGGCTGGATCCCTCTTACCTCATTTCTTGTACAAGACTGGCTTCATCTTGCTTAAACTCACTTCCTGTTTGGAGCTGATTTTGCCAGACTCTGCCTGACTCTGACTGTCTCTTCCCCTTTGTTCCCCAAGCACTGCTGTGTACTTCTGTTTGGGTTCTGTTATGTGAACTTAAACTTCACTGGCTTCCAAATGGTTTCACGTGTGTATATATTGTCACAATAACTGAATTTTACAAAACTCTGGGAAGCAAGTCATGATTGCTATCTTCTCTCCTCCTTCAACTGCACTAGACTTTTATAATTTTTATAATCATGAAATTAAAATGAAAACACTTATGTAAAACAGTCTATGTAAAGGACAGATTCTCAACCTGGAATGAAGACTGCCTATCACTTCATTCTTTTACTGGTTTTAAAGAAATTTGGGGAAAAGGTTCAGGTTTGTACTTTATTCTCCATTCTAACATCCTTTACCCTCTGTGTAGATGAACATATGGAAAAGAAGAGAAGAAAAAATGGAGAGGGGGAGACAAGCCCTAAGCGGCTCCTCATGATAGAGAACAAACTGAGGGTTGATGGAGGGAGGTGGGCGGGGGATGGGCTAGATGGGTGATGGGGATTAAAGATGGCACTTGTGATGAGCACTGGGTAGTATAAGTGATGAAACATCAAATTCTACTCCAGAAACCAATATTGCACTGTATATTCACTAACTAAAATTTAAATTAAAAAAAAAAGGTTAAGTCACAAAGGATGAGTAAAAGGCACGGCAAACCAAAATAAAGCCAAAATAATAAAAATAAAAATAACCAAGCAAAGGGAAGGTCTTAGATCCTATTACTAGGAAGATGTTTTATTTATTTTTATTTTCTTAAAAGATTTATTTATTTATTTCAGGGTGGGAGGAAGAGCAGAGAGAGAGGGAGAGAGAAACTCAAACAGGCTCTGTGCTGAGCCCTTGAGGGGGCTCAATCTCATGACCCACGAAGTCACAACCTGAGCTGAAACCAAGAGTCAGGTGCTTCACTGACTGTGCCACCCAGGTGCCCCTAGCAAAATGTCTTAATACCCAGCATTGTTAGCAATGTGCCATGAGTTGGCTTGGGCGTTGGTAAACTTTTCTGTAAAGGGCCAGAAAGTAAATATTTTCGGCTTTGCAGGCCAGGCAGTCTCTGTTGCAAGTGTTCAACCCTGCCCTTATAGTGCAAAAACAGCCTAGACAATTTGTAAATGAATGAGTATGGCTGTATCCAATAGAACTTTATTTGTGAACACTGAAATTTGAATTTCATCTAATTTTCATGTGTCACAAAGTGCTATTTTTCTTTTGATTTATATCCTAGCATTTAAAAATGGAAAACCATTCTCAGCTTGCAGGCTGTGCAAACACAGGTGGCAGGCTGGATTTTGGCCTGTGGGCTATAGTTTGTCAAGTCCTGGATAAGAGCATTCCAGACAGAGAGAATAGCATGTTTGAAGGCTTTGTTGTAGGAGGAGTAAGGACATTTGAAGAGGTGACAGGAGGTCCACATGGACTTCTTACTTCAAGAAGTAAAATTGAGGGCAAGTAAGTGAGAAAGCAGGAAGAAGAGTGAGGGTGGGTGGGACCAGTGGAGGGCGTCTCACTGGTCATGTGATGGGCTGTCTGTACTGAGGTCAATGGGAAGCCACTGATACAGTGTCACACCTAGCGGTGCATTAGAGTCACCTGGAAAATGTAAAGACAAATTCATGTTCCTGGGTCTCATCTCAGAATTCTGTAGAAAGAATGTTGGGGGAAGAAGAGTGGGATTCTCATTTTTAAATGTACCTCTGTTGGTTCTGCAGCAGTCAGCTTAGCCCTGGTCTGTGGACCTGAATTTGGAAACTACCTCTGGATCTCTGTTTTAGGATTGCAGAAACACTGCCCTAGGAAGGTCAAGTGATTTCCCAGATGGGTGCACAGTAAATCACAACACATGCTATCTGAGTACACACACTGAACTCAACTGATCAAAGACAGGCAACAATAGGAAGCGTGGAGACCCATGCCAAAATCATTCCCTAATTCTGCATGCTCCTCAGTGAAGTGCAAACTCCTCAGATGGCCATGCAATATCTTTTGAAGCCTGATTCCAAGAAAATTTCCAGCCTTATCTCCCTCTGCTCATTCATCTCTATTTTCCGTTTGAATATGTTTCATTCTTGTACTCTTTCCACTTAAATATCCCACTACCTTCTCCACCAGTCTCCCCCAAACATCAGATGATTTTGGACGGTTTATACACAAATATTGAGTAGTTAGAGTATTTTAGGTACACTTCCAGAAGTTGGGGGTACTCAAACACACATGTGCTCAAACACACATGGCCCCTTCAGCCTGTTATGGGAAATGAACATTAATGAAATAATCATACTCACGAATATAAAATTTATAAATTCAAAAGAAAAAAAGAAAGAAAGAAGGAGGGAAGATTAGAGAAGGAAGGAGGAAAAGTCCAAAGTCCCAACTCCCAGGGAAACCAACTCTGACATTTTGGTAAAATTCCTTCCAGGCTTTTCCCTATGCATATACATAAAACTACCTATATGTGTATGTGTGTTGAAAACTATAGAATGATTTTTTATATATTGTTAAAAAATAAAATTTATAACTTTTGTAAGATGAAAAGTCTCTATCCTTTAAACCACTGTAGAAATTGCATCCCTTTTTAAATAATACCTGTAGAACCCAAATTTAAATTAGGTTATTTTCATAATCTCAAATACATCTTGTACAGAGGAACTGTGTGATGAATGTTTATTGGATTGAATTTATCAGAGATGTGATATGGGAAGTCACATCTTGTGGAAGATATGAGTGAGGGCTGATTCCAAATAAACCAGTTAAGAGGTTAGTTTAATAGTTGCAAAGTCCATACAAGAGATAATAAGAATAGAAACGAGTACAGGGACAGAAGATTGACTAACAAAAAGAGGATTAGACACCTGGAAAATTTTTTTTTTTTTTATCAAGTGTTGCCTTTACATTGGGGACCTTATTTCAGATACTTCCACATGAAAATTCAGTTCTCTTCTAAGCATGTCCTGAGGCATAACCAATACCATGACCACATGAATCAAACAGTTAGTAGTAGTCCCTGCTTCAATTTGGCCATCAGTTTAACCCCTGACCGCAATACAACGTGCCATACGCTACTGAGGTAAAAAAGGGTTGTGGCTGAGGAGAAGTTCATGGAGTCTCCTGCAGCACTGGGTCTGTGTATCATGAAGAATGTTTAAAAACAAATCTCTCTAAATTCTTCTGCAACTGTACTTCAGGGGACTTAAAGTCATAACTATTTTTGTCCATGGCTCTAGGAGAGATAAACTGAGGCAATGGAGGAAATTTCTAGGTCTGAATTTGGAGAGCAGGATAAGCTCTATTTCCATAACTGCACATGCAAAATTAAAATGATATAGTACTACCAATAAACAGGCAACAGATTCTATCTAGAGCAATGATGCTCATGTTGCTTTGATGTTGTTTTGCCTCCAAGGCAGGATTTCCATTATTATGGAGATGAACTGCCTCTAATTATTGCAATAACATAATTGTTCCCCAGGGCAGGATTCCTAATAACAGAGCTATATAGCTCTGCAGCAACTGTAAGAGATATCCTGAGTGCAGGTTTCTCATTAAAAGCACATATATAGACACTGTGCTTCCAGAAGAGAAACAGAACGCCTTAAGCAATAAACTCTCCTTTCCGCACTAGGATTCGATTGGCCTTTTGGGCAAATACCTGCCATCACATTTGCTCTGCATCCCAGACTGCCAGAGTCTTCAGAACAGGCTTTCACACTTTATATACAGCATGGAGTTTTGTAGCCCTGCGCTGGGATTTGCCTCCATGTATTACATGAATTTCAACTCTTCCAAAGGCCTTTGGGAGAAGAGGCATATTAGGGCCATGATCTAATTTCACCTCGGAGGCAGACTTCAGTGTCTCTAGGCAAGAAACATGAATATGAATTTTATGCCTATTTGGGTTGAATATTCTCATGGAATGCTAGACTTGATCTGATTAGACTGCGGGGATCAGGCAAACCTAAACATACATTACAGTCTGTGAAGAAATGCCTAAGAATGTAGATGTTTATACTGTCTTCAAAAGTGGTCCACAGTGGCCTGAAAGTGTTCTGTCCAAGGTGATGTCAAGGCTCCTAAACCCAGTGGTCATCTTCAAGCTATTATTTGGTTGGGTATCTTGAAGGCATCAAACGCATGTTCCCTCTTGAACCTTTCTGCTCCCTTGGTTTCTGTTTGTTACATTCCCCTATTTGTTTTTCTATGCCTTTGGGTCTGCTTTCTTAATCCTTCCATCAGGCTCTGCTTCTACCATTTTGTGTATGTGGCTGTTCCTCAGGGTTACTCCCTTTGATTCACAGATGCTCTTATTTGACAAAACTCTGGATGAATTTACCCACTCCATGGCTTCTTATCTACTGGTGATATGTAGGTCTCATTGCTCTCCTAAACTCAGACCTATATTTCAACTTCCTATTGGACACATTTACTGAGCTCTTACTCTATACTGGGCATTGTCCTAGATGCTCCTATTATAGAATGGAACAAAATATGCTCAAAGGGCCCAATGTCACCACAGGAAGAAGAAGAGGGAGGCCCACAAGGAGGTCAGAGTTATGTGATGTGGGAAGGCTCAACCTGATTCATCTTGGTTAGCTTTGAGAATGGAGGAAGGGGGCCATGAGCCGAGAAACATAGTTGGCCTCCAGAAAGCTGGAAATAGATTCTTACCTAGGGTCTCCAGAAGGAACACATGATTTTAGCCTAATGAGATCCATTTCAGGTTTTTGATCTCCAGGACTGTAAGATATCATATTGTTTAAGTCAAATGTAACAAAAATACACATGAGCACGCACATACACACACACACGCACCTGCACACATTTTTGTTCTTGTGGAATTTACATTCTGATTGGGTGGAGGGTGGGGAATTCATGAATATGTAGTATGTTAGATGGTGATAAGAACTACGGAGAACATAAAGTAGATAAAGAGGATGGGGTTTTTACAATTTTAAACAGGTTAGTGGGAAAAAAAATCTTCGCTGAGTAAGTGATACTTGAATGGGAATTCCTATTTATTTGAATGTGACAACGCCACTGACAGGCACTTCAAATTCAAAGTGTTAATATTAATCTCTTTATTTTCTCCTCTCAAACTTGCTCTCTCTGTAGTCCCTGCTGTGGCAATTGGCACAACCGGGCACCAGCTGCTCAAGTTAGAATCCTAGGAACACTCTTTCTACTTATTACATTAAGTCTTTTTAAATTTTACCCTTTAAACGCCCGTTGATCTTCAAGAGGCTGAAATCATCACCCTTTTCATTTCCATCCCAGACTATTGCCTGCAATTGGTCTCTCTGCCTCTCCAATCTTGTTCCTCTCTGATTCTTTTCCATGTTGCAGGCAGAGAAATCCCTTCACAGTACTTGTATGACAGTGCGCTCCTTGCATAAAATCCTTCAATTCTCTCCAGGGTCTTCTAGTTCAAGTCTAAACTCTGCAGACATAAAATTCAAGGCCTCCACAATCTATTGCTGGCCTACATTTTTCAATGTTCCTTCTCAGTATATCACCTTTATGACATATGCCCTAGGATTACTGAAAAACATATTGTTATTTTGCTACAGGCCCCTGCACTGGTCTATGAGCATCTTGAGGCCTGGGTTTATGTCTCCTCTTTCTCTCTATCCCTACTACCAAGCAGAGGGCCTAGCATATGGCAAGTCGATGTATTCTTCGTTCACTGAACAAAATTGGAGTTGGCTAGTTTGACAGAAGAGTCATGCCGCTGTTATGAAACCATGCCTGTGACATGCAGGCTGTAAGTTTGAGATGCTTTCCAGCCACATTCAATGGCATATCTGTATCAGTGATTATCCACTAGCTTGACATAATCTATTAGCCTAATGTCTAAAAGAGAGGAGAAAAATTCTCAAGCATGAGTAAGAATAAGAAGTCTTTATTTACACAATGTTAACTAGAGTAACATTTCACTCACTTCCTCAGCTTCAGCGAGAAGTAAAATATTTCCTCTAAGTGAATTTTCCAGTCAACTAGACTTATCCCTTTAAGCACTAAGATAATTTTTAAAAAATAACATTTGGGAGTAAGTGGTCTTTCTATGATGTATTATACTCTTGCCTGCCTTACTAATCTAAGCTCACTGAAGATAATTTTTCTTCTTTAGAGACATCATGTAACAGTAATTATCATACTTTGCTACAGAGATAAAATAAAGCTATTTGTTCCCTTTATTAATACTGCTTTTAATTCTAGGTGGCATACTTTTATAAAAACAATGAAAGAAATGATCAGGATAGTGAGAGGATGTGAAAATAATGTCATATGAACAATATCAGGGACATTTAGGCTTGGGAAAGAACTGAAAGCGGGCAGGACCATAGCCTGCCAGTCTATATAAAGGAAAGGGTTGGGGGTGGAGAAAAATCAGATTTGTCAGCATAACTTCAGAAAGTGGAACAAAACACAATGAATGAAAGTTACAAGGATATAGATTCTGAAGAAAAAACCTTCAAACAATTAGTTAGGTTCCCATTATTAGATGTAGCCAGGGAAGGATAAGAGTCCAGCCATTGTGGGGAACCCTTGTCCTGGACTGGAAGGTGGGCTCTGTGACTACAGTAGGAATTTGGCATTGTTGCTTATTCATCATTCATTTATCCTTGTTCTGGTATTGGGGCTTTAAATTTCTTTGGGGAAACCCTTCTCAGTCTATGTGGTTTGAAGTGGAGCCCCATGTGCCCTCTGAGGATCAGTGACTCAAGTTCTCCTACATAGGGCATCACATCCTCCTTGAATGTATTTGGTTCAGGGGACAACACTGACCAAGGCAGGTTTATTCAGTTAAGTGAAAATCAATTCTGAAATTGTTATAAGAAGCTAGAAAAGAAGGCAGGATGGGGCTGCTGACAGCTGTCCTAGCGGCAGGAGAGGAGAGCCCAATGGAAGATGGAGTCAGCACAGAAGGCAGGGCTGGTGAGAGACAAGAGAGTGAGAGAGTACTGATGCCACCGTGTGAGATCCTGAGGCCTGCTGCGTCATCAGTCAGTCCGTCCCCGGCCTTCCCAGACATGTGAGCCAAAGTACTGAAGCCAGTCTTGACTTGGGTTTCTGTCACACCGAAAGAGCCCATCCTGATTCAGACATGGGCTTAGGCTCCTTATAATTCTAGGACCCTAGGTTTTTATCAGTGATTCACCTACTTTTGTATTTTGATGTTTTGTTTCTAATAGATACACTACCATCTCTTCTGCTTCAAGTGCCTTCTATCTAGAAGCTAAAAGTAAACAAAATTATCAACCTTATTAGTTAGTAGGCTTAATTGGTCACTTAATCCAAATAATTTTGCTGCTTTGATGGTGACGATAGGTGTTTCCTGAAGACTCAAGTACTTGGGCTTTGTGACATGTCATACCTGTTTTAAATCTCTGATATTGCCTACACTCTGGTAGCTGGAAACGTGTACAGGAGAAAAAGAAATGTTTTATGTACATAATTACAAAGCTATGAAAGTTAAAAATTCAATCTTTCTTTTAGATGCTTCACATAGACAAGGCCACTGTGAATATGCTTTAAATTTCTAAAGGCATTAAAAATCAAAATAAACGCATAAAAACATATTTTTAAAATAGTTTACGTGCTAACATTAAACCAGTCGTTCTGCATCTATATCCACTGGAATAACTACAATATCACCGTATGATTAAATAAGATAAAAACTTAAAACTATTGCTTCATATACTTTTATTGTAAATTCGTTTGCAGGCAGTTGCTTAAAGAAATTACATATGTACTAAGCAGTGTTTGGCAAAGTCAGTCAAAACGAAGGGAGAACATTACTAAAAACGGGTGCTTGATCATAAAGTTTTGTTTCACCAAAACACTGCTTATACCAGCATTTTGTACTTAAGATATTAATAACTTTTTACTCAAAGGTTAAAGGTTTGCCCTTTGATTCTTAAGATTTCACATCTCAAAAGAGGATTAGGGCTTATAAGTCTGTGCATTAGAAACTATAACTCAGCACTGGGCACAAAGAAGTTTGCCTTTTGTGTTAGTCTAAAAGTGTCAATCTTTTCCTAAAATAGGAGTTCTAAAATTTTTCACTCATGAATTGTTTTGCTTACTTACCCACTTAGTTGCCTTTCTCCTTTACCAGAAAAAAGGGAGAAAAATGGCAAAATTTCTTCTCTGCCAGTGAGAAAATATTAAGATCTGTCTTATTTTTCACCCTTTTCAGAAATTATGAGATGTACAATTGAGTTTAAATCTTTCTCAGAGGTTAAAATCCAGTGACTCACAGAGAAAACTTGGTCTATGGATGCATGACCCATGTTGTACTAACATTAAAATTAAAAAAAAATGAGTTACTGACATTTAAAAATGAAGAGAGTTCAAATAAAAGCCCAGATTTCTAGCTTCTCTTGAAGAATGAAAAGATAGGAAGGCACTTGACCTGCAACTCCCTATGGCAGCAATAATGCTAGAATTGAGTGGCAGGTGTCTCCCTTGGATGGGGCACACCATCATTCCCTTTATATTATACCTGGTCAGCTTTGGGACTCATTTACATTACCCAAATCAGTCTGTCTGCTTAATACAACCTGAGTGAGGTAGAAGGAAGGAGCAGAGCTGTGAGTACACAGCACCCAAGTGGAGAAGGAAGTGCTAATACTGACAGTTTGGGTCATGCCTGGTGACTCTGGCGGTGGAGGTGATAAATAGCAAGACTTGGATAATGATGGGGAGTTTCCTCAGTTCAAATACATCTTTAGTGCCATATAAATGCTGAAGCAATATGTGAATCCTATTAATCAAATCAGTAGGAGAAAGAATGAAAACTGGAGAGAGAAAAGCTTTGTGGTAAGTCAAGTGGTAGAAACAATCAATGAAATTCACTCATCAGATAGAGTTCTTGATATTGATATACCATTTTTCCAAAGGTAATTTAATCAGTATGTAACAATGGTTAAGCTATAGCAGTGGTAAGCAGTCGTTAATACTGTTCAAAATATTAGGTTATCTTTTTTCTTTTTTTTTTTCTAGACATATACTAAGATTGTATTTCCTTGCTAAAGTGAACTTTTGAAGAGCATGTGACTTGTTTTGGCCAATGAAATGTGAGTGAAAATGAAGTGTTTCATTTGTGGGCAAACGCTTTCAGTGGCATGTTTGGCCACTCTGTTTTCCTTCTGCAATACTGATGTCCTGGATGGTGCTACTCTACCAGCCTTGGCTGTTGAGCGCAGCGAAGCCACCCGCAGACCCCTGAGGGGCATGCAGTGTAAATTACAAATAGACTTTTGTTGTTTTAAATCACTGCACGTTGTTTGTTACAATAATGTTACTCTAACTTCATTCATTCATGGATTTCGACATGTCTGTCTATTACCTATATTATTTTAAAGTACTTTTTCTTTATATCATTGTTAAATTAAAAAATTACAAGGTACCCTTAGTCTAAGCATTACATGTGGTATATACTAGTTATATTTCAATTGTGTTTTAATAAACAAAGTAAATGCATAACTATTAAAAGTAATCTTACATGCCACCTTCTGGTAAACATAGAGGTAAAATAAAAAACTGTGTTCTCAAGATTCAAGTATGGCTCCAAATTTGAACACCATGCCAATATTCAGTGAATTACACTACTTCCTTAATATAAGAGAAATCAGGAAGGGATATATATTACAAATTTAAATATGTGTATGAATACACCACCTATAAACCATATCAAGTTTGTTTGCAAAAATCATTAATAAGGACAACATCATCAGTGCAAAGATCTAATTTGCATATGCAAATCTAAAGGTGTACGGGCACAAAGGGTAGATATGGATACATTTTTACAGGCTTCCACATTGCATCCTTGAGTACTTGACCTTTAGCATCAATTAAAATCATTATATATACAGCTAGTAAATGCTGTAACATAGACTCATGCATAATTACCATTTTCCAACAGATTGAGTAGGTTACAGAAAGGCATGGGGGATATTTTATAAGGGTGACAGACAAGAAAAGGTCTTACAGATACCTGCCATTTGGTGCAATTTGACCTAAAACCCCAAACAACCCATTATATATATATATATATATGTATATATATATATATATATATATATATATATATATATATATACATATATATATATATATATTTACACCGTATAAACAGCATGCAGTCTAAATGCAATTCACATATAAAAGGAAATACACAAGAGTTGTATGTCAGAAAGAAAAAAACTGTTGTTTCAAAAAGATGTTACTAAAATAATCAAAACTATGTTATATGAAAATGAGTTTTGGAATTAGCAATATTTAGCCTCAAAAAAAAAAAAAGGAGAAACTATTGAGACATAATAGCCATTGCCAAATATTTGAGAAGTTGTCATAGCAAAGACACACTGGCTTTCTTTGTTTAAGCAAAAAGTAGTAGTATGGAGAAAAGTTGGTGAATCAACAAATTCAGGAAGGTTTTTCTAGCTGCTCATCTTTGAGCAGCTATGAAAGTCAACAGGGATCATGCAATCTCTCTCTGTAGGAAGGGCTTTGGAGAATCTTAACAACAAGAAGAATTATAGAGACCAGCTGATTTACCACCCTTTCCCAAAACTTCAGGTCTTTGATTAACATTTAGTCCACCAATAGCAGATAGTAAATTCCTCCCTCTAGAACTATTAATAACAGACAAATAAATTATTATAGATTAATCAACTATTAAAAATATCTCAAGATAGTACCTTTCATTTTCTCTTAATATGTCCCTTCCTTTCTTCCAGGTGTAGACAGGTTTAGGAGAAGCTTTTGGCTTACATTCAATGACAACTTCACCTCCCACTTTGACAAGAGTTACTCTTTTTAAGAGGGTTCTCGAAAAATCCGGACCCACAGCTGGAAGAGAATACAGAGAATCAAATAATTATTATGGAAGAAAAAAACCTCGCTAGATTATGTTTTAGCCTTTTTCTTTCTACAGTGCATTTATTGTTGCCTTGGGCATCAAAGGGAAGTTAAATTTTTTCTAAAGTAAAAAGAGTAGCACTGTACATTTTGATGGGTTTATTAAAATTGAGGTATAATTTATATATGGTAAAATGCACCAGTTTTAAGTGATGAATTGGACATACTGCACTATAAAGATCAAGATACAGAACATTCCATCACTCTACTGAAGGACTCTTAAAAAATTATTTTATGTTCAAATGAATAAAAATTTTAAAATTTCAGGGAACCATAAAAAAACAAACAAGAAAATCCACAGGGCATTTTTCTGATTAGGTAGGTTAGAGCATTCCCTCTTTAATAACAGTTTCTGCCTCTGCTCTGTCCCTTAGCACTCTGGGCGTGTCTCCATGAGAGAACATGCAGAAATGTCTATATCATCACCCTCAGAGCTTCTCCTTAAAAACAAGGGCTTTGTCCAGCTTTCTGCTACTGTTGCCAAATGCAATGCTTGGCTCATGCAAGATAAACTGGAGCTTGCTCCTAGAAAACTCAATTCCATGCTCACTATGAGTGTTCCAAAACTCATTTATAACTCAGGTGGTTATATGAAAATAATGTTAAAGAATTATTGCTTTCCTAAAACAACAGATACATATTTGTATCCTCTCGGAAGGAATTTAAAAGACGCCTTTCTGAAAAAATCTCCATTTTCTTCGGAGATTTCTTCTTAACTAACTATTAAATTAAGGTGATCTAGGATCTCTTTTGAGTAGGAATTCATCTCTTGGAACCTTAATTTCACTATATTTAAAATCCCTGACTCCCTGCAGTTTGACCTAATAGAATTCTAGATTTTAGATCATGTTGAACGTGAAATTTAAATACCACAAATTACTTAAAGGAAGACAGAAAGTGAGCGTGTATGTACGTGGGTGGGGAGAATGGGAATCAATTTCTTAATTGCAACCAAACCAGATACTAGTGATATAAAAAAAATAAAACAAAAATAAGCTTTGGTGAAAGCATGTTAAATTTTTATTAAGTGCTTTTGTTTTGGAAATATTTTCAGTAATTTTCTAGAAAGAAAAGTGGGAAGGTTACTTTTTAAAGGGGTGATGCAATATATGACAGGAGCTAGTTTTATTATGTGAAGGTGAAATTAAGTAGATGAATTTAGTAGGCAATTGATATCTTGATCTGTGTACCTTGGATTCGAGAGGGGAGTCTACAATTCGGAGCACAATTCTATAATGATAAGTGCAATTAATAAGTAATGTGCAAGTTGTTATTGATGTTTCTGGTGTAATGAGATAAATGTATTCCTAGTATGATCTGCAAAGTCACGCAATAAAAATTATAGGATTATGAGAAAGATAGGGTCAGGGCAGACCTACTCAATATTTATGTAACAACATGCTAAAAAAAAAAAAAAAACCTAACACCCAATCACTCCTTGAATAAATATATTAGCATGATTAAAAAGACAAGTGAGATTCTTAATAAATACTAAAAAACTACAGAACATGTATGGGTGAGTTGTATGTGTGTGTGTGTGAAGACTGCTCGATGAAAGACAGAAGGAAGAGTTGAGATTGCTAAACTCAAGCAAACAAGTAAAACTGGAAAGACTTTGAAACAAGTAAAATCTGTGGAAAGACTCAGGAGAACCATGCTATCAGCAATGCCATGTTACATGGTCAAACTAAGCAAGAATGTAGGTGAGGGGAATTGTGGGCAGCGTAGTTTTGCCTCAGATACTGTGTTGATCTGAGTTAGTGAGCTCTGTGTTTGATTGCTGCTAGGCGTGAAATACATGAACAAACCCAACATTTATGTTCTACGGACATCATTCCCCCGTTTACCACTCCCATACATGCTAGCATGCAAAACAGAAAGGTTTCTAGCACAACAGACTCATTTTCATCTTAAGTATATACCTGAATTGACACATTAATGTAAAACAAAAAAAAATCAAATTTCTAGAAGTTTTTGAAAAAGAGTATTTTGTGAGAGTTACAAATCTGTATTATATAAAAATCCCTTCTTAAAACTATCTTTCTACACACACATTTTTATCACTTTAGGCAGACATTTTTCATCTGTTCAGGAGGAATTCTGCAGTTGCATTTGAAATGAGTTTACATAAATCAAACCGTGCACAACACATGGGTGTATTTGTTAAAAAACTATATATGGCTTTTACGAGATTTGAAATAGCACGATATCGGCCACACAGAAGACAGAAAACACACCTCCCAGTTTCAGAAGCATTTTTACTGTACTGTTTATGTGCATATTATCTTTTGGATATCCTAGAGATAAGTGTGGCTTTGAACATCTTTCACTAATAAAAACAGAATGATAAATTCAAATCTTTTCCCTTTGTTTACTTAATTTGCTTAATTTAGTTCTTTTGTTATTTAAGCCTGCAAATCTATCAGCTTCCACAGGAAGCTGCAGTGCTTTTTAAGACAAAATTGTCAAACCTTCATCAGTTTGTGAATACTTGACCCATTAATGGTTTTCTGAACGTTCTGCGGTTTTGTGACCATCTATTGCACCTAAGATACCCTTAAGTGTATGGAATGATGTTTTTTCCGGTCTGTACCCTGTATTTAAGTGAAAGGAGCCTGTTAAATTTGACATTCACAGAAAAATTAGGTTTTAAAAGTTACTGGTAAGGTCCCCAGTAGAGCACTATTAGAACCCAACCTTTGCTGGCACTTAAAAATTTAGTACACATTGAAGGTGAAACTTCAGTAGGTTCTTAATAGCTCAGAAAAGGTAAAACCAATTGTCAAATTACTCAGTTGAGTCTGAGAGTCGCTCAGATACTGGGGGCTCCTAATTTGCTAAATCTAACGCACTTAGAGGATAATATTTCTTACATCAACTACTAGAGGGCACTGCTCTCTCAGTGTTGGAACGAGTCATGTTACAGAACCCCTTCCATTTGGAAAATACAACTTTTTATTATTTATCAATGATCTTTAATCCATTAACATTACATGATCTATGAGAAGCACCCGGCTAAAAGAAGCTCTCTCTGTAATTCTCAACTGTTTGGTTTTACTGAATTAAATGACTCTTGGTCACATGTCAAGGGTATTTAAAGTGGCTAAAAGAACCCTTGAAAACAAAAGTTTTGTGACTTAGTATCATTTCTCAAGAGAGAAAGCAAGGATGATAACTCCTTGACTAGATGTGCAGAGGGAGTCACATTTGGGAAATGTATGAGTGTGATTTTTATCATTGAAGAGGAAAGGATAATTCTGCAGGCAGTTCTTTGCACTTAGTCTGTAGAAACATCACTGGCAACATTGCCAGTCGATGGAGACTATTCAGTTCGGCTCTTTTAGAAGTTCAGAAGTCTAGAATATTTTAACCTTTATGTATTATCTTTAATTATTGCCTCATCAATCCATAAAAAGAAACCTAGAGTTAAGGGTTCATTGAAATGTTTTCACCACTGAAGAGGTAATACTAGTATCAGAGTTTAAAACCCCAAGGTTTTTCTGGCTTGCTGGGTAGATAACTAGAAGGCTGGTTACAGTGGGACTCTTCTTTCTAGGTTCATCATTTCAGAATGGTGGATTCAAAATCAGCCGTCTCTAACCAGGGATGATATTCACAAGGAGACTCAACAAAACTCTGAAGTAAGATTTTTCTATTCTACTATCAGCATGATGTGTCCCTTCTATGTTCCTCACACCTGTGCCCTGCTTGTTTTGGTCAAATTCATTGAATGCCCTGCTTACCCAGGTTTCCTCCTACTGTGATAGCTCTTATGTTTATGGGCTCCTGCTCCTTTGGGATGGTTATTGTAAAACAAAAGTTACAATATTTATAGTCACAAGGTTGTTTTGAAGAATAGATGAAATAATACATGTATTGTATATTAAGTACTTAGCCCAATATTTGCTTCATACCTACTCCTCCTCTCTGCTATCTCCACTACCACCACCACCACCACCACCACCATTATTAGGGGGCTTTATGCTGAAATATAAAGGCACTTTTTAGGGCCAAATAAATTCATCTTGGTTTGAACAAATTTTTTTATTTGGAAATAATTATGGATGTACAGTTATGAAGATAGAGAGGTCATGTATATTTCACTTAGCTTCTCCCAGTGATTATACCCTACCTGAGCATGATACAATATCAAAATAAGGAATGTGATCATTGGTACAATATGTGTCTTTAGTTCTATGTTATTTTATCACACATGCAGACTTGAATAACTACTGCTGAAATGAAGAACAGAAGTATTCCATCATCGCAAAGATTTCTCTTGTGCAACCCTTTTATGGCCATACCCACCTCCCTCCTGTCGAGTTCTCCCTAATGTCTAGAAACCACTGATCTATTCTCCATCTCTATAGTTTTGTCATTTTGGGAGAATATTTTATACACAGAATCGTATAGTATGTGACCTTTTCAGATATTTTTTTTACTCAGCCTAATGCTCTTGAGATCCATCCAAGTTGTGCATATCAACAGTTAGTGCTTTTTTATTGCTGAGTAGTGGTATCTCATCCATTCAGATATAGATGAAAAATACTTCCTTAATGTTGGCATTTCAGGCACTATGGTAACTGACAAATACTTTTGAGCACAGGAACCATTTTAAGATTTCTCAACATTTTCTCTGCCAACAAGTAGGATCAGGCTTAGCCTTTTTTTCCCCTTCTTTTTATAAAAGGTTTGAAAAGCCAAAAATTAATAGTGGAGACGTGGTTGGAAAATTCTTTTCTTATTCCAAGCAAAACATTTTAAAGCCATTTTAGAACATTATATCTTATATAGCAATTAACATGTTGACTAAAAATCATTCTTATGTGTTTGAAGAGCTTCACCTGCTAAACCCTTGTTAATCTCCTTTGAGCTACCCTATTTAAGACAGTATGCATTTTTAAATATCTGTAATCACTATGACCTCCTTATATCAGTCCAAATTAGTGATTTTATTACATTTGGCACAATGTCCTAAATACTCACACAGATTCATGTCCTTGGTTAGACAAGTAGTGTATAGTATTGTAATGTCCTATTTGATTGTAACTTTCTTATGAGATAGAAATGTTTGTTGAATGAACAAAAGAGAGTTATTAGAATGTGGTAGAGAGAATCCTAGAATTTCAGTGGCTAATACATGGTAGCATTTGTTATCATTAGATCATCAGTGCCTTGAAGGAAGAGGCTATGTATTATGGATCTATATATCCGTTACTGAGCCCAGTGTTTGGCACAAAGTAGATGTTTAATCAGTCTTTGTTGAATAAATGTATGTTGTAGGCGAGAACTCAGAGTTCAGTTCAAAATAGGAAATTCTCTTCTCATGATGCTTTGCCTGGATACCACAACCCTTTCTTCCCGCCAAGTGAGGTTATTGATGGCTTCTTGGACTTCCTGGCCTGTATACAGGATACTCCATTCTTTCTGGAGTTGGGTCTTTAGTATAATGAAGTAAATGAAGTAGAATTACCCAAGAAAAACAATCTGGGCTGTTTATATTCTTAAACTACTTTGAAACCATCTGGTGTGATGGTAGATTGTTTAAGAAATGGCTCTCAGAACGAAACCCCAAAGAGCTTAGCTTTTAGTGCTCTCCAATTTCTGTGGTATAAATACTTCCATCGTGGCCAATTTCAAGTTACCAACAAGAAGTCAATGAATACTAAGCTGAGAGGATACATAGACTCAGCTACTGTCAGTAGGAGCTAGCTTCAAGACATAACTTCCTTTCTCCACTTTCCCCAAACACACTCTTAAGGGACAGTAACAGGTCAAGTGGGCCCTGGGAGTTCAGCTTTCCCCAGTTTTGGGCCCTTCTCTGAAGCAGTACCATGATCTCCTCTTTCCTCCCCAGGCACTCTCAAACAACCAACTCAGGGCTGAGAAGATAGGAATTTCGACACCCTTGCATTTCCTTTGATGGTTTCATTTTGTTCTCTAAGGCTCTGTGAATCAAGGTATCACAGTTTTAAGGGATTCAGTCATACATGCCCTCCCTAGATATGCAGGCTCAAGAGAAACCTTCAGTGTGGACAGGCAATGTTTACGTTATCCAGCAGTGACTGATTTCTAGCTTATCGTGTTCCTTCCAAAACTCCTCACTAAAGGGATTTTAACATGGAAAGAGAACACAGATTTTGCCTTTGTGCTATGTTCACATTCAACCACATTCAAAAGGCTTCATTAAAAGCAAACTGCCTTACATTAAGTGTAAAATTAATTTCTTCAGGAATGTAGAAGAACCACTGTCTGCTGATGTTGGGGAAAAAAAAGCTGGACTGCTCCTTATGCAAATGCTTTATTTCTGGTAGAAATCATCTCACATGATTGATAGAGCTTCTGTCAATACTGGGTTCAACAATGGAAACATGGATTAACTGTATGTACAGTGGTGATAAAAAGAGAACAGCCTCGTCATTATTCTGCTCTCCAAGCCCCACCGGCTTTTTAAATTATAAAGCTACTCTGTTCTGATAGCTTAAGATTGGGCACCAAAGAGATTTACAAAGCAGATTCCAGAGCTGTGGCACCTAAAGTGAACTGATCATGGGAATCACCTAGAGGAGCTTATCAAGCGTACATATACACTCCTGAACTCTACCCACCAGGAGGGACCCGAGAATTTACAATTTTATTATTTTTGCCACTGAAAATGTGATCCCCAGAGAAGAAACACTGGTGATCACATGGGAGCTTGTTAGAAATGCAGAATCTCAGGCTCTATCCAGGACTTGAAATCAGAATCTAAATTTAACAAGATCCCTAAGTAATTTATACTTGCATAGAAGTTTGAAAATCACTGTTAAATCTTCTTGAATGCCAATTCTAATATGTTCTGGACTACCAAAATAGAATCTATTTGTTGTTAGAAGGTGGCAGAGGGGAAAAAATAATTATTTCATTTCATTTATTTATTGATTCACTAATTCAGGAAGACTTGTGTAGGTAATGGTTAAAGATAAAAAGTAACAAATGCGGGGCGCCTGGGTGGCACAGCGTTTAAGCATCTGCCTTCGGCTCAGGGCGTGATCCCAGCGTTCTGGGATCGAACCCCACATCAGGCTCCTCCGCTATGAGCCTGCTTCTTCCTCTCCCACTCCCCCTGCTTGTGTTCCCTCTCTCACTGGCTGCCTCTATCTCTGTCAAATAAATAAATAAAATCTTAAAAAAAAAAAAGTAACAAATGCATTTAGAATATGGCTAAAGTCAAATATTGGAGGGTAGGAAACAATTGTACTAGACTTGGCATGATAGAGCGAACTTTGGAAGCCAAAGCAGACATGTCAATGTGGTGTACAGAAGGAAGAAGAAGAGCATGTTCCTCACTGGTGAGTAAAAGGAAACATGTAGTTTTGCTAAAAGATTTAAACTTTCTTTCTGGTTCTAGAATGTAAGAGAATTTATTGGATAGCTCTTTAGGTAAAGAACTGTGGACTTTTGGGGGACCTAGGTGGCTCAGTTGGTTAAGTGACCAAATCATTTTTTTGTTTTGTTTTTTGGGATTTTTTATTTATTTGAGAGAGAGAGAGAGTACAAGTGGCAGAAGGGGCAGTGGGAGAGGGAGAAGCAGACTCCCTGCTGAGCAGGGAGCCCTATGTGGAACTCGATCCCAGGACCCTGGGATAATGACCTTAGCTGAAGGCAGACCCTTGACTGACTGAGCCACCCAGGTGCACTGCAACTAACTCTAGATTTCAGCACAAGTTGTGATCTCAGGGTCCTGAGATCAGGCCCCATGTCAGGTTCCACACTGGGTGTGGCCTGCTTAAGATTCTCCTTCTCCCTTTCCCTCTGGCCCTCCGCCCTGACCCCTAAAAAAAAACCCCCAAAACCAAAAAACTGTGGACTTCTAAATGAATAATGGATTCATAGCAGTTTTACAGAAAACTCAGAGATTTTAGTTGTAGGATAATACATGGTGTCACTGCTCAGTGATACCTTGGGCTACATTCCCGAGTTACATTTAAAATTCTAGCTCAGTGAAGACATTTCCTTGGGTGAACTCATGTAAGGAACTGTCATAGTATTTACCCCTCAGATTTCAATGTCTCCCCTCAGTTGGCTTTTTATAGTAAACTCTATGCCCAACACAGGGCCTGAACTTACAACCCTGAGATCAAGAGTCACATGCTCCACTGACTGAGCCAGCCAGGTGCCCCTCACTTCAGTTGGCTTGAAGCCACCAGAGCCAAGCTAACCATCTTAGACGAGTCCTCACATGTCAGCCTGTGAAGTCTCTCTGTGTGCGTAATCCTACTTAGTGAAATGGGGCCTTAGGCCATGGTGGGAATGTCTGATGCCTGATATTTCCCTTCTACAGGAGGATTTTAGATTCAGAGTCTTGATCCGAAGCAGAAGATTTGCTAGGTAGATTGTATTCAACGTAAAACACACACAGACACATTCACACACAACCTAGGATAAGTTTGCTGCTTTAGGATAGTGGTTCTCAAACGTGTGATCATGGACCAGCAGCATCAGCATCACCCAGGAACTTGTTCAAAATGCAGCTCCCCAGGCCCCACCCCAGCTACTCTATCAGAAAATCTGGGGGTAGGACTCAGCCATCTGAATACCTTCGAAAAAGTAATGTCCTTCTGATCTGATCAGTTAGGGCAGTAGTTCCCAAACTGTGCTGTTCACTGGAATCACACCTGGCTCCCAGGCCCAGAGATTAAATTAGTTGATATGGAGGATGGTGGGACATCAGGATATTAAGAACCTCCCCAGATGACTGTCATCAGCAAAATCTGAGAATCACAGAAATGGGGTTTGCCAGTGATTTGAAGACTGTCTACATGATTTCAGTACGGATACTAGTTAACAACAAGAAAACACTTCTGATATTGCTACAAATACTTCTAAGCTTTAAAAAAGCTTTCACATGGGATCTCTCAGTTTTGGCAGTAAGCTGAATAATGGCATACTCATTTTACCAATAAAGGAAGGCTTAGTGACTTGTTAAAAATATCAAATTGGAATTGGAGACCCAAGCACATAGCTTTCCGTCTTCATGACAGTTTTAGTAAAGCTCCTGCCTAGATGACTACATTTGGGTAAGAAAGGCCCTTGTCCTCTCACTGGATGCTGATCACACTCAGCACATTTGATTATTTTGTAATCTGGCTCAACGAGGCAGTTGAGAAATCAGACTCACATGCAGATGAGCCCTTGTGAAAGCCCCCTGTGAAATAACTTTCAGTTTAGCCTTAATGTTTTCCTCATTTGAGAGCCAATCATCTGGATAAATGCCAAATTAACCAAATAATTGCTCAAGCCTGCACCTCACTTTAATTGGACCATCAGTTCCTTAATGGTATTTGAGCGTCCTTCCAGGGTTAGATGTCCTCCACCACACAGGCCAGGAGAATCCTCACACTACAGAAGCATCAGACAGAAACTCCTCAAGGCAGAAGCTATTTCTGTTCCATTATACAGTCCTGATAAAGTCAGTTCATAGTCAAAAGACCTACTTGCTCGTAGGGATAGTTCAACCCATTTCAAAATCAAAGATACTCTAGTAAACTAGTCACACTCCCCATTATGATCCAGGTAAACTGGACAAAGTAACAAAGCATCTTGGTCTGGTACAATTACTTGTTCTCTGTAGAGAATGCTGGTGGCACTCTCACACAGATTCTTTTTTCTAGCCCTACCTGCTCTGAGTGTTGGCTGCTTACCACCCTCCAGCTGCCCCCTTCCCTGGGAAATTGGGAGGTTTTGCTCCATCTGCACCCATGTCACCACTCCATCCCCTACTGTCACTGCCACCTAAGGGGCAGCCCAAAGATGGACTGATAAACAGAGATTTTAGAAAAGGCTATGCTGCTTGCTTCAGGTGGGAACAACTCTGAGATGCAGTTTATGATCCAGATGTCCCTCTCCAGGATGAGATAGAGGCCAGATTGTGACCTTGCTCAGCTCCCCACCCTCCCCTTTCCTGTCTTGCTTTCTTTTATAGGCTTTTCCCTAAAGCACACTCCTGTAATGACTCAGAGGTGCCTCAATCCCTGCTTCTGCTTCTGCTTCTGGGACCTTAGTTGTGCCCTCTCCTTACCCCATGATTATATATACAGCATAAGCATTCTAATTGGAGCATCACAGAAAACCTCGAGGTTGGTGATTCAACCAGCAGTCCCCATCACCACTATGATCATCTAAGCAGACGTCAATACCAAAGATGAATAGAAATGTTACAGTAGAAAATTTAAATTTTTACCAACAAGATACTTAATTTTTTTAAGTTAGGTTTTATAGAAGATCCAAGTTCCCCATGATTATCAGACTCTATTCACCCTAATTCCAACACACCTTCATGAGTGGGAGAGAAGGATGGAATGATGGTATCACCCAGGGACCCAGGGATATCAATAGGAGTACATCACACAGTCAGCCTCTTCCATGACATAGGTTAAGATGGGAGAAAAAGTCTGGGAATAGATGCCTTGAGGAACACTAAGCCAACAATGGTGATACATCAGTCACAGACAAGGACATTTCTATTTGATGTACTCAAAACCAGGCCTACTCTAACAGACTGACCTCAAGGTAAAAGTCTATGTTATTCTCCCAACCAGTGAGTAAATCACCCAGCACCTACATTAATTATTTAGCAGTTTCAATCCATTAAATATAGATATGTTACATACACATTGAATACTCAGAACACATAAAACAAGACCAAGGGAAAAGCCTCTTAAATATATGCTTCCTAACCATCTCTTATTCATGACTCTAGGTTTATTACCTAGCATGAAAGGGAATCTCCTCTCTAGCACTGGGGGATCCTGGTATTTGATCAGTAATTGAAACCAAGATTCTTATTTTTTTCTTCCTGATAAGAAAGTATCTTGTTTTCATTGTGTTTCTTGATTCAATTTGAATTCACCTTGATTCTGAGAAAGGTAAAAACAAATCAATTATTTGACCCCAAATAGTCAAACTACTGCTATTCTTTAAGAACCAAAGTGACTTGTGGAATACAATCGTATTATAGCTTACCCAAGTGAACCAATATTAATTTATGTGTATTTTTAAATAGTGAAATGTCTTCTCCCTCATTTATTTAAAATGAACTCCAGGGATTTACTCTTTCAACACTTAACTGTCCTTCAGTTCACTTAGAGTATATTAATATGATTTTTTTGGATGTGAAAATGGGATATTAAAGAAGGACCTTCTAAGCTTGTTATTCAAGATCTCTAAAATTGGTTCTCAATTATTTTTTTCCATCTAATTTAAATTTTGCCCATACACCTTATATATTTGAATTAAAAATTTTAAAACATTCAGGATTCCCTATGTGCAGGAAACTGTCCAGATGTTTTATAACTTTGAGCCTTTGTTAAGGCCATTTCACTCTGATCTGGAATATTCCTGGTCTTCTTTTCTGTCTGTCCAAATATACATCACTATTCAAAGCTCAGCTGACCAGCCCAGTCCATTAGCCAAACTCTCTTTCCTGAATTCCTGGAAGCCTTACTATTTTTACCACTGTTTGGCCTGTATCATTTACTGACATGCCTTCTTGTTCTCATATTCAACATGGTTGAAATCAGAATGGTTAAGTAATTTCTCAGGCATTTTCCTCTTATCTTCACTGCTTTGGCTTGCTGACCTCAGGGCACTTAGGAAAGGACTCAGATCAAGAATTCATTTGGAATCCAGTCGGAAATGATTTGAAATAAAAATCTGTAAAAGATGAAGCAGTGACTCCCAACTCACAGGCCTTGAACCCTGGGTGGGGGGAGGGGACAGGGTCAGGAAAAGGCTGTGGGAGGAGTTGTTTTAGGCTGTTACATTTTATCCACAAGTAAGAGTATATACATAGATCTACACACATCTCATACACACTGTTATTTTCAGCTGTGGGTAGGTGCTTTAGATAAAAATCATTTGATGGCCTTTCTCACTCTAGCTCTGCTTTTGGGACTTAGTTATTCTCTCTTGTTACCCCGAAATCATATCCCATGACTTACAGTCCTTTGTTACTATCAAATTTTCTTATTTTCTTTCTTTCTTTTCTTTTTTTTTTAGAATCTTTAAAAATTTTTAAAATTATAATGGGTTCCCAGAGCTGTAAATTGGCCAGCACTCACTTAGAGGGTTTTAGGACAATGTGTTTCATCATTAGGCTATACAACCTCAATTTTAGCTCTTCCTCTAACTAGTTGACATACTGTTTAATAGGGAACACACTTCTTTTTGCAGAAAATCTTCAGTAAGCTACCAAGCTGAATTGTGCTCCAAAAAAGTCAGTTACAACAATCAATAATCAGATCCAACCTGGGCAGGGTGAAACCATCGTACTTGTCCTGGAGAAAGTTGGAATTATTGTTCCCAACATTTATAGAGTGAGAGGTATGTTATTAGGCTTCCAAAAAGGTCATGCTTACAGTAGGGCCTAGAAAAGGGGATGATTATTCCAGGAGCACAGAATGTTCTTCGGCCGCTTTGAAATGGGCTGTAATGCCATGGAATCTCACATATTCTTGTGTGTTTTGGGATGTTGGTTCAAGCTAAAGAACTTGGTGAGAAGAACAGTCATGGAAGCTTCCCCTTCCTTTTTAAATTTGCACAGGGAATAAATATATTCCTCTTGGAAGCATCTTCTTATATATGTAAGCTCTACATGCTAGGCATCAAGTAGTGCCTTGCAGAAGAAAAAGTCAAGAATCAAAACTGGGCAAATCATCAGGATTTACGGAATCAGCTCCCTTTGTGTGCTGCTTTTCTCTTATTTCTAATCTTTCTATTATGCTCTCCCTAAGAACTACTGCTTAGGTTTTTTTAGACAAATTCTGAATTCAGGCTCAAGATTTTTCTATGGGACACAAGCAAATTGATAGCCTGGACTTCTTTTTTAAATGACCACAGTTTGTCAATTCACTTAACTTATACTTTCAGTTATTTACTTACTTAACTCATAATTCGTTTTTTATTTTTTATTTTTATTATTTAAAAAAATATTTATTTATTTATTTATTTATTTATTTATTTATTTATTTATTTATAGTGCATGAGTGGGGAGAGGGGTAGAGGGAGAGTGAAAGAGAATCTCAAGCAGACTCCCTCCTGAGCATGGAGCTGGACTTGGGGCTCTATCCCATGACCCCAAGATCACAACCTAAGCTGAAATCAAGAGTTGGACACTTAACCCACTGACCCACCCAGGCACTGCAAATAATTAATTTTTTAAAACAGTCTCTTAACTCTTTCATCACTTAACACATGCATTCCTGCACTCAATATTTATTGAGTGCATATTATGTGCTTCCCTATTGTATTAGGTCCTGAGAATAAAATGATGAGTTAAACCAAATATGGTCCCTGACATGATGAGAAGTTGACGCGCAATGGGAGAAAAAAATGGAAAAATCACATCAACAAATGTAAAATGCAACTGGGGCATCTGTTATAAAGGGTGATTAAAAGGCCATACAAAATCTATAAGAGAAAAGTTAATCTAGGCACAGGGCCTGGTGTGACTTTCTGAGGAAGCAGCAATGGAACTCGAAGAGAAGGAGTTGATGAAATGAAGAGGGTAGGAAAAGCATTCCAACGAGAAGGAACAGTATGTTCCAGTGGCCCCTGGAGGAAAAGAGGATGATGAATGGTGAATATGCAGAATAAAAAGTCAGTATAGCTGAAGGCAGAGGGAAAGGGGTCATATGGTGAAAGACGTAGCTGGAGAGGCAGACCTCTTCTGTATACTCCGGAAAATTCAGATGTGGAAGAACAAGATGCACTCTGCCAGCTGTTCCAAGGAACCTTTCCAAAGCAATTCAATTCTTCTTCCTTCCAAGCTGAAGTTTGTACCATATCAGCACAACAGCAACACTCCACAGCATTTCAGAAACCGCTCAATTTAGAAGAGTGGTCGACAGAGAAATAAAAATGGGTGCCGAGGGAACTGTGTTACCCACTGTAAGCATCAGTAGAGGCTGATTTAGAAAGTGGTTTCCTTGTATTGCTTGTAGACTGCATTACTTTCTTCTTGAGCAGGATCTTTGGTCTAAAGATGTGTTTACCCCTTTTTTGGGGGTGGGATTGAACAACATGCTTAGCAAAACACATGTTAGTTTAGTGACTTAAATTTTTTTTTTCTTTCCAGTATTAAGACTCACCTATAACGCTAAGCTCTGCGCTGGAAAAGATAACTCCGTGTTTATTCTCTGCTACACACTGATACATTCCTGCATCTGAGAGGTTCACTATTGTTATGTTGAGAGTTCCTTGCTCAATTTGAATTCTATCCTGTGAAAGAAAAGAGGAACACAAAACAATGACCTTCTACAATGGAGACCTTAAGGCAATTTTGCTACATGTTATATCAAAGAGGCTTAATGAGAAGAAAATAGCCATCATATAAGCAATTTACATAACATGATCTATTTATCTGTCAACTAAATTTGTGGCAGGTCAGATGCTAAATGGAACAACCTTGTACATCAGTTGGTAAATGGAATTTAAATTGTAAGACTCTCTGGAGTTCTCATTGATTCAATAGTGAAACCATTCAGATTAATATCCCCTCTAAATAGATGAACTTGAAATTTAAAAGGCTTTTTTACTCTGAGCCTTTGTGCGAATTGGGGGAGTGGGGTGGGGAATACAACCAGATTTCTTGTTTAGAGTATTTAAACACTCAGATTGTGAGCAGGCAACACGTTGAAGGTTAATAGAATGATAATCTTCTTGGAGATGTAGAAACAAATATTTCATATTGGTTGAGGTTTACTAAAAAAAGAAAGGTAGGTATTAATAATTTAAGGTTCCCTTACTCTGTTGCTGTCGGTGGCCTCATCTAAGCTTAGGACCATCTTCTGGTGGCCAATTGGAAGAAAGAAAAGTTAGTGTATTAAAAAAAAAAGGCCCATTTTCATTTGTCAGCCTGAGGATACATAACTTGCATTATCAATTTTCCTAAGTCCCAAAAAGGATCTCTTGTCCCCAGGAACCTACCATTTAAAAGAAATAAAATAAAGACGTACTGGTTTTCTATTTGCCTTAGGGTTATGATTTAGCTGGGTGGGCATCTTATTAGGCTTTGATCAAATCTAGGTATCCATGTTCCCTCACATTAAGTAAAAGGGAGGAAATGCCTGTTATCTACCCACACTGTAGTGTTTGAGCTTGGCTTTTATAATTGGGAGGTTCAGAGAGCCAGCAGGAGCCCTTCCAGGGACAGGAGAGGAGTATGTGACAGGGCGACAGTCCCCTTTCGGCTTTGTGTGCACTGATGACCCACCATTGCTCACAGCAGGCACTTTTTACTGCGCTGCCTGCGGTGGAGGAAATCTGAGTATGAAACACTGGCTCTCAACTTGGGGCCTGAGGAAAATGTCAAATTTCAGTGAACATTTGAGTTCAGTAGGAAAACACAATTAAAAAGTTAAATTGGACACAATTGTTCCTCATTCTAAGGTCCTCCTCATCCTCTCCCTTGCTTCATTCCAAGCTCCTTGTCAGGGTCTGCTCCCTTAGAGGGGTGTTCCTGTATTATGTCAACGTCCCCTCTCTCATAGCAGATTCTATAGTACCTTCCAGAAGTTCTTTCAGAACCAAGGTACTTATTCTCTCAGCTGCTAAGTTTGATGACAGTTCACAGCCCGGTCTCTCTCTCTTTTTCTCTGGGAACTGCACTTGGCTGAAAGAACTTCCCAAACTCAATGACTGGTCAGTGTAGGGGTACAAAGGCAAGCCCCACTTTGCCTCAATTTGGGAACCTCAGAAGGACGTTTTGCTCCAGAGCGCCCTCTGAAGGCCTCTGTTGGAACTGCATGACTGTTTAACCTCCCTCCGACCAGTTTGGCTTCTCTGAATCATTCACAGGTGAGGCTGAGAGCTTTCCCCATCATACCTCCTAAACACAAAGCTCTGCCTCAGAGTCTGTTTTTGGAAAACTCAAAGATGGAGACTGACTGCTGAAGCATTTTCAAAGAGCGTTTGAAATTTTCTTCCCTTTATGTCATATCCCCTCCCCCCACATCCTTTTTCCGATAAGATTATTTTCCACATAACCAATTATGAAAACCTGTTTCAGGCAAACTTCGATAGTTCTGAATCCAGCAGACATTCAATATTTGGATCCTAGCTCCATTACTTACTAATGATGGATGTTATCTTAGGCAAACTGCTCTGTTATGCCCATTTTACAGACAGGTCAGTCTCCTTGTCTATAAATTGGGCATAGCAGTAGCACGTACCACATAAGGTTCCTTGTGAATATCAGATGAGACAATGTGTTTGAAGTGGCAAGATAGGTTAGCACTTGCTAAATGTTTGAGAAGCACACCTTCCAAATCCTTAAAAAATATTATTATAACCTATCATTTCCCCTTACAAAATGAATAGTCTGCATAGAGGTTTTATTTCTGTGGTTATATATTTCTAAAATTTCCATTTTATTCTTTTAAAAAGTCTATCTGCTTATCTTTTCAAAATATCTTCTTTATTTTCATGGACATGATTTCTTCATGTAACTCTTTCAGCACCCTAAACAGACTCATTCCTATTGCTTTGTTAGACTATTCTATAGGTTGGTCATCTTTCTAAAAAATATAGTTTTGCCTATGTTTTGGAATATTGTTTTGCAGGCTAATTAGTGAAAAGGAATTATTTTTCTTTGTCTTTATTTCTCTTCACAATTTTGTGGTTCCTCTACCTCAGCCCCTGGGCCACCAGTCCAGAAACAGATCTACCCACGGATTCTCTGAGGTCCTGATCTGTGAGGATACTCAAACTGCTGCAGCTCTCATCCCTGAGCCAGTGGGAGTCAGAGCCCAGGACTTTCTACCTCTCTTGCACCACAGTGTCCTATTACGCTGGGAAGGTAATAGGGTTGGCTGCTTCTTTTACTGGATGGCAGCAGGTGGGGAAGATCTATACCCCAAGCCTTTACTGCAAGGATATTATATCCTGTCTCCAGAGACGATGTATTTTTTTAAACCTGAGCTCTCAGATACAGTTGCCTGCTCTCAGGCCTACAGTCTGGTGCCTCCAGCCCAGGGATCACTTTTCATTTTTGTTCTATTTCTGTTGCATTAGAGATGTTAATCTTACAATTGCATATGCCATTACTACATGTTTGGAGGCAGAGCGGGTGTTTTGAAGGTGGTCATATTGGACATCACATTGTCCAGAAATCGCCACAGACAGAAGAGAATAACAAAACCACACTGAGGTGAGAATTTGTATGCTGAGAGGTCTTATTCTGTCTTATCTAGAACATACACAAATTTGTGTCTTTGCACAATTATATGTTCCAGACTTTCTGCATAGCTTTCCAATTGTACAGCCAAAGATGCTAATTTGTGAAAACCAAAGATTCTGCACAGAAGCTTAATTGAACAAGGCTAAAGAACTGGATTTATGTACAGTTTCTATGTCTCAATTGCATTCACTTCTATTTTTTCCACTATTAATAACGTTTGGTTGCATATAATTTTGGAAACAAAACTCATCATTTTCCTGCTTCCATAACAATGAGTCCACATTAAACATTACAGTCAATAGTAAGACACAATTATCATCATTAGGCTTACCCGAGTTAATAGAGGTTCACCATTTTTTAGCCACCTGTATGTAGGTTTGGGCCTTCCATTTGCTTTACATTCCCAAAAGACATTTTCTTCTATGGCCACGTGTATATCATTTATTTTTTGAATCCAATTAGGTTGAGCTATAATAGTTCAGAAAGCAAAGAAAAGATATACATTCAGTGTATGTTCAATCTATTTTTATCACATGCAATCAAGGGACAAAAGTAGGCTTATAATAAAATTACTTTTCCAGATGTTTTGCAAATTACAAGACTGGGTAATAGTTCAGGGGGTACCTTTAGAAGACAACCCACTCTATGTCCAACTTGGAATGTCCTGTTTTTGCAGCCCATGTGGCTGGTCTTTTAATTGCAAAAGGCAGAAAATAAAACTAGTATTGCCATATGGCAAAATTAACTGTCCCTCTCCCAAGTATCTATTCTATTTTTTTTTTCATTTTTGTAGGAGACATATCCCACATGGCCCCACCATTTTTGGCTGGGCTCATGTTTTCCTAGATACACACTACGTTTCCCAGATTTCTTTACAGTTAGAGGTAACCACGTGACTATGTTCAAGCTAAAAGTACCCGTGTGAAAGTCGTGAGAGTGACTTCCAGGTACTTTACTGAAAGATACTTATCCTGGACTCCCATTGTCCCATACCATTGATGGGAAAACAGCCTTGGGCTCAGAGAGAATAGCTATGTAGGATAAAACTGCTGACTTACCAGTCTTGGACTTTGAATGACCTTGTAGAGCAAAGCAGCCCCACACCCACCAGCTGATTTTTGGGGAAATTATGTGGGAGAGAAACTTCTTTTTTAAGCCACTGTATTTTTGGGTCTCTCTGTTAGAGCAGCTTAGTTTGTCCCTAATACACATCACTCCTACGCATTATGTAGATAATTATGTGACTTCTTTCTCCTTCTAGACTATATCATTGTTTATTATTGACCTATTTCATATTAAGAGAATGTTATATCCAAGAGTACGGCTCCAGAATCCCAAATCTCTGAATGAGTCCTGATTTTCACCAAAACTTTCTTAGGAAATCAAGTCTTGTCCACAGTCTAACAGAAATGCAAGACAGCACTCAACTCTCACATTGCCCACTACCCTACACCACTCCCACCAACCAAATTATGCCACCTTTCTCATGCTTCAGTTGAAGTCACACTTTTTCCTCCTAGTTGTCAATAGAAATAAAGACAATCTTAATTCCACATTCCATGTCTTCATAAATATCAAACCTTGCCTAAAGCACAATTCATCTTATCGTTATAACTGTAAGGGCAAATGTATTTAAGTAGAAGACCCTTAGCCCAAAGTCCCTGCAACTATCATTCTGGAATGTTTTCTTCTCACAGGGCATTTCTATAGGGTAATGTCTACCAATATAAACTTAATAGTTAGAAGTGTTATCAGTATTTAATTAGAAGATGCTACTCAATATTCTTAACATGTCTCTTAGCTGACTTGACCTCAGTATCTTCATTTAGTGAGGCTTCAAATCAGCTATAATTTAATTCACAAGGAAATTACTAGTGTGGAGGCTAAGCTGTCTATCTTACCTACCTACTAATAAACAAAACTAGAAAAACACTCAACAAGTCACTTAACCAGCAGAGGTCTCTAAGTCCCTGAATAAATGTTGCTTTCTCCTTTTTCTATCTTCAAGCAATTGCATGCTTTTCAAGGAGCAAAACACAATTTTACAAATCCTCTACTGATGGGGATGATGCATTGCTGCGTATGAGGGGAGGCTGAAAGGGTCGATTTAAAAAAAAAAGTTATAACATCAACAAGCATTAACTTGAATGGAAGGTTATAACCTTCATCCTTGAAAGAGCTGCAAGTCTGCCATTGTTCTATATCTTCCTGCTGCTAATGCAAAGGGAGCTCAAAAGGTAGATACCTTTTCTGTTCTCTGCTTGGAGAATTTGATGTGTAACCCTGATAGGGCTAATGGCAGTTGTGTGCCTGATTTCACATTCAACCTGCTGAATATTTACCCCCCACAGAGTCCACGAAAACAAAGCAAACAAGAAAAGCTACAGAAATCTATGTGGAATATTAACAACTAAGCCAAACTTTTCAAAGAGATTGAGGGAAAAATAAATGGAAGGGCAAATGTAACTTATGAAGCAATGTCAAGTTGAAGTTCAAAAAGGAAACATCAAAACCACGTGCAGAGACTGAGATTTCAATGTCATAGATTTGCTGCAACACTTGGGCTTATTCATTGCTTTCTCTCAAAAATATAGAAAGCTGGCAGCAAAACCTTGCCATCACAAAAAAAGGAGATGGGGCAGGGAAGCGAGGGTCTTGAGAGGACTGCGAAAAGACCTTGCAAAGTTCTAACTAATTACTTCCATGTGTTCATTCTGTCTCTTCCAACGGGGTTATGGAGGTTAAGGTGCTTGACAAGAATGCTGGCCAAGGTGAAATCACAAACTGACTCAGGAGTTGTGAAACATCATCAGTTGCTTTCTTTGTTTTTAAAGTAAAATTAATTCATAGAAACCAAAACTGAAATGATAAAAACATATTCCCTTTGAAGTGAATACCTGGATAAGGACCCAGGATTAGGAAAAGAGTATCAATTATATAAATGGCAAAGAATGAGATAATCTTTCTTTTTACCATGCCAGTTGCAGATCTATCGGGCAAACGCCCACACAGTGAAGACTTCTGCTGCCACTCACTTAGACCGGATGAGTCAGATCTAAGTGGGTGAGTTTCTTGTATAAAGTCCTGTGTCTGATGGAAATGGTTTTCATCTCTTCATATCTCTTTGGGTCACCTAGTTCAAAGTCTTTGAATAACAAGCGGCCCATTTTAGTACATGAGAGAGAACCTGGTTTCCTCGGGCTGGTGGGGTGGGGCGGTTATAGTTTCAACAATGCTTTATGCCTCCATGCCTAAACAATAGCTCTCAACAAGGCCTGAACAGGTTGTATAGCACTATTATTTCAGAAAGAAAGCTATGTTTAAGTGCCTTTTTGGGTAATACATGTAGATCCCACATATTAAACAAAATTAATCCCATCCACTTATTAAATCATCTATTTTGGTGATTCATGTTCTTTCAAAGTTTGAAACAGAATAATCCCCCCCACAAAACATATCAAGTCTTGTTCTCAAGCTACAAATTCAAATATAAGTTTAAATGATTGTGTTGGATTTGACCTGTGACACTGTTAGTCTCTTGGATAAATGAACAATCTTTTCATTTCAATCTTTTGTGCAATAACTGCCAGAAATGACCTAAATCGTTGTGTATTTCAGCCACTGGAATCATGCAAGCATCATATCCAATAAGAATTTATATTGTAGATGGATAGAATTTGAACTTAGTGGCCAAACAATTCTCAAAGGTAACTAGATCTCTGATTCTCCCAAACCAGAAATTTCTAATAGGAAGAAATGCCATCCTGAGCCTCAGAACTTAGAAATTTATAAATGTAAAAGAAAGGATAGGCTGGAGAAAAGCATTTAAATTACTATTAGAAAGATGACCCAGTAGCCATTTGAAATTATTCTGGTTTCTAACACAGTCTTGGGGAAGATGAATCACCTCCAGGGAATGCAGAGGTTCGGCTAACAACACTTCAGAAGTTCATTGGTAGTGGGTTTTATGAACCTGAAGATAATTACTTGGCTTCAATTTACCACCTATGCATACAGCTGCTTCCCAAATTTTATCTCCAGCCTCGAAATTTGGATTGTTGACAAAATCATTGAGATATTCTCATTATCTTCGCCTTCAATCCAACGTTCCCAGCATTGGCACTTGAACTATTTTGAAACCTTACTGTAGACAGTCTTCCAACTTACCCTTACAGTCTCCTTTTAAACCACTGACATCCCATTTGCACAAGTCATTGAATGGAAAGACCAGCTTTACCAGAAATACTCGTCAATACGTTCTGAGGTAGGGTGCACATTTGATCTTCATTCAGCCCTCATGATTCCCTATCTTCTGACTTCAGGCTCTCATCCACTCTACACACAACAGCGGGCAAGCACCCTAAGGCAGGGGCTTTCCAATTCAATTCTGTGGAGCTCTGAGGGTTCTGGGGAGGTATTGTCTTCAACTAGAGAAGACTTGCTTTGTTTTAAATATTGAGAATTGTATGTAAAAAAAAAAAAAAGGAACTTTATGATTAAACAACACATGCACTTTGAAAAATACTATGCTGAAGCCATGTAAATCTTGCTTTGTAAGAAGCAGCTTGGATTTGGAGCCTGGAGATCGAAAGCTTGTTTTCTCATTTAAATTGAGGTGAGTTTGAACCTGACAGTGTCTGAAGTCTCTTCTAACTTTAACATGTTGTCTTTAGATTACATCTTGAACCAACTGAATTCCTGGATCTCCTGGGTTCACAGTTCATTTGTGTTTTACTCAGGCACTCCTGTTTAGGGTCTCTTTACCTCTATACTGCACTTTTGCCTCTGGCCAACTCTCTCACAGGTAACAATGACAAACTCTGCATAAAAGATAAAAGCCAGGGGCGCCTGGGTGGCATAGCGGTTAAGCGTCTGCCTTCAGCTCAGGGCGTGATCCCGGCGTTCTGGGATCGAGCCCCACATCAGGCTCCTCCACTACGAGTCTGCTTCTTCCTCTCCCACTCCTCCTGCTTGTGTTCCCTCTCTCGCTGGCTGTCTCTGTCTCTGTCAAATAAATAAATAAAATCTTAAAAAAAAAAAAAAGAGAAAAGCCAACTACTGGGAAGGCATACTAGAGGGCAATCGAGCACATTTCTACTAATAGGTATTCACTAATAAATACAATGCATAAGATTGTAGGAAATAATCCGTGTGTGACATAATGGACAAGATTTGTGAATGTGTTTTGTATGTTGTAAACGTTATACATACTAAGAGAACATTATCATCATTTCATATTTTTAGGCTAATATTTACAGTACTCTGTCACCTGGTTCTACCCAGTTCTCTTACTTTCTCTCCAACTATATGTTGTATAAAGTTGTATGCGCAGTGAACTATGCCCAGTGAATGCATAGACCCTGTCAAATAAGGGTCTTCTTTGTCCTCAAGTCCAATAAGCCAGTTCCTCTTCAAACTTTTGTTCTTACCACTTTTTCTTTTTGGAGTATTCTCTTCTACTTCATTCCTAACCTATTTTTACTCTGAAGAAACACCTCCTCCATGAAGTCTTCCCTGATCTTCCAATTATAGTCCTTGTGAATACATACTGTTCATTTGGAACAAACAGCCTATTTTGTGCCATCCCTTGTATTGTTTTTGTAAGGCCTTGAGCTTGGTTCACTAAGCCCACTTCTACCCAAGAAAACCAAGCTATTATTCTAGCCTAACATGGATTAATTTCCTTTTAATTTTCAACTTAATTACTACCTAGTAATTCTCAGAATCTGCTCTTACTGAGTTGAATTTATCCCTTTCTCCCTCCCCTCTCTACCTTCCGAGCAAAATATTACCAAGCATTGACACTGTGTATTTATGGAGTATCTCATCAGCATCACTTTATACATGTTATTTCTCAACCTTATAATAACCTGTAGGCTAAACAGAATTATCCTCATTTTATAGATGAGGCCCAGAAATATTAAGGTCTCGATTCAGAAAGTGGTTCAGTTAGGATGGTCACACAGGCTTGCTGGCCTCCAACATCCATGCTTTATCTATAGGCTCTCAAAAATTTGTTCAACCCTGCCATCAGTGATGATGGGAGCATTCTTTTGGGCTTGTGTCTCTCAAAGTGTGGCCTCAGGACCACTGGGGTTCCCCAGGTCTCTTTCAGAGAGCCCATAAGATCTTTTCCTTCCAACTATCTCTACTGTATGAGATCAGATTTTCTTCATATACTTCAAGCAAAGTAATACATCGCGACAGCCTGGCTAGTGGAGCACATGTAAGAGTCCAGCTTTCTTCTGTTAAGACAGACATTAAAGAGATTTGCAAAAACATAAGCAATGCCCACTTTCTCATTCATTTTTGGGGAAAAATACAGTCAGTTTCTTAAAATATGTTAATTATGTTAACATGTTGTCATTTTAAAATACAGGAATTACTAAATTAAATTTTCAGTTTTAATTTCTAATATGGTATATATTGGTAGATATAACCCACATAAGCAAAAACTCTTTGGAGTATTTAATAATTTTTAAAGGTAAAAAGGGGTCTGAAACCAAAGGTGTGAGAACTCCTACTTTAGACAAGCACAGAAACTTGCAGATAAATGAATCCACTTATGTAAAACTTGCCACAAGTATACTTAAACAGCATTGCTTGCTGGATAAAAACCGTAATAGCACCTCTGCTTTCTATGACAATATAGAGTAAGGGAATTGAATTGTATTTCAATATGTTGTCCTTGACATGACTTTTTCTTCCCTCATCTGAAGCTTCTCTTGGGCTAAGGATCTCATGACCCTACTTCTGTATCATTTCCCACTGGCCATAATTTATACTATGTTCTCTTGAAGAACTGCAGCAAGCCATTTTATTGTTGACTTTATTTTAAGTGACAGTGAGGGAAACTGAGGGTCTCCTTATCATTTCTGTCCAGGACAATTAAGCAGACTGTTGTTCTACTGTGAAATCACCTTACCTGCTGTGTTCATTTTTTGGTCACTATGCCCTTTAAGCCACTTCGTAGGGCTGAATATTATCTAGTGATCACATATACGTAGCATATCCGGGGGAAAATTAGTATGCTATGCTGCATGATGCTCTGTGTTCACTTATTGATGACCTTAGAGATACTCAAACATTGTTTGCAGAGTCATCAAGCCTACAGTTTTGCCATTCGAGCCAAAGGACCATAGCATACAAGGTCTAGACATACAACTAAATATGTAATTTGGAAAGGAAAATAAAAAGAGCTCTTTGGGACTCAATAATCAGTTGATTATCTTAGAAAATAGGAAGTGAGAAAGTCAACTGTTCATCTGGATGTTTTCATTTTATGACGCCGGTTGTGGAAAATATGCAGAAAAAGTATCTGGATGATTAGTGAATTTCTCCCTTACCTATTAAATTAAAATGTCTTCTTGGTAGGAAAAGTAACATGCAGTATAACAGAAAAAGCAGGTCTAGTCATAGCTCTGATTATCACTCACTGTATGATCTTGGGTAAGTTATTTTATGTCTCTGGGCTTTATTTTCTTTGCTTATAAAAATCAAAGGGTTGGCCCCAATAGTCCCTTCCAGTTCAAATGTGACAGGATTCTATGAATTATAACCTGCTCAAATACTATACTCTCGGGGCGCCTGGGTGGCACAGCGGTTAAGCGTCTGCCTTCGGCTCAGGGCGTGATCCTGGTGTTCTGGGATCGAGCCCCACATCAGGCTCCTTTGCTGGGAGCCTGCTTCTCCCTCTCCCACTCTCCCTGCTTGTGTTCCCTCTCTCGCTGGCTGTCTCTATCTCTGTCGAATAAATAAATAAAATCTTTAAAAAAAAATATTATACTCTCTATTTCCTAATGGAAATATGATGATTGTACTCTCTTAACACGTGTTACCTATAGGAGAAATACAAAAGGTATTAAAAATATCAGGTTCTTTTAGTTCACACTTCATTCTTCTAAATGATGACTATATAATACTATAGGTCTATTTGTGAAAGAAAGGAAGTGACTATACAGACACAATGAGGTAGAAAAAATGAGTAATTATCAAGTGAATTAAACCCATTTTATACTTTCCTTTCCCTTCCTCAAAGATAATTACTTTAGCACTCTCATTCTATTTTCTCTATGTAGACTGGCTGCAATACCTGATGTGACAGCAAGCTGTGAGCTTTGTGGAGAACCAGGAACACCTTGCACGTACTTTCATCTCTGCTTCACACTGCCACTTGCAAACAGCTTAGTACAGAGCAATGGTTCTCACAGTGTGGACTCTAGACAGGCTGTGACAGCATTACTGAAGTATAGCTTATAAAAAATGCAAATTCTCAGGTCCTGCCCCAGTCCTACACAATCAGGACCTCTGCACAGGGCCCGACATTCAGTATTTTAATAAATTTTCCATGGTATTCTAATGCTCACTCAAATACAAGAACCTCAAGCATGGCATTTGGAATCTAGCTCTGCTTCTTACTATGTAAACTTAAATCAGCTTAAAACATAATCTCTTTGGGAAGTAGTTCCATCTACACACTGAGTTTGTAAGAATAGGTTTAATTGGCTCTAACTTTAAAATATATCTTAAGTCTCTCCATTTATTTTCCTTAAGTCCTAGCCACCAACATCTCACCTAGATGGCTCCCTGACTGGCTGCCCTGCTTTTGCTCTTGGTTCCCCATAATCTATTCACCACAAAGCAACCAGAGTGGTCTCTAAAGACATGAATCATATTGAGTCATTTCCCTGCTTAAAATGGTTTCCCATTATACTCAATGGTTTCCCATTATACTCAAAATAAAACCCAAACTCTGTGCCTGGCTTGTAAGGTATGTGTCACCCCCCCTATTTTTCAAAACTTTTTGCCCTTTCTCACCATGATTTAGTTATATTGGCTTCCTTGAGGCAGCTCAAGCATGTCAAGTAATTTCCTGTCTTGGGGCCTTTGCAATTCCTTATCTTCTGTCTGGGATGCACTTCCCTTGAAAGTCTGGCTCTTTCTTATCCTTTAGGTTTCAGCTCACAGTTCAATTCTCAGACTAGTCTTCCCTGACTACCTTATTTTATGAAGACTTTCCCCTCCTCCTTGTTATTTTCTGTCATATCATCCTGATTATTTTCTCCATAATTCTTACCACAATATGAAATTTTCTAGCTCATTTATTTGCTTAATAGTATATTGTCTTCAACTTCTAGTAGAATACAAGTTCCTTGAGGGCAGAGATTTGTACGGCCTACCACTGCCTACCATAGGTATAGAGACCTCTTTAGGCAACAGGCTCAAGCAATGGAAACTTGCACAAGTCAAAAGGGCCCAGGGTGACCATCAAGCTGAACGCAAACAGGATCCTCAAGCTACCCACCCTGAAATAGTCATAGGCCCTAACTGACCAATTACAACAAGCCGAAGTTCCTAAGATTACCAAAAAAGGGAAGATTCCATATGTTCCCACAGTCCCTCACTTCACCCTCACGCCCCTCACCACTGCCTCATGGCAGACATTCTCTCCTTTGCTGTCCTGCCTGCTGCTCCCTTGCAGTGTGTTCAGTAAATTTCTATCTCCTTTGTTATAAATTGGGTGAATTCTTTCACTGTCTTTGCTGCCACAATACAGCAGACAATGAAGAAAATAGTTGTTGAACAAATTAATAATATATTAAAATTCCTGAAAAATTTCTACCTTTAGCAACAAAGATTTATTGTATTTTACTCTTGAAAATTACAGATCTTTTTGTAGAAACTTTTTTATGCGAAAAATGTCTGAAAGAGCAGATTAAAACTAGACTACACTGTATAATGTATAAACTTATCTAGCCGCTGTATCCCATACCTGAAACTAAGATAACATCGCGTGTCAACTACACTCAAAACAACAACAACAACAACAACAACAACAACAACAAAATAACAAAACAAAAACTAGACCTCCCTGGTCAACTATAAGTCATGGCAAAAATAAATTGGAAAGACAGGGTAGGGTAAAATGTTTTATGTCTGAGGGGCCCCTGGGTGGCACAGAGGTTAAGCATTTGCCTTCGGCTCAGGGCGTGATCCCAGCGTTGTGGGATCGAGCCCCACATCAGGCTCCTCCGCTGGGAGCCTGCTTCTTCCTCTCCCACTCCCCCTGCTTGTGTTCCCTCTCTCACTGGCTGTCTCTATCTCTGTCGAATAAATAAATAAATAAAAAATCTTTATATAAAAAAAAATGTTTTATGTCTGAACTAGATTTAATTCTTCACACAGCCCAAACATGAGTAGCACATGCTAACATAAAGATAGAGCTATAGTGGGAGCACTCCAACCAGGAATAGGGGCTGCTATCCTTTTGACACAGGGAAGATGGGAAGAATGGAACCATGTCCAGCAGGCCTTTGGAGGAAGGTTAAATGGTTCCAGTGTAAGATGAGAAAAATGGCCGTTTTGCTAAGCCAGATGAGAAGGCATTACACCTGTGGTTGTTGAAGTGGAGACTTGATGAACAGAATAAACAGTTGGAACCATAAAAAGACAAGCAGGTTTCCAAACTCAGACCCATGGTTTATAATCCCTGAGCATAGCACATCTTAATGTTGTAAGAAATTCTCTTGTCAACAAAGACAGAATGTTCATGGATAAGTGACTGGGGCTATTTTCTCCCCTTTTGTGATCTACACAGTGATTTTAATTATAATAACTCATTTAAATTGGAGATCTAGACAGCTGGATATTAGGGACTCAGCATTGGGAAAACCCAATAGAGACCAAAAAAATAAGAGAAAAAAAATGACAGCCAAGCACTTTTGTATAATTAATCTCTCCTGTGACAATGAAAACAGTTCGATAATTTCTGTGTCACTGATATGCTAGTTGAGGAAAAACAAAAGAATAAACATAGATGCAACAGCCAAGTGCTATTAAACTCAACTGATCTGACAAGCTTCTAATATCAAGGGTGGTTGACAACTGAGAAAAAAGCTGAGTTATCTTCGGAAAGCAGGCAGATTTCATTCCGCTTTTTCCCCCATGCATGGATGCAGATAACTCCATTTAAAAGGGAAACACTGTTAGAACTTGATTTTCATCTCCAGGGCAGGATCCCTGAAGAAAAAAACCATTTTACTGCACAAGGCTGAGGGCCAGTGACAAGCTTGATTCTCCAGAACAGTAACTCTGGAGTATTCTTTTTCTAGCGGAGGAAAACTTTGACCCACTAGAAAGCACTATACCAACTCCTGGTTACAGAACATTTTATACTTTCGTAACAAAAACAGATACCTCACTTAAAAGAAAATCACGAAAGCTAAAATGACTTTATTCAATTAGTTGAGCAACTCAAATAACACTTCGGAACAACCACAACTAAATTATTCAGCTAATAAAAAAGAGAAAACACTGGCCATTTACCTGAATAGTTTCAGGTTGTCCTTACCTGACATAAGAAATCATTACTATGCTCTTGAGAAAAATGTACCCTAAACACTTGAAAAATATATCAATTTTATCTCACTAAACAAATATGTAGCTTTTGGTCCTAAGTTTTTTCAGTCAATGAACTATAGAGTCTTTTGCTTTTCAAACAATCAAATAAGGTATCAACTACCACAGGTTAAGAAAGAGCCAAGGTCAAATATCAAGTCCATCATTTCGTGCGAGTAATTAGGTCTTTATAACTGTTGAAGAAACATGAATGATTAATGGAGTGTGTAAATTTATTCAAACAACTGTTGCCCAGGTCATCATGCGAAACGGTTTCTAGAACCATGTATGCTCACCTGCCACCCTGGATATATCAGGTATGTGAGTTCTAAATCCTGAAGGTCATGTGCGGGAGTTCCCTGCAAGCTAGCTGATACCCAAAATCTCCAGTCGGTTTCCAATCATGTTTCTAAAGAAGATCTTATGACTAATGAACAAAATCTTTGGCTATATCTTAAAACCAAATGCTTTGGAAGAAGAATTAGTGAAATAAATAGACTTTGGTGGTATCTGTTATTGTAAAAAATACGAACACTTAAAACTTTTGCTACAACTTGCCCCTGAAGAGCTACTCACAGCATTTTAATATTCATCGTTGTATATTTAAACTATTTTTGAATAATTATCAATCTACAATAGTTATTTCCAATATCCCAGAAAGATGGGATTCAGACATGTTCCAATTTGGCAGAACTCAATTTGCTTTCAAAATGCCTATCCAATGAAATCCCTTTTTGGATTTCAAATCGATACCCTCACAGACTTTCCAAGATTGGCTAAATTGATGACCACGTGCTAGCAGTTTTACATTTATATTATGTTTGGATCAATGCCGACGATTTGATTGGAATAGGAGCAGCTGCACATGAAAAGTCTTTGGGGTGAGAGAGATTTGTCACGCTGCACTCTGATAGGAACTAAATTTGGGGAGTGTGCATTTTGAAATGTTCATGGTACCACATTAAATTGCTATCAAATAGAAGCAATTACAAAGAATTAACATGAGCCCCAAATCAAAATTCAAAGAAGAAAAGCACACAGTTTAAAAAGAAATACACCAGGAGAAGGAATCACAAAAGCTTTCCTGTGTCAGGTTTACAGCCTGATGACAAGAAGAAAAACACCTCCTTTGCAAGTGCATTCCCACTAAAACCTATCTCCCAAACACCTCAGCCTGATTTCTTCCTCTCTGCTCTGTCAACGTCTTTGCCCCCCACCCTCACTCTCCACACCCAGAATCACCCCAGATAAGCGAATGAGCAGCAAACCTAGAGTTTTACACAGTCCTATCTTACAAAATCTTTTCTGAAAAGCCTGAATGCACACCTCCCGTTTATGCTTTTAATACCAAAGGTCTGTAGCATGACAACTGATAAATTGGAAATGCAAACTTACCATAAAAAGTCAGCTGTCCCCTTGCTACATTTTTCCCTCTTGAATTTTCAGCCACACATTCATATAAACCAGCATCTTCTTGCTGAAAATTGGGGATCTCAAGAATTCCATTTGACTTGTGTCTTCTTGCTTTCCTTGCTATAGGCTTTCCATCAGCTCTTCTCCAGATAATAGTTGGTACTGGACTGATAGTGAGAATAAAAAGGAGTGCATCAAATTAGAGAAAACTGTATCTTTTATTTGAACTTACGCTTCCCATAACCCCTTTCTTCTATCTAAGCTTGCCTTAGTATTCCCCTAACTTTATTCATTCACATATCACTTTATGATTTTAGCCATATCCACATTTCTAGTATTACTATTTATATATTGTTTTTCTTAGAATCAAATAACCTTTCTTAACCTTAAATAAAAATATGTAATATTATCACTAAAAAACCAGATTTTATATGCTTATTATGTTTTAGTATAACTGTTTTTTTTCCTAAATCATAAATATGAAAAGAAAAATGTCCATGCACAAATGTGTCAGACTGAAGATGACTGCAAATTCTTTCACATTCTTCCCACATGAGGTCCTCTGCCTTAAATCTGCTGGGTTTTGACCACTTTGATTATTTAAATAAGACATAAGTGATATTGTGTCAGTTTTTAGAGTTAGGAAAGAAGAAACTGGTAGCCTCGACTTTCTGTCGCTTGGAACATTCTCTGTAGAACCTTACCAACTTATAGCAGCCGTTTGCTAGGAGAGTGGTTTGGGGAAATTTCACTTAAAATAGTAAGATAAGGAAAGAAGCCATCTGTGGGGTCTTTATGTACTCTCAAGGCATCTATCATCCTACAGCCATAACTGTGAGAACACATCTTAAATTGCAAGGAGGACATCATTGAGTCTGCAAATCAATGGTTTAGCAAGCTAACCACAGCTTTTAAGACTGCAGCTTCCTACCAGGGGATACAATTATTTACTTATTTATTTTTCACAAAAAACACACACAGAGAAGTAATTAGGCTAAAGACTTGCTAATCTTCTCTGGAAAACCTGAGATGGTATTTAAAAAATTAAAGCCATCAATTCTACTATACTTGTTTTAGAACAATTTAAGTTAATTCAACAGACACTAACTCAAAATGCAGAAAGGGCTCTATCAAAAGTACATTACGGGTGCCTTTACATTTGATGAGATATACACTTAATACATGCCTCTACAAATAACTGTACTTAGACATAGTCTTCCTGCTCTTAAGTGGGCAATGATGATGTGTTTTGGCAGCTGGATATGCGTACCCAAACATTTCTGTGTAGACTGGAGGAGCCCAATTTGGGTCTTTTGTTTTTATTCCAGTGCCATTCAAGCAGTGTGAATAGAGTTTAATTCATATCCCCCTTTGAAGTATGAACGATGTGAATTTTGTTCTTTTTCCAAAAAAGATTTTTCAAGGTGTCACCTTGCATAGTTTACCAAATTTATACCTAGCCTATCCAGCTATCCGTTTTCACCTTTTCCCTGGATTGCGTCTCCCAATGTATATATTTAAAATAAAAAAATGGGGCCATGTTATACTGTTTAGCAATCTGCTTTTAGTCTCTTAGCAATAAATCATGGGTATTTTCTCTGCTCATATGTTGCTTTACGACTTGACTTTTAATGTCTGTACAGTGTTCAGTCCTACAGATATGTCATAGTTTATTTAATGTGGTAAGTTTTCAGGATATAAAATTTATCACTGTATTGTATTGTGCCAAAGATGCCATTGTAGCTTACACTGCCCTGACTTCAAAACATGGAAACCAAAAGAATACTTTCATGAGAGCTGAAAATACAACGATAAAAAGGAACATCTTTCTTCTATGGTTGGTGTAAAATGCAAAAAAATATACAGAAACAGATTAGGTGCTGATAGAGGGATTGAGCACAGGCTAGTGTTGTTGCCTTAGTCAACACTGGGGCACAGGGAGAGGATGGGGAGTTACAATGGGCTAGCCGGAGACAAGGGGTTGGGTATAGAGATTAATATTAATCATTAAAATCCATAGGTGATCTAAAAATTCTCATTTCAGATGATAGTGTGTATCATTTATGCCAAACCCTTTATTCAGGGTCACTGGGAAAATCTTAACTGATCTGTTTTTCATTTTCTTTGTGGCCTCTGAAAGATGCTTTATGGAAAGGCTAATCGGATTCCAAGTAGGCTTATCACTCCACAGACTTAATAATAAAGTTGTGAATAATTTTCAGATATAAGATCTCACCTATCTTTAGCCAGAACAGAAGGAAATCCAAAGTAGAGAGAAGAGACTGATAATTTAGAAAGAAATTCAAGAAAAGTTTGATGTATCCTCTGTAAACTAGAGCCAGAATGAAAGTCCATATTTTCCCAAATAGTCAGCTTGAATGTACCTCAAATGAAGGCCATTGTTTTCCTGTCATTCTGGGTTAGAGAGCGTGCACATTACAGGTCACAATAATAGAACAAAATACTTTTTCAGAATTGCCCATTCTCTTCTCTTTTGTGGCCACGTCAATTGTGGCAGCCTAATCTCCCTTGCGCCATTACACATCCCCTCTCCACGGTGAGAGGGCAGAATCAAAGATGCATACATAGAATTACAACAAGAAAGGCCTGTCTTGCTTTTAGGTCACCTCAGAAACCATCCCTGTGAACAGTGCAAATACAATTCTCTACCTGCCCCAGCTGAAGGGAGGACAAGATGGAAGAGAAACCAGAACTTACTTTCCTAAGGCAAAGCACTCCAGCCTCACTGTTGTTCCTTTGGCCGTCGGCACTGTTTCTGGGAAGTGCACTTCTATTTTTGGCTCATATTCGCCCATCACCCCTGTGAATAAACAAAGGAACTAAGTCTTTGACGTTCTTTTAAAATGTATGTGAGTGTTTTTTTGTTAATGTAGGATGCTCTCATATATCATTACGTGCACAATTAATTTCTTCATTTAAAGTTGGTTCTATCTCTAACCAGCCTTGAATTGTGGCTCTTCTCCCAGTTACTGCTAGGGGAAATTTTGTATCACAGTGCCATACCATCTGCCTAGGATCAAATTCTCTGTGCATAGAACTTCACTTATCAAAAAACCTTTTTTTTTTTTTAAGGCAGGCATGGACCAAAAAAGGACGGGAGAGAAAAAGTCCAAGTCACCAGGAAAATCAAATAAATTATCTTTTTGAAAACATACTGCAGAAAAATTTTAAGTATTCAAAAAAATACTTCCATGCTTTATTATGTCTATATAAGAAAAAAAAATCTGAATAATCAATTTGTGACCGTGAATTACTTTATCATTCACTTTCAACACCAATTTGAATTAATCATAAATTAGTGCACAAAGGTAACATCGAATGCCAGTATTATTGTATTCTGAACCAATGTAAAAAAGACAGTAGGAAGCAACTACAGAAAATAATCTCAAAATTATACCCACCTTCCTAATGGCATGTTTACTTTGAAGGTCATATTCTCCCATTTTCCCATATCCTAGAAAATGTACGATTGTTGTCAAGGTAACACAACCTAACAATCTAAGTCCATACTTTATCACTAATGACTTATCAATTATTTCTTATCAACACATCTTGACCCCATCTCCCATTGCTCTAATTGATCAAATACATTTATTTCTATTCAATTTCTAATCCTTTTCCATGGTCTCTGCTTCAGCTGTGCCAGTACAAAGTTTGGAATTACCTAACTTACTAAGAAATGATAGCATCCTCTATTTCACCTCTCTTTTAGGTTTTCCATAGTTACAGAAAAAAAGACTGAGGTGAATCCCTCAGGAATGCATGGAATGGATGAGGACAGGTACAATGACAGAGAGAAATAATCCCACTCATTTTGCAGAGGCTATCCTTTTCATCTGCAGCTTTAATGTTTGGGAAGCATCAGGGGGATTTCCTTAATGTGTCAAAGGAAAATCAGCACAGTCAATGACATAGCTGTCTAGTCAGATTTGCCATGAGGTATGTCATCCAAAGTGCAAAGTTGAACATAACTGGTTTTTTCCTTTCATAGAATGACAGGGAGGATTAGATTTGGAAGGGACCTTTGAAATGAGTTATTTGGGCATTTTTTAATCTTGGCATCCATGGATGCATACTTTCCCACAGAGAGGATCTGTAGCTAGCAACCTATTCTCAAAAGGACTCTAAATAGGGGCACCCAGTGATACAGTCGGTTAAGTGCTCGACTCTTGGTTTGGGCTCAGGTCATGATATCAGGATCATGGAATTGAGACCCATGTCGGGCTCTTGGCTCAGTGGGGAGTCTGCCAAAGTTTCTCTCTCCCTCTCCTCTTACCCCTCCCCACTATGTGTGTGTGTGTGCTCTCTCTCTCTAAAATAAATGCATCTTAAAAAAAAAAAAAAAGACTCTAAACCACTTCTCCCAGAATTAACATCAGTCCTAATCTGTCTTTTCCTTTTGTAAGCAAGGCTGTAATCTCAAAGCACTTTGTCTTCAGTTTTACAACAAACTAGTTAGTGTTCTGGGTTGCAACTCTGGTCCCGGATTCCTCTTTTATTATGGCCTCTCACCACTGCAGTGAATAACACTACAAAACTAGATTCAAATACACTAAATCCAAGCTTGCCACATTTAGATTCAAAACCCTCCTTTCCTTTTTGGCCAGTCTGAGTTCTCTTGCACTTAAATTTGGGTTGGCCTTTCTTTGAGCATTTGCCACAAAGCTGGGCTGGTAAAGAAGTGGCGCTTGCTTATGACGGCATTCGCACACAGCTGCTGAACTTGCTAACTAACAGCGCACGGCTGACTCATCGTCCCATAAATATCAGTAGTATGACTATGAACGCAGGAACAAGTTAACACCTTTTAGTGCTGTGTGTGTGGTTATGTACTCCAAGAGCAGTGTTAATTAAAAAAAGAATTGCTTCGAGAAAAAGAGGTCTTTTGTGCTCCCAGGAAATCAAAACAGTCTGCATTGCAGTGTATCGTGTGTGGGACGGAGATGAGACAATGATGTTAAAATACAAGGGGCAAGGCTGTTTCAGTAGTGATCAGGATTCCCCCTGCCTCCTCTTTCTATAAACATTCATACACACTAGGTTTCTTTAACCCAGCTCTGAAAGATATACCAAGGAGCAAATATATTTCACAGGACCTCTTCCTGAGAAACTGAAATATCACTGCAATGCAGAGACAGAGCAGAAGATCCCCTGCCCTGTTCTCTGCTCATCCTAAACTCCTACGTACCAAGGCCCTGAGTCGAAGTCCACTCCTCCACGATCCTTTTTCTCCACCGTCTGGCCTATTCTCTAGCCCACAGTGGCCTTTAAATGACCAGATAGCAACAAAACCTCTTTGCCTCAGTTCTCAATGTTACCCCTGACTTCTTTAAAACACACGCGCGCGCGCACACACGCACACACACCCACACACACACACACACATTTATGGAGGTATAATTTACGTACAAAAACCTGACCAATTTTAAGTGGTATTAGAAGATTTTTGGTAAATTGACCAAGTTGTGAAACCATGATTTAGAGCATTTCTATCACCCATGATCCTTCATGCCTGTTTCAGCCCCAGGCAATACCTCTAATCTGCTTTCTGTCCCTGAGAATTTGTCTTCTCTGGACATTTCATACACATGGAATTAGACACTATGTGTTCTTTTGCATCCGGACCCTTTCACTTGGCAGAATGTTATCAAGGTTCATCCATGTTGCAGCATATATCAACAGTCTGTTCCTTTTTATTGCTGAATAGTATTCAACCGTATGGAGATACCACATGTTATTTGTTCGTTCCCTGGTCATATTAACAACAAAGTAACACAAAGTGAGTGGCTTAAAGAAAAAGGAATTTATGCTCTTACAGTTCTGGAGGTTAGAAGTCATAAATGAGGGCCATGACAGGGCTCTGCTCCCTCTGACACTGGGTAAAATCGTTCCTTGCCTCTTGCTAGCTTCTGCTGGTGGCTATCAGTCTTTGGTGGTCCTTGCCTTGCAGCTCCATCCCTCCAGTCTCTACCTCTGTCATCACACGACATTCTCTCTGTGTCTTCTCTTTATATTTTTATAAGGACACCAGTCATATTGGATTAAGGACCCACCGTCATCCATAATGAATTCATTGAACTAATTACACCTATATAAAGACCCTATTTTCAGATAAGGTCATATTCTGAGGTACTTGGGGGTTACATCTTCAACATAGCTTTTTTGGGGGACACAATTCAACCCATAATACCAGTTAATGGGCATTTATTTAGGTGGCCTCCACTTTTGGCTATAAGGACTAATGCTTCTAAGAACATTTGCATGCAAGTCTTTGTGTGGAAATGTCTTTCATTTCTCATTTTCCCCATGATTTTTATGTGGATGACTTTTCCCTTGCTACATGTCTTAGCTCAAACGGTGTCCCTTCAGAGGAGTGTTTTCTGATCACACTACCTAAAATAAGTCCCCATGTTATTCTTTATTAACATCTTATTTCTTCTATGTTAATTACACAATTCATAATCTTGTTTATTCATGAGTCTAGTCTGTCATTTCATCTTGATCGTAAAATGCATGACATCAAGTCTTTTTCATATGTACTGCTAGCTTCTATCATTGTTTCTTCACTTAATTGGTACTAAAAAAACTACTGCCATATAAATAATGTCATTCTACACATAAAATACTGGGCCCCTCTCAAACAGAATTACTATTTTCTATCATCTTTATAGCTATTTATTTACATGCTATCTCTTCCTTTGTGCTTTCATTTCCTGGAGGAATGGAAATACTTCTATACCCTAGTTTAGTACCAGGCATATGAAAAAAAAAATGTGATCATTTGGAATTTGTGGAAGGGAGGAAAAGATGGAGGAATACGGGCCTTATACTATGACACATAGTAGTCCTTAAGTCAAACATGCACTTCTTTCCAGGCATGGAAGTCGTTTCGAAGGTATCATCATCATGGCTTCTTGTAGGAGGTCACTCCTTTATACCAGGTTTTTTTCTAAAATGAGCTCTAGGTTGTTTTTGTAGTCATATGGGTGATTTCTGGGTTGATACACACTGATCTATATTTACAGCTATAGAAATTAAAGTAACAGAGTTAGTAATAATACAGATTGATCTGGATTTATAGCAGTAGTTATAGGACATAAAGATATGGATCAGAGATGGGATGGCATGGTTTTGATGATGTTTAAAGAATTTTCATTATATATAAAGATTGTCCTAGTATTAAAGTCATAAAAAATGAAGGAAGCAATTTTCTCCAACTATATTATCAACATTTTGTGTGGGGGGGTACCTGCAAGCTATTCCATTTAATTCGTTACATCTGGCCCAAGCTATATTTTTATTTGACTATTTATTTAATTTTAACTATTTTGGCCTTTACGTTCTAAATTAAATTTAAAAAGCTATTGTCGTTTTTATTTTTTATGAAACAAAAGGCCCCTTACAACAAGAGTATATTTTTCAAGTCAGTCCTCTGACCACCTGTACACTTTTGAACTTAGTTGGTCTACAGCTGCTCTAGTGATTAACAGAATGATTAGGCAGAAAGAGAAAGGCTACCGATGGAATTGCTCCAGACCCTTTTTCCATCTTCAAACTATTTAAAAGGTGGGAAGATATAAAGGCCTAGCTGTGTCACAACCAAGGTAAGTAGAAATAAAGAGTGCATATCATACAGTCGGAATCAACCAAGATATATAATCTCAGTAATATTCCCTTTCTCTTGCATGATTTCATTCATTCACAATACAATTTCTCTACAGAGACAACTTTTGCTTTCAATTTTAGAGACATTCATACCTACAATTTTAAACATAAAGAAATATAGACGTCTCAATTCATGAGAATGTTTGTCAATGTTTTCCATTCCATCGTAACAACCGTGAAAGTTCAGTACTTGAAATTCTACACATTAGAGTCCTCAGGAGTCAAGGGCTTAGCTATATTTATATTCTGATGGAGTAATTCAGTAAATATTCATGTAACACTAACCATACATGATGCACTGTCTAACAATGGGAGCACAATGTGAATAACACACACCTGATTGTTATCTTCATGGCACCTGTAGGCTACCCTTCTTCAGTGCCTTTCATGGTGATCTATGCAGGCAGTAACTGTTTACTGAATAATTGGACGAGCTGACTTCTGAGGAAGACATGGCTAGAAATTCCTAGGTTGTTTTTTTTTTTTTTTCCTAAACCAGTGGTTCTCAAACTTAAAATCACCTGGGGGGCTTAAGTTTCTGATTAAGGAAGTTGAGATAGAGCCAAGAATGTGCATTTCTAACAATTTCCCAGGTGATGTTGAAGCCTCTGGTCCAGGGAGTACACTTTAAGAATTTCTGTAGTGACCATGACTTGTTAAGCCAAAGCAAAAAGTACGACACAATAATACTAGACTCCTCTGTGGGCTTGTCATTGGGAGAGTATTAGTAATGGAATCCTACCGGGGACAATGCCCATCAAGAGACTGGGCCCTGGATATGACCTTGTGGCAATGACTGTTCCCCTTTCGAAAACTAAAATATCATTAAGGTGACGCTGATGTCTATAAGAACATAGAATTTAACAAAATAACTGGCAAATTACAGAATATGAAAGAGAAATCAGTCACACACCATGCTTGTTTAACTACAATTTGCAGAGTGCTGTGTTGGCAGAAAGAGGCCACTTTGCAGAGTTGATGCCATAACATTTTGCCAACACCTGCCTTAGCTGGAATCTGTGCTTGCTAAATTAAACCACAGAAGGGACTTTTACCCACTTCCACAGAGTGGGGTTTTCTACTAGAAAAAATTGCAAAAATCATCTTATGAAAAGTTCCCACATCGACTTTCTTGTGAACTAAGTCATATGATGTGCAGTTCATTAAGCTAAAAATATTTGGAAATACCTCATTAGTCCTACATATCCCTTTGGTTGAGTTTACACTTTGCTCTTTTAAAAGAAACTTGTTTTGCTCTGGGTGGAAGGAGACATTGTGAGGTCTAGGGGACCATCCAAGGAATTCCTTCTACCAATATCCACCCCCTAATGGGTGAATTTCCATTGAGTTTGAGGCCACAACTATCTAAACAATGACCCCCACAATGCTGGAGAGGAGGAGTAAGGAAGCTGAAGGTTGTATGTACATCACCTCTTAAATTTAGGGTTTTAGGGTATCCTCAGAAATCTGTAGGATGTGAAAATAAACATGTTTTAACTTTAAATCTGAATTCTTTCCTTCCTTCTCAATGATTAAAGTGTAGAGATAACTTGAGTTATTCCAGAATGCTATCTCCTATAAAGGTAGAATTAAAGTATTCATGCTTGACTAAAACAGCCCTGGTTTACCTGACATCCTGAAGTAACCGGCTAAGTGTCCAGTTTGGGCAATTAATTATAAGGTCTTCTTCTTTTAGGCAAAAGAAAGCCAGCTTTCATCTTCCTTTGATTAAGTACTTTTATGCTCAACCTACTAAAAAGTGCTTCATATTGTCTTGAACAGTACACTCTCTCTCTCCCTCTAATTTGAACATGTTGGTCCTAGTTCAAGTCTGTGGAGTCACAAAATACAAGGCTTTTGATGGATACTCTTCATATATTTAAAGATATTATCATGTTGTCAGAGACTGGCAAAGTTTGACTGTAAAGTGACAGAGGACAAGGATTTTATTTAGGTTTTGTGAGCTATACAGTCTCTGTTAACTCTGCCATTACAGCTGGAAAGCATCCACAGACAATATGTAAACAAAAGAACATGGCTAGGGTCCAATAAAATTTTATTTACAAAAACAGTGGTGGGCTGTATGGCCCACAAGCCCTAGCTGGCTGACCTCTGGCTTAGAGGAAACGAGAAAAATAGCTAAGTTTGAGAGAGTTGATAGAATCGACAAACTATTAGAGTTAACAAGAGATTTCAGCAAGCTTGCCAAATGCAGACTCACACAAAAAAATAGCATTTCTGTACATCAGCAATAACTAACTAGAGAATGTGATTAAAAATAAGAAACCATTTGCAATAGCAACAAAAATTATAGAGAATTTAGGAATTAACTAAGAATACCCAACATTTCTATGGAGAAAAATGTTAAACTTCTTCTTCTTCTTCTTCTTCTTTTTTTTTTTTTTTTAACAAAAACAGGCCATGGGGCGAACTGGCCTGCCGGAGGGAGTCTGCCGATTCCTTCTCTAAACAAATACTGTGCCCACTACCTGGAATTCTTTTCCTTCCTCAACTCCTGATGGAAGCTTAGCTGATCCCCAGCACCAGGCCAGATTTCCTCCCATCCAAGGCGGGATTAGATGCATAATCTCACTACACCCTTCACTGCTCCTTATTGGCTCTTATTACAAAAGAAACTTAAAGGAACCTGCTTCACTTCTTCACTCTCCCCCAATATGGCCCCACTCCTGCCTCAGGCTACAGTTAGGCTTCTCAGCTGCACTGTAATCTGTGATACACAGACTTCTGCATTCCTGATGACAGGTATCCAACAGGTACTCCATGAAATATTTGTTGGTTAAATGCATAATCAAACGAACGCCCCAAGTCATCTCTATTTTAGGCTAGACACCTCTACTTTCCATATTCATTTCAAATCCCTCTGTCTGTACATGTGTTTTCTGGAACTCAATTCAGTAATTCTAAGAATGAAACTTTAGACCCTTTATTAATTTGGAATTCTCTAAGACTATAGGTTTCCAGGGGCTGGGATCACATCTTTATATTTCATAGTGTACCACACACAGCGGGTACTTAACAGATGCTTCCTAACTGACTAGCTAAATGACCATCCAAGACCTTTGGCCCCCATGGACCTGAAATGGAATGACTGTGCTAGAGGTCTAAAGCTGACTGCCAAGTTTCTAAGCTTGTCAAGCCTTCAAAATATCCAGAGCCATTAAGACACTATTAAATCAGATTAGCAATGGCAGTTTAGCAAAATATCTCACATCCTCTAGTCATTTAGATATTCTCCTCATAAAACACGTTTTACGCCCACAGATCCTCAACTGTGATGTTGTTAGAGAATTAAAAACAAGACATGATTGCTGTGACAAAGCCAGACAAAAGTTGCAATTAGAAGTGAGAGTAAAATAAAGCAAAGTGTTTAAATTCTAGATCTTAAGTAACATAAAAATATGTCTAAGTGAAGAACGTGTTTCTACCCATTGCCAGGCAGAACTGTCATCCTTGCTAATCTAAATGCTTGGTCATCAATAAAAGGTTGTAGATCAAGTTTAAAATAAAAAAAAAAGATCTGCTTAATGAATGAGCTTTTGATCTTATCCCACGAGGTTAATTAAGTGGTCAAAAAATCAAGCTGCTTTGTTTATGAACACAGACAGTGGTGCTAATGCTTACTTGAGGGTCTAATCCAGCTTGGGGCAGTATTAGAAAAGTTCGCTAAGGGCAGATGACATATCATAATGGAGGATACATTATATTGCATCAATATTATAGAATATCCTACAATAGTCTAGTTTTATCCTTTCCATTTTTAAGTCTTTGGTCTTAAATTTGGAACTTTAAGGGGAATATAGTTTTCTGAGCCACTAATGGTCACAGAGGCGAAGGCTCACAAATGACTATTTGGTCAGAAAGAGGGAATGCACCTCGTTTTGTGCTAGGATTGGTTCTTAGCATTGGGAGGAAATCCGAGCCCGTGAATAGCATCTGTTGATTAGCCCTGGATACTACCGGGCCTGTGTGAATTTTGGGATTGGAGTAAGGTAGCGCAGAAGAGTTGTGACTAGAATCTTAGAGGATAACTAGGTTTAAACATACTTCTGACTTATTACAAATCCAACATTTTAATAGCTAAGAAAACAGAGGATCAAAGAAATGGCCTGATTCTTGTCATGTGAGTTAGTGGTAGATCTGAGACTACAGCCCAAATTTCATGACTTCTTTTCCTCTCGACTTTTAGTCCCATCCCCCTTTCACTGCATCCCACGTGAGGCCACGGCAAAAAAAGACAAAGCTGGTTGGCACTGATCAGGGACGTTCTCAACCCTATGTCCAGCACATCTACTTCTGTCCTCCTTGCTCTGAAACTGCAGGAAGTTGAGGTTATCAGCTAGACCCTTGTCCACTGGGTTAAAGCTGATTTCAGGTGAGAATGTTAAACGCTTCAGTGCTCACCGTGCTCAGCATTTTCATGGCTATATAAAATCAGGCTGAGAAAAATGAGTGAGAAGTTAGAAAAATATCACCAGTTATTTTGGTTATATATGAGAACATAAATATTAAATAATTAAGTTTACATTTTAATTTCCAAAGACAATATATCTAGTGTATATAAACATATGTACATTTATATAACATAAACCACATATATGTTTATAAATGTATATACAAGAGAAGGTGAGAAAGAGAGAGAGATTTTGAAATGCAAAGAGAGGATAAACCCCATTCCCCCTGTTCCTTAGTATGTCTTCTCTTTAGAGTTCTAATTGGGGATAATATTAAAAAATATTTAACATCCACTATACAAAGCACAGACCCATCAGACAGACACTGGCTGTAAACTGCTCAAAATTTGTCTTGGTTCTAATAAGCAAAACAGAGAACTGCCAAACCAATCCCCAGCCAGCCTCAAGGAAAATGGAAATAAAAGGCAAAGGTCATTTAATAACTCCTGCTCAATTATATACCTGTGTATGTAATGTACATAAAACATCCTCATGGACATGACCTCACTTTCCCAAGATTGTACTAATCTCTGCTAATTCTTCTCTTCTTTAGCCATTTTAGAGGAAGTCAGGTATAGTGATTAAAGACAGAAGAAATAGTCATTATATCTATCATCTAAATCTATGATTTCTCTTGTACTTAATGCTCTATGGGTAATCTATTACCTTTGTTTATAGAAATTTAGGGACAGTTCTTTGAGATCTGTGTAGGAAGCTCATAATAGAGCAAGCTCATCATCATTAATAACCAGCAGTTGGCTAATATTGATCCAGAGACTAGTACCTGTCATAAAAATAATTGTGATATACTTTTCTCAATTAAATCTTTCTTCTTCATGGTACCTAAGCAACAAGTGCACTTTCCCACATAGCAAGTTATATTATTTTTCCAAAGCAGATTTCAAAATATCTAGATAAACTCTGATATAAAATTCTCTCACATTTGCCTAATAACTCAATTTTATACTTCCTAGAGGTAAATAGTATATAGCAACATACAGTTATTTAGGAGAACTATCGATACAAAAAAATTTAAAAATCACAGTGGAAAAGAAACAAGGCAAATCTGTTAATCTAGAGCCCCAAACAGCATTTGTGAAACTCAGTTAAGTAGCATGGGGATGGAGCACTGGGAATTTGACCCTGAGGCTTCCTCACCTTACTCCTCTGGTCCTCAATTCTCTTCTTTCCCAAAGAATAAAGATACAAAGTTGGGTGATCTCTAAGGCCTTGTAGGGCCAACCATCTTTAAGTAACCCTTTTCCAAATGTTTTCCTAAAAACTCAAAATATACCTAATCAATGTAGAAGAAATGAGAAAATACAATAAAGCAAATAGAAAAAAATAAGAATTGAACACTTAACCACTTAAAGTTAAATACTTCAAAGTTTAACACTGTTAGCATTTTGGAGAGTATTATTTCCAGCTTTCTCTGTCATTATCCACATACACTTTACAAAACAAGGATAATACTATCTATTCACTATGTAATCTGCTTTTTAAAATATAATTTGTTGAGTATATCTAGGTAAGAAGTTTACTGATGTTGCATTTTATTTTGTCACTGATCAAAGCACTCTATTTGTAATTTAACCCAGAAGGTAAGCCTCTGAGCCAGGTTTCATCATCCTCACTTGACTGATGAGAAAACGGAACGAAATGAGGTTAAACTGACGTCCAAAGTCACACAGCTAATAAGTGGTATGACTGGATTCTGCCCTGGGGACCTGGTTCCAGAGTCCTCAGGGCTGACCTCAAATCATCCTGCCCCACATTTCAGTAACAATCTGAGCCACAGGAAGCAGTGAGCCATGTGAAGAGCCTGGGGGTGGGAAGGGAACATAAAGTACCAAAGTCTTGCTGAACCACGGTGAGCTGGGGGCAAGGGGTCAATAGGGTCAGTGGGATAAACATGGGACACATCATATTTGATGTCTATCAGGACTTGAGTCAACCTTCACTGTTCACTCTTTATGACTCACTGTAACCTTTTGGGCTGGAAACAATGAATCACAGTCCAGAACTGCTTAGCTGGAACTTCAAGGGAATAACCTGAATACTGAGGACATCTAGTTCTTTAAACTACATCGGCACTTTGCAGGGAAAATGGCCAGCCATGATAATTAGTTCACTTCAGGCAATAGACTCTGTTGCCTTGCTTATTCACATTTTGGAGGCAGAAGGAGGATGCGAAATTTTGAGAGAGCTTCAGTTAACAAAATAATTGTACAAATTCTACACAACCTTGTATTTATCAGTTTAATATATAGTTGCTAAATACAACATCATGCAGAATGATAATTTTATTGATTTTATTCTCATAGAATAGACTTTAACAAGAATGTCATCTTTATTTTGCAGTCTCTTCTTGATTTATATTTCCCCTTTTCTCTTACCTACAGACAAGAGCTCATTAAATAGCCTATTTTGTCCTTAGTAATATAGTTCAAGTATCCATTTTACATACTCCAGCCTAAATGGGAAAGACATATTATGAATTTTCACCATGCAACTCTCATGGAAATTAAGAATGAATGGGCATTAATTGCTGAAGAATGAGATCCTTATTCTGCTAATTTTGTGATAAAATATTCTAGTAAAAAACATTTGTCATCTCAATGAAGATATACTAGATAAGTCAAGATATATCTAAAAGCTAAGCAAAAGGCAAAGTTGCTGTCAACTTGAGGTGTCCGTGATGATTCTGGAATTCTTGTGTTCCTGAGTTTTTGTTCCTTCTAGCAACTCTGTGCAATGTGTCTCCTGGGCTGTGTCTTAGTGCTTCATCAATATTTCATTACATTTTTGATTTGACACACCTGAATGGATAATAACACCAATGAACAGACATTTTGGCATAAGTGCATTATAAGCAGAGGTCACAGGGATTTATTTTTAAATAATTTTGTACTCAATGCCAGTGGAGCACATCTTCTGAAAAAGGCTCTTCATCTTTAGGTCTGGAGAGATAGCATCAATAGCTTTTGGAAAAAATGGTCCTTTGCCTACTATTCTCTTTAAACTGATTAAATTTTCAGTTTTATTTCATATAATTCAGCTTATTCCAACATATTAATTTAACACATGTCATCTGTCAAGCACTGTGTTGCTTCCTAGCACAAAGCTGGATGAACCTATGATCTGTGCTTGATCACAATTTCAGCAAGGTGGGGGAAGAAGGAAAGTGGATAAGCGTGTGAATATATCAGATGAATAATATGATAGAGAGAAGGGACAAGAAGCACAAAACAAATAATTCTTTCTGTTGCCAAGAGAGAAGTCATGCTTTTGGCTTTACAAATAATGACTAAAATAATACTTTGGATTTTTCCTTATAAATCTGCTCAGTAAGACCATTTCAGTAAATGGCATTCCCATAAACCCAGTTGTGACACCAGAAACCTATGTGTCATCCTTGACATTCTCTTCCAACACCTCCCACATCCAGTGCCTCAGCAAGTCCTGGCAACTTTACCTGCAGACTGTATCCTCAATCCATCCACTTCTCTATTACCCACTGCTACTCCCTAGTTTAAGCTGCCATCGTTTCCCAATTGAATTATTGAAATAGTCTCTCAGTTGGACATCCAGTGTCCACTCTCACTCGTTCAAAGTCCATTTCTACACAGAAGCTAACACACTTTTAAAAAACACACATCACTCTCTTGAATAAAATCCTCTAATGGCTTCTCATTGCACTTGAGATAAAATCTAGTCTCTTCTCTATGGTTTACATGATCTGGCTGTTGATTCCTTTCCAACCTCAACTCAAAACACCCTTCACCCTGCTCACTGTGCTCCAACCATGCTCACATTCTCTTTTCTTCCTGAACATGCCAAGTGTTTGTTTCTTTCTTTCCCCCAAGGCCGCGGGGACTTTGCATGTGACGCTAATTAAGCCTGCACTGCTCCTCCCTCGATCATCACAGGGTTGACCTCTCATCATTCAGGTTTCAGCTCATAGGTCACCTCCTCAGAAAGGCCTTCCATGACAATCCTGCCTAAAGCAGACATTTGCATCCACGGAGCCTCTGTTTTATCATACTGGTTTATTTACTACGAGCTAAAATAATTGGGGTTTTGTTTTTGTTTATGTTTGTTTTACCAGTGTTCTGGAGAATATAAGTACAATGAGATAGGCCCCTTTGTTCTTGTTCACTAGCCCCACAGTAGTGTCTGTCTAAATAAGTACATGTGAATGCAAGAATAAATAAATGGATGGTTGAAATCTACACTATTTGTTAAAAAATTCCATAGCATGATGTATGTTGTATGGATGCCCAGACCCTCTTTGCAGAGCTGGTTTGTCTGCAAGTATCCTGTTCGGAGGTTTAGATTCACAGCCCCAATTGGGTACAAAGTCCCTTCAGTACAGAGGGGAAGAGGAATATATTTGGAGAGAAATCTGAGTTCCAGGCTTGAATTTGCCAATTTGCCAAGTTTTTCTTGTATAAATTCAGGTAAGAAGTGGCATAGTGTAATGAAATGAAATGTAGTGAGTGAGGCATTTAGGCTCTGGAATCGATAAGACATGGGAGCCGAGGATGAATCTTGGAGCCATTAGTTTTTAGGTAGCTGTGTGGCTTTGGGATTTGTTACTTAACATGTCTGAGCCCCAGTTCATTCATCTATAAAAAATAAAAGAGGATATTCTTCATATAATTGCTTGAGGTTTGACTGAAATAATTCTGGTGAAATTCTGAGCACCCAGGAAACAGTAAGCTCCCAGTAAATGCTTGTTATTAATGTTCTTGTCTGACAGTTTCCTCACCTGTGTAATGAGTCTAGTAATTCCTGTTCATAATGGAAGGTTTCAATGTGTACTTGATGGGAAAGGAACTTAGAAAGAAAAGAAGTTTAAACATGTAAACCATGGCTGCTTAAATCATTGTATCAGCCATTTTGGAAAGACTTAATTATGCCTTTGTTTTCTTTTGCTCAATAAATATTTACTAAGAAGCATCTATGTCCTAGCTATTGCATTAGGTGCTGGAGGTACACGAGTGATCAAGGCACTGCACGTGCTTCTAAACAGCAAGTTTATAGTTAGGGAGACAGGGAAACATACTGGTAACTGTGATACAGAATGAAGAGTTCTTGGGGGTATAGTAAGAGGCTTCATTGGAGTTTATAGAGAAGGCAGCTATGCAGCATAGTGGAGAGGGGTCAGGCGGAGATGACCTCCTGGAGAAAGTGATATACTCGAAGGAAAAAAAAGGGCCAGTGTAAGTCAGTCAAATGAAAGGATGAGACTCAGGGAAGAAAAAGCATTTCAAGAAGAGGAAACAGAATACATATAAATAATCAGAGTGGAGAACAGGCATAGTGGTACTAGAGTTTGGGATACAATTCAGTAGGATTGTCTTTGAAAAGCACATGGTGAATTACCATACACTGTTATGTTATTCATCCAGATAATAAAGGTGAAATTCATATATTTTCTTGAAATATTTTTACAAAATTATTGGAAGTTAAAACTTATTTCTCAAATAAGCGTTGATATTCCTGTATTTCACTGTGGTGTGAACTATGTCATTAGTATCATTAACCCAGAAGTTATTTGGATAATTTAAAACTTCTTTCTGGACACTGAATACTAAATTACATAGAATTGATTAATGAACTAGTTGTTCAACCTTCCACTCCATTCTGCCTGTATACACATTTTAAGTGAAAAAGAACAAGAAATAGATTCATTTGTTATTTATACTTACCTAAATCTACATTCTATTCTTGTTGAGCTTAGCAATTAAACTTCTAATTAGTTTTCCAAAATGGAGTCATGGTTTTATTACTTACACAAACGGAGAAAATATAGGTACCAAATGTAAAAAGCATTAAACTTTTCTTAAATTTAATTGAGACAATCAGGGTTTGTGTGCCAATAATGTAATAATTTTCCATATGCAACAGGGGACCGCAAAAGACAGAACTAACAAAATCCCTTAGGAAACTCACCATCATTCCTCAGTATTAGTGGTGTGGGTGGCCCCAGGACCTTGTGGTTTGTTACTGTATTTGTAACCACGCAGGTATAATTCCCAACATCAGACTTTTCTACTTTGGCAATATATAGATTCCCAGTCTCTTGAGAAACGAAGCGGCGATTATCCTGATAGGAAGGGTATTCATTGAAGATCCAAGCATAGCTCAGCTCTGAAAGCAAAAGAATCATCATTACAAATATGCCTTCTGGCATTGGAACACTACTGTATTCATGATAGAAATGGTAAAGTTAGAAATTCATACTGTTGCCCAATGGTCCTTTTTCAGCCTGCTATTAAATATAAATAGGAAGTAATCATAATCCCTTAAGCATTTTACCAGTACTCGTACTGTCAGTCATTAAGATTTTTATTTCAAGAGAACTAAAAGGTACTCTGATAGTTGATTAAAAGAAGTCCAACCTCTTTAAGTCAAGGGAATAACCATTTATAGTTTAGGCATGGGCCAAGCACTATGCAATACTTGCTGAGCTAATGCTCAAATTACAGACCCAGAGAGTCGATAATTTTGATATGGTAAGGCTGGAAGCCACCCTAAAAACTATTTAGATCACTTCTTTCATTTTATAGATAATAATCATTATAGTGCATCATAGCACCACATACTTGCATAGCACTTTGTGGTTTTCAATGCATTTTACAGTTTTCCATTAACTGAGAAACTTAGGCACAGAGCAACAAAGTAACTAATCCAAACTCTTAGTCCTACTTAGGGACAGAATAATTCCTGAATCTCAATTTATTCTTCTCCCAAAGCCTCTCACTATCAATGCTAATTCTTACTCTTTTCCTACTTGTGAGGTTGAACTATTTTTTCATTATTTGTGAGATGGTGGTTTAATACTGCAGCAAATTCTTCCTAACGCACACTGACTGACTGGTTGGTTGATCCCAAATGTAAATGTGTATTTAAAAATATTGGCTGAAAAATTTATCAAATTCATAAGGGAGTTGAGTATGAAATAGCAGTCCAAGAACAACTGTTTTGCAAATACTTATTCATCCCAGAGTGCCAGTGGGACAAGTGCGATAGGCAGCCATACCTTAAAACGTATGTTTCAAAGTTCTAATTTTTCTGAAGAATTAGGTAAAGGCTTTGTGAATGAGCATGTGACCCCATGCTTTCAATTTCAGAGAAGAATCCTAAATGACAGCGAGCTTAAATTAGATTTGCTGCAGTGAACTGTTGTGCTCCAAGGAAATCAAACTTCTTCAGCTCCAGGCATTCCATGATTCCTTTCTTTCAAGTGTGATCTCCAGATTTGTCCAAAGCTGGAGAAGTGATATACTAGCCACTGGCACTGATTAATTAATGTGCCCCATTTTATCTTCAAATGTTACTTTGGTGGGGAGGGGGAGCAACCTGATGCAAAAAAAGACTCTGGTTTCAGAACCAGTTAGCTGAATTCTTACAGGTCTCTCTTTAATAGAACCCTGGGCAAAAGTTCAAATGTATGCAATGTCCTTGGAAAATGGCAGAAAGACATCAGCCTTTTATAGAGAACACTAATTGTTGTAAAAGGCACTTTTGTTGTATAATACTTAGATGACTCCTAAGTGTAATTGACCTCAATAACCAGATATGCAACAGGAAACATATTCTGCCTTAATAATCCACTGTTTACATACAAAGGAGGGGTCATGCAGATTGCTTTCCCTTTATCACTGGATTATAACATTTCCGCATGTATTATTTTAGAGAGATATAATTATGTTTATATGAGAATAGTTAATCATTTTATTTACACATGTGCCTGTAATTATAAGTAACCCCATGCTGATGTCAAGAGGATACTCAGTATAAATAAGCAAGTGTTTCCCAGCAAGCTAGTCACTTCCTCAAGAAACTAAAATCCGGGGGAGGAAAGGCCCTATAACAGGTCGTGGGGAAGTTCAATTTGTATGGGAGTTTTTCCATAAAAAAACAGGAGATTTTAAAAAACAACAGAGCAAACAGCACAGTACAGTGTACTATTTACTCAATATGGTGTGTGAGTTTTGGGCAAACCAAGTAATTTCTGGGCATCTCAATTTTCTCATATGAGCAATGAGGAGAACACTGTCTGTCCCCTAATTAGCTATAGGAGAGTTTTAAGTATAAATTGCCATCTCCAAAATCACAAGGTAGATGTTAGAAAGTAATTTACCAGCACAATATTAATCAACCCACACCCTCCGAGGAGAGTTGTAATCAAATACACGAAACTGTGTTTTCTTTTTCTAAAGATATTTTTCAAGATTGTTGCTAGTGGCCAGTGATAGCAACCTCTCTGAATCCTGTGGGACAAGGCAACTAGAAAGTTGTATGGACCATGGATATCAGAAAAAAAAAGACATCTCCTTTATTATTTTTCTAATTTATTAGAAATCTATTAAAAAAAAAAGACCAACATTCAAACCTGTATTGCATAAGGGAAACCATTTAAACACTCTCACTTTAAACTTTTAACCCATTAAGTGGGGATAATAATAAATGTGACACAGGTATGTAGTGAGGATTCTTTTTTTTAAATTTAATTTTATTTAAATTCAATTAACATGTAGTGTATTATTAGTTTCAAAGAGGTAGAGTTCAGTGATTCATCAGTTGCATATAACACCCAGTGCTCATTACACCATGTGCCCTCCTTATGACCATCACCCAGTTACTCCATCCCCCACCCACCTCCCCTCCAGCAACCCTCAGTTTGTTTCCTATGGTTAAGATTCTCCGTAGTGAGGATTCTTTTATGTGAAAGCACTCTGAATCATAAGCACATCTGAATCATTATAAGTTGATCATTTTTTTTAAAGATTTTATTTTTATTTATTCGACAGAGATAGAGACAGCCAGCAAGAGAGGGAACACAAGCAGGGGGAGTGGAAGAGGGAGAAGCAGGCTCTCAGCGGAGGAGCCTGATGTGGGGCTCGATCCCATAAGGACCGGATCACACCCTGAGCCGAAGGCAGACGCTTAATCGCTGTGCCACCCAGGCGCCCCGTAAGTTGATCATTTTAAAACTAAAAATAAAAATCATACCCAGTTAACATGCTGTATGGCTATTTAAAAATAAGTTAATTACTTTGATTTCACTGCTTTTGTGACATAAGTGACTTAGTGCTTTAGCAGGAAGATAAGAACAACCTTAAGCATATACTGCAGCATTTCCTAAACTGTGGTCCTTGGAATATTAATTTTTTTGTTAATAGAAGTTGTCTCCCTCCCACCTATCCCGAATTTAAAAGGGTTACATGATCAAATGACTTTGAGAAGCCCTAGATTAAACAAAGCTTAACAGATTTTTAAATTTATCCTTTCAGGGCTTGCAAGAGATTTTTAACATCCCAAGGTTCCTCAAATTCTTTAGAGCATGTTGAAGCACACAAACTTACTTCATCATAAAATCTTCCCCCTCCCCACAATCCCCTCTACACACCTACCGTTTTTCTAAAACATGTCTTAATAGGTCACAAAACCTATGTTGGGAAACCCTGGACTAATGGCAATGACTTCCATTCTAGAAACATTAAGTATAATATAAAGATTATCAACTCTATTGCTTTAGTGTGGGGGGGATTGTTAAGTGACTCTAAACAACAGAAAGCAACAAAATGCTGAATTACAATTGTAATAAGCTTCCCAAAATGTAATAATAACAGTATAACCATTTTCCATGCTGTAGGAAAAGAAACAAACCAGTTGCCAAAACAGTCTCAAATGGATTATGCTAAGGACCGTAACTAATATCAGTTGAACATGTGACCTTTGTAAATACAGTTGAGTCCTAAAGTGAAAAGGTCATTCAAAAAGTCTTGACTGGTACACTGGTGAGGTCATATTGAGTAAATGCTGAGTCCTGTGAAAGGGGGACATCTCTATAAAAGATACCAATTTATTTTTCTTTATAGCAAATGTCACTACCTGTAAATACTGTATTTTTATTTGTCCAGGACAATTAGGAAGGAGCACGAGAAATATAATGTAATGAAAATGGAGACATCAATGCAGGTAAAATGAGTAGTAAAGCTAAAAATTAGCCAATAGATCACTTGTCCTTTATTTTAAAGATATGAAAAATCTGAAGCCTACAAAGGATAAGGTTGGAGAGTCAAAAAAGTGGCAAAGTAGACTACAGATGGTCCCAACTTTTGATGTTTTGACTTTATGATGGTATGAAAGTATGCATTCAGGAGAAATTATACTTCAAAATGTGAATTTGGATCTTTTCCTGGGCTGGCGGGATGCCGTCCTACACTCTCTTGTGATGCTGGGCAGTGGCAGTAGCCACAGTTCCCCGTCAGCCACGCCATCAGGAGGGTCCACGATTGATACGCTTACAACCATTCTGTATTCAGACACCCTTTCTGTTTTTTTGCTTTAAATACAGTATTCAATAAATTACATGAGATATTGAACACTTTATGATAAAATAGGCTTTGTGTCAGATGACTTTGCCCAAATGTAGGCTAATGTAAGTGTTTAGAGAACATTTAAGGTAGACTAGGCTAAGTGATGATGGCTGGCGGGTTAGGTGTACGAAATGCACTGTCTACTGGTGAGGGATTAATTCGGATGTGACCCCATCCTAAGTTGAGGAAGATCTGTATGTAATAATCCTTCTACCTATACTCCCATTCCAGTGCTCCCTTTAGGAAGCAAATAAGAGTTCTTAAAATTTGAAAGAAAGGAGCTAGTACTATTCTATCACTCCATAGATACTCTAGTTTTCCCCTAAGAACTAATGTCTATTTTTATCAGAGCAAAAGATTAATCCATTGGGTTACATGAAATGCTACCAACATTCTGAAAAATAGAGCCAAGTAAATGAAACAAAATAAATTCTCATGTGCTGCAATGAGCAAAAATGTATCCCACTCAGTTTGATTTCCTCAGGGACTTCCATGCAATATTTATACTTATTCAAACTTGACAGATTTCTTTTGATAAGTTTTCACACACTAATTGCTCTGGAAGTGACAGACAGTTCCTGTCCCATTGGCAATTTGTAACAACTCAGTGAACAGATACTTGGAATACAATATTTAATAGATTGTGAAGCGTCTGATGCTTGGTTGAGAAAAATACTGAGACTAGTGATACTTGTTAAGGAAGAAGGACCTAGTGACGGTTTTCTGACTTGTAGCATCCAAATCTACAGGTAATTAACTATAAAACTTCATCCTTACTTGGTTCTTTTTTCCACATCTTTGGGCCAAGAGTGAAGAATGCCGGGTTATTAGTTTTCAAATAAGACATCAATCAAATAATTTTCGAATTTAAGTATTCATTGAGCAAATTCACCCTGTGATCAGAGTCCTTTGGATGGATGCTCTTAACGTGTTCCTGCTGCTAATTTCTTTCTAGTGCGACGTTATGCTTCATGACATTCTGAGTACCGTCCCAGGGGTAGACAAATGTCAGTTTTCAAAGACGCCTTTCTTAATCCTCAAAGTTTCAAATGTGAAAGGAACCTTAGTATGACCCTGTCAATTTTACAGACCAGGAAACTTAAATCTGGAGAAACTACATGCATGGATCATAATCACACATTTGGTAAGTGGGTAGTCACAGTATTCAGAAGAGCTGATTCTGTTAGGAACCCATATGTTCCTCTCTGAATTTATTTTGGAGTTAGAAAAGATCAGTTTTCCTTATCTGTAAATTTCCTCATCTGTAAGTGAGGGAGTACAACTAGATGATCTCTAAGTATCTTTCAGCATTAAATTCCACAATTCTCTATGTACAACACTAAATCCAACATTCTGATTTGACAAATGAAGAAAGTGGGGTCCAAAGATACCTAGCAACTTGCTAAGAATCACATAGGTGGTTACTGACAAAATCAGAACTAGAACTTTTTTAATTAAAAAAAACTTCTAAGTAATCTCCACCCCCAATGTGGGGCTCAAACTCACAACCTCAACACCAAGAATTACACTTTCTACCAACTGAGCCAGCCAGAGCTAGAACTTCACACACACACACACACACACACACACACACAAACACTACACTACACTACACTACAGTTATTTGAATTAAGCTCTGTTGTGTAGAGGAAAGATAGTAGAATTAACAGTCAGGATATCTGGATTCTAGTCCTTATGTTGTAGCCAATTTTTGCTTTGATAAATTATTTAAATAGCATGAGTCTCCTTATTTTTAGATAGTTTTATTAATACCTAGTCTACTTATTGTACAGTGTTGTGAAGTTGAATTTAAACTGAGATGATTCTAAGCAGATAAATGTGAAAAATGTATCTTAAGTAATTCTATAGATAAAATGGGTTAGATGAGTACATCCACTGGTTTACTTCTTGGCCAAATATTTACTAAACACCAACCTTGCACAAAATCACTGAGCTCAGCTCAGCAATGGAAGTGAACACAGGGATTAAAACCTGTGAGTAGTTTGCTTGGGCAAGGGGAAAGAAGGCATAACCCAGTTCCAAGATCCCTGGACTTGTTGTCAAAATATGTAGATTGAGTCTTGGCTCTAGTGCTTATCAGCTAGAAAGTAATTTCTATTTTATTCCTTAGTTTTCTCATCTGAAAAATAGGAATAATAAAAAGAACACTTGCCCTGCCCAGTCACAATGAACATCAAACATGTTTATGTCAACTTTTAAGACTGTGTCTTTGTTTTTGTTTTGCTTATAAACAGATTTATAAGTATTTTGTCTATGAACTTAAGGAAAGGGAGATGTTACAAATTTGAGTAATGTAAGTAATTTCAGAGAAAGTAAGAATGGTACCAGAAAAGGGTAAAGGGCTGGAATAGGACAGATATGTACCTCAATTAAATATGAGACAGACTAATGGGTATTGAATACTTACAATGATGACCATGGCCCTTTACAATGTAGGTTCTGAAATCATGCCTATGGCTGAAAGGACCCCTTAAACAGATGCTTTGTAGTTCAGAGAACTTGGTTTAGACAAGTCTGCAGCATCAAGCAGGACTTCCCGGAGCTCAGAAATCGTTTTTCATGAGTAATTTGTGCTGGGTGGAGCAGGGATGGCATGCATCTGTCAGTTGGAACACCAGTTGCTACTCCTACACCCGTGGCTGACACAGATAATTGACTCTGCCCCACCTCGGTTCACGATCATTGTCAATACAGTGCTTCAGGCAGTTACCTCCAAACAATTGGTGCTGGCACGTAAGGCCAAAACTCTTTACAATCTTTGTGGAACTGATTCAGGAGAAATGAAGTGGTGATCATGTGAGGCAAGGATTGAAAAGCCCTAGTGCTAAATCCCATGCAAACTTGTGGCAAGCACTTCTAAAAATAAGTCCCCTGACTGTTCACTCAGTGTATTCAATGATTATTCAGTTCATGCCCTTTGGTCACTCAGATGTGGCAGTGGAGGGATGGGAGGTAAGATGGAAAAAGGGACATTTTCTACTCAAGTATACAGACTGCATATTGCTCTTGTGTATAGCTTACAATCTCTTCCCTTTTATGGGTTACTTCTTGTTTTCTTGCCTCTATTTTATTGGGTTGATGAGGCATTTTTCTAGGGTGTAGATTTTATTTAAAATTTTGTAGGTGAAAGTTAAGGAATATAACTTGAGGGGAATTTAATGCATTGTCTTGATCATAAGCCAAATAAGAGTGTAGGGTGGAATATATATGAAACTCATACAAATCTTAAATGTATAAGGAAAGGCTTCAACAAAATCATGTACTTGTAGCTGATTGCTTCAGGATACGCTCCCAGATTCCCAGGGGGACATGCTGATTCTTCTTTGCTCTCTGAAATATATCAGAAAAAAAGTTTGGGAAATATGGTCTAGGTCTTGTGTCAGCAAACTTTCATACACTAAGCGAAGAATCCATATATTTTTTCAACAGAACAGCATCCTTTTTGTTAGCAATTTCAGACTCTTGAGTAGAGGCTGGGAAGTGATGGCACACAGCATGGATTTAGCTTGCATAAGCGTGTGTGTCTTTTATGGTTTCGCATGCTTTAAAAACAGTAAAAATCAAATAAACATCTCCATATTGGGATTTTCTTACAACTCAAACACAACTCTCAGTTATTAGTTCTCAAGAGGAATTAGAGAGGTACAGCATAGAGTCCACGACACTAATGGTTCCGTAACTTGAGTGATCTCAGAACCACCAGAACGCCTTGTTACACAGAATGCTGTGTCCCATACCAGTTTTCTGATTGGGAAAGTTGGGGTGGGGATCAAGAATGTGAATTTGAAACAAGTTCTCAGGTGCTTCTGCTGCTGCTGGTCTGGAGATCACACTTGAAGAAACACTGCTTTAAAAGACTGAAACACATTAATCTCATTCCCTCAGGGAAACAACTGGCAGAACTGAGTAGCGGCTTCCCATTTAGGAGAGAGCAGGTGGTCTCCATTTTGCCACAGTCTCTACCAATCCCTACTTCTTACCCAGGCCCAGACTGCTGGGCAGGCAATTTAGCTTGTGACCTGTTTTGGAATACAGAAGAAAGCACAAAGAAATGGAATTGACACTTAGTTGCATGCTTTCGTTAGCATGAAAATGGTACTGGAGAATATAAACATGAGCTAATGGAATGAAGGTGGGGGTGATACTGAAACCACACACAATCAACATCAGAGCTTTGTATGATTGTGATCAGCAACGGTCCAGCCCACTCAGCACAGACGAACCGGTAAGGCTAAAGCAGAGAGATGCAGCTTGAATGGACTATGATGGGCAGATAAAAATACTGCTCATTGGAATTAAAGGGTATTTCTTTCAGCTATTTGTTAAAAATTTGGCATTTAAAGAAATCAAAGGTATCACCGTATTTTATGAAGACCTCAAATACAACATCCACTGCTCATTTGTTAAATATTAATTCCTTGAAGCATAGATAGATACCTTTGACAGTCAAGTATAAAATATTTCAGACAATGTGAAAACTGCATAACAGTTAGAGCTATCAAAGTCCAATGACCTATTCCATAGAGAATGCCACTTTCCCTTGGGTGGGAAGTGAACAGAAGAAAATGAGGTAGAACTGTTTCAGCTTAATATGTATGTCTCCTTCAAACAACGTCTTCTGCCTGATCTCAGATTCTCTCTAGGAATGTTGGGGGAAGGTACTGCTGAGGGAAAGCATATCCAATCAGTTATCCAAATCCTTTGGATTAGAATTTCAAGGGATTTTTTTGCTTCCGTACCCATCTCACCTGTCATTGGCCTAAGAACATCCTGCCATTTTGTCAATTTTCCAGGACAACCCACATACCACTGCCAGATTAATTTGTCTAAAGAGCAATTTTGGATCACGTTCCTCCTTTCCACACAAGTCCTCTGTGATCTCCACTGCAAACTGGATCAAATAAAATACATCAAGCTAGTAGTCAAGTCCTTCCAAAGCAGGACTTCAAATTATCTAGTTTTAGCTTTCTACTCCTCTCTCCACATAAGTCCATATTCTGGGGGAGTACTCTTCAAACTAGGTTCTGCAAAACATCAGAGGCTGGATACTTTGATTACTTAGTCATACAATACATATCTATTCCCTCTGAAGTCACCTTTAAATGCAAAGATAAGGCATTGTGGGAAGGCCCTGTCCACCTGTCTTGGCTGAAGGCCGGAAGCTCTGTTTTTTTGCTTTTTTGGGATTTGCCCTTCCCCCCAAAAATTCTATTTTAAGAAATGTTTGTCCTGCTAAGTAGGGTTGCTTAAGGTACAGTGGAAAAACAGTCACCAATCCCCTAACATGCTCTATGCTTTTCAATTCTCCCTGACTAGGCTTAGGCATTCTCTCTGAGGATTCTCTTCCAACTTCTGCTTATCTCAACCACTACCTTCTCCGAAGAGCCATTTTCCCTCCTGGAAAATATGTGTGGTCTCTCCTCAACAACCAAATGAACATATGTTTCTTTTTTGCCTCATGGCAACTACACAGTATTTCACATATTAAAATTTTGTTTTTCCTATATTAGAATGGTTCAATTACTTGTCTCTTCTCCAGATAACAGATTTGAGTATTACTTGTGGACAAGAATACAGATGGCAGGGGAACATATGCTTTGTCCCTCCCATTCTGTAATCAATGTAGTGAATATTAGTTGAATTGAATTGGAATTCCAAATGTTACAAGTTTCCTAGAGCAACAATTCATTACTGAACTCCAGGCCACTCCAGGCCAAACCTGTTACTGAGAAAGAAGTTACCTTTAAAGAGGAGAATACAATACTTCCATCAGACCGCTGACTGCAAATCAGAATCACTGAAATTAGAGGAGGACAGAAAATCTATAACATCAGAACTCACATTTTTCAAATCAGAATGCCTAAGCCTTTTCTCTAGAAAAATCTTTCCTTTTTATTTTTTTTATTGAGTCTCTGATGCGGTTTTGCTGAGTTTACAAGATGGCAGTAAAGAAAAAGATGACTAATTCATAGTCTTCCAAATACTTAAGAGAAAGAAAGACTCAGTAAAAGCAGAGAGGTAGGCATGCAGAGATGGCTAGCCCATACAACACAACAGGCTAAATGACATGTGTCAATGAACTAGATGCCGCCTGTGTGACCTGGCCAGAATGCAATTACTCAAAGGTGGCAGTAATCCCTGGACTACAATATTTACTTGTAGGAGGAAGTAAACTTGCTTTTGGCGAGCTAGATTTTTTCTTTTCTTTTTTTTTTTTTTTAAAGATTTTATTTATTTATTCGACAGAGATAGAGACAGCCAGCGAGAGAGGGAACACAAGCAGGGGGAGTGGGAGAGGAAGAAGCAGGCTCATAGTGGAGGAGCCCGATGTGGGGCTCGATCCCATAACGCCGGGATCACGCCCTGAGCCGAAGGCAGACGCTTAACCGCTGTGCCACCCAGGCGCCCCGGCGAGCTAGATTTTCATATCTACTTTTAAGTAAGGCTTTGTCTTATAAGTACATGAGCAGAACCACAACTTGTTTAATTCTTGACACTTCAAAACACTCTGGTATTCATTATCTCATTTGTTGTCTCTATCAGTTGAAATAAGTAGAATAAAGATTAGTTCCATTGGAGGGACAGGGAAAGTGAGACATAGGAAAATATGTGATCTATTCTAGGACCACAGAGAAAACCAGTGGAATTAGCTTTAGGATTGAAACGGCACTTTGGCAAAGATTCCTCTTCCTATGCTAGAAGCCATTGCAATGGCCTCCTTCAGCTTAAATGAGCCAGTAACAAGGTGGGTGCAGGGGTTATCATGACTGACATTGCCATGGCCTTTGCTGAAATAACTACAGTTGGATATGTGGCAGGGATCACCACCATCTTGTTTGCTTCTGTATGCCACAGCACCTAATCCTGTATGGCACTCAAGAGATGTTCAGAATTTTAGGGAATGAGGTAACCAGTTAAATCTTGAAATATCAGGGTATACAGGTCAGTAGTATATCAACATTTAAAGATATTTTCTAAGAAAGGGCTGCACAAATCATCATTAATAGAATCTGTGCTTTTTGTCACAACATAATTAAAATCTGTCTTATTACTTTAAGCTTACTAATTTGTGGGGAGAAAGGAAAGAAATACTCAATGTGGGAACTGAAATGCATTCTCAGGAATGATTAAAAATTTTGAGTAAATGGTAGAAAATGTCAGTTAAACTATAATTATTTACATTTTTAAAAGGATTCAAGCCGTAATATGACTAACAGAACAAGTTTTCAAGCAATGTCACCAACTCCCACACAAGTCACTGATACACAGCCTTTTCATTAGATTATTAAACAATTCTACACCCTCCCCAATTAAAGATGTGATTGAAATTCAAATGGATATTTAAATTGTGAGCCTAAATTAACTCTTAATTAAATCTGCCAAGCAAATACTAGTCTTCATTGTAATCCAAGATGTTTTTTCCCACCTCTTCTCTGCATTTTGCCAATGCTGAACTACAAAAGCATTTGGCCTGGTGATCTATTAAAAATAGATCTGTCCTTCCTTAAACGGAAGTATTTATTTTTATTTGTACCTTTAAAAACAACAAAGATATTCACTGACTATAATGGTAAAGTTCTACCTTGAGATGTGGTGGACAGAACCAGAGGAAAATTAATCATCCTTGAGTTTTTCTTCTCTATTTGCTTTGCCAGGAAAGGCAGGTTTATCTTCTTGGCAATACTTCTTCAGTTGGTTCACACAGTACCCAATCATCATTCCTTAAAGGCTGGCCAGGAATCGGGATGAGTCTTGAGGTAGACCAATCCTATTACCTCATCCCCTAAGGCACAGTGATTGGTTCAAGAAGAGTCATATACACCAACCAGCCAATCAAAATCTTCTAAAATTCAAGTCCCTACAAAAAGGGGCCTTTTCCCCTCAGGTTTGGAGATTCAGGGGCTGTAAAGCAAAGTGCCTTCCGCCCATGTGCAATGTGCTACTGACAAGCTGGTCTGAGAGGATAAAGCTGAGAGTGCTGACAGGCAGAGCAAGCGAGTGCAGGCGGTACCTGAGTTACTTGAGCGAATCAACTGGGAGGGGACATTCTTGTCTTTCATGTAATCGGCTTTTTAAAAAATCAATAAATCTGTTCACTAAAAAAAAAAGTCCCTACTGGATACTGAGTTTCTGTCCTCTATGATCAAGTGTCTTGACTAATATAAACCCTTGTCATTTTTCTACTTAGAGGCTTGTCCTACCTCCCCCTCCCTTCAGTTATGTCCTCTTCTCATCATTGTTCATAAGTCCCATCCGAATGTCCTTTGAAAAATAATTGTATACTAATCTCCCACCCCACTCACTGCCACTTAAAACAGACTCTTAGAAATAGTGGATTCTTACCAATGACCCTTGTATCTCTTTTATGGCAATATAGCAAAGACAGGGGGTGGGAATGGGGAGGCAGCTTTGAGAGAAACTTTCAGAGGAAAATAACATCTGCTAATTACAGTTCTTTATCTGATGTCTAAGTCTGTGTGTGCGTATGTTTAAATTAAATATCCTCATCTAAGGTATTTTAAGAGTATTTTCTATAACCGGTCAAGTATGTACCCTAGTATTTGGAGTTAGACATATCTCTCTGGTCCTGAGGTCTTGCTTTGCCACTTCTGTAAGACCCAGAAAGTTACTTAAATTATCTAAAGGTCAATTTTCTCATCTGAAAATTGGGGATAATAATACACTTTATAGGTGGTTGAGAGGATCAAGGGCAATGCTGTAAGTGAAGTGCCTAATTATAATTAGCACAGTGTCCAGCACATACAAGCTCTCAATGTTAATATTTGTTGTTATTATTGATAAAGCAAAGATTGTAAAAAGAACTGTTTGATGATTTATATATTCGTTCAACTTCACTGAAAAGATCCATTCTAAATCATCCACTTATATTAACAGACCAGATCAGGGTTTGTGATTAATAAAGCTACAACGACATCTTATCTTAGTAGAGTACTCATTTTTCTGAAATTATTTCCATTTATGTTAATCATTTGATTCATCTCTAGGAGGCAATATCTGTTCTCCAGGAAAGGAAAGTGAGGAACACAGTAAGTTTATTAAAACTTAGTATTAAACAAAACTAACCCCCAAAATTAAATCCTCTGACCATTTGTATAGTGCTAGTATACTTATGCTAATAAGTTGAAGTAGCAAAATCATAACTTAAAACTAATTTGTTCTTTCGCTTTCTAGAAATTGAGGAGGTGGGCAATGATAAACACAGGTATGATAGGTAATAAACAAATGCTGTATTTGGGAAACCTAGCAGTAAAGATGTATTTAGAACTCATACATTACAGATCATAGCCGGGAAGTATCCTAGAGATAATCTATCATTCTCTGTTTTGGAGCAGGGAGGGGTACCTAGGGAGGCATTAACCCTTCTTGGTTTGGTTTGGTTTGGTTTGGTTTGTAGTTAGCAAGTGATTAGGGCAACACTTGGAATCCACAACCTTGTTTTTATACCTACTGCTCTTTTCTCATATAGAGTAGTAGAAAGGCAGTAGGGGAGGTGGTGTCTTCCATCTCCTTTTGTGATCTTGGCCAAATCACTTAATCTCTCTAAGCCTCAATTTTCTCACATGTAAAGAAGGAATAACCCTCATCTCAGAAGCCTGATGACCAAATAAGACCATATATGTGAAAACGATTTGTAAATGAGAAAACACGAAGCGGAAGGTGAGAAATCATTATCAGACAGGGATTGCAAATAGATTTCAACTTGACTGGGGAGCTCTACCTAATTGGTATTGGCTCTCCAGAATGCTATGTTAGGGTTTTGTAGAAGCAGTGAGACTTGAGGGAAAAGGAGACAAAACTGATTTGGGATGACCGCCGTGGGTACCAGAGTGGTGCTGGAGACACATGTAACAAATATGTAGGGCGCTGCCTCTGCATAAGTGAGTAGTGGCTACGACGGGAAGAGGAGAGGCTTGAATGAAGAGGCAGATGTTCTAACATACTTTTTCACCTCTCTGTTCCCATAAAATAAAAAATTCTATGAAATGGATATACTTTACAAAATCTGTGCATTGCCCTGAGACCAAATTAAATAATGTATGCAAGACAGCTCAAGATGCCTTAAAGCAACATCCAGTAGAGACGGATTAATATTATGATAGAGTTAAAAATCACACATACAAACATATCTTACTCAGAGAAAACACCTCCTTTACATGGACGGAAATAAAAGTTAATTACCCCTCTATAATAGTGGCAAAACAATATAAAACTGATGTTCTTAAGTGAATGTTAGTAAAAATACATTTTACCCATCTTCAATTTTGAGCATTTGCCTGTCACTTTAAATTGGCTAAATATTTGACAGATGTTCAATAATTGACACAGCTTATCTTCCTCTCTCAGGCTCTTTTCCTACTCAATCACCAGCATTTCTAGTCGCTATAGCAACTGTAAACATTAATGATTATTCTGACATGCCAAGGGGATTTCAACACATTCTTAAGTTAAAAGTTCCCTCAGGGAAAAAAAAAAGAGTCTATCCATCTCTGGAAAGATGGAAAATATTATATGATTTAAATTCCCAGGTTACTGCATTTATTAGAGTTAAATACACAAATCTGCTTCTATAGTTTCTCATAGGTAATGATTTTTTTTTCTTCCCCCTGACCAACAAAAGGAGGTGTGGGGAATTGAGAAACTCAGCTTTCTTTGATGAAAGAGAACAATAATTTATCTAGATAAATGATAACTAACAGAAGCTGGGGAGGAGTTTTGAAAAAAGGAAACCACCTGAAGTTTTGTGATACAGCACATTGTTTCACAAAGGTTTGGAGGCAGGTTTAAGTACCTCCACTTAAAGCCTCTGTGGTTTCAAGAGTAAAACTGGAATGATGATATCTGTCCTAACCACACATGTCCCCCTAAACTGTAAAATGCACAAAATACATGAGATCATACTGAGTTTTGTGAGAAAGTAAACAATAATCTGTCCTTTGGAAGAAACTGAAAATAAACAGAAAGATAGGAACATTTACAACATTTATTTCAAGCTGGGGGCCCATGAGCCAGATGTTCTCTTTCCCATGCTTACTATATAAAAATCTTTTCACGACTGCCAACATTCAAAAACTGGAAAATTTCACATAGAATTCCGCATTTAAGTCTTCTCATGAAGCGCCACAAGACCAAGCAATGCTGACCCTATACGTCTTCAAGGCAATTACTGGCCTGAGATGGGCAGCGGCTGGTCTGTTTGAAGGGGTCATGTGGATCTCCAACGTACCTACGTTATCTTAATCACTTACATTCTTACCTGCCTGGACCTTGGAGAAGATATAGTTTTCAAACTGACAGAGTCCCTTTCATACATGGATTTATTTGCAAAGCAAATCTTCCAGGTTTTCATCAATCCCAACCACTCTGTCTCCCTTGCTCTTCTTGTACGAAGCAGAGGGCAGCTAGCAGCTGTGCCTTCCCTTTGTGGAGGAGCATGGGATAACTGTGTCTGTCCCCACTGGTCACTGCATAACTCCTGAGGTCCAATGACTGACTAGGGCAAGCTTTAATGGAAAACAAGAGGTCAAAAGAAGCCATCAAAATCTTGTCTTTCTTAACGTGTCGGCTTTCTCCCCCTTTAAAAACTTTTTACTGCAGCTAGTTATATATAAAATTTATTGTTTTAATGTGTGCAGCTCAGTGACATTAGTACATTCAAATTGTTGTACAACTGTCACCCAGAACTTCTCATCACCCCAAAGTGAGACTCTATCCATCACATCTAGATTTGAATAATTCACTCAACAATTATTTCTGTGTGCCTGTTATTTGCCAGGCATTCTCCTAGACACTATGGAACAGAGTACAGACAGTGGGGATAGAGTTCTAGGAGAATCAGGATTCCTGAATCCTGCTCATGTTTCCAGGACAGTATATCTTATGATTTATGATATATACCTCCTCTCTCCTGAAATAACTCTTCGGGGATGGGATCCTGGACAGCAAGCATCCCTTAGTATGTAGAAGATGGTAACAGGACATTGCTTGGTTTTGGTGCTCAGCTTCCCCACACCTGGTAAACTCATCCCCATTTTCTAGCAGAAATCATTTCTCTTCTACTCTCAGTAGATGCAATTATATGAGTCGGGCTTATCCTCATTCTGGCTCCAGGAATGAGCACATGTTCTATGTCTACCCTATTAAAATATTCTGTCCAGCACCACCCCATAACCTCCAGTCACCATAATTAGTTGAGGGGTGGGGATATGACTCAAGCTGGCACATAAAGTCAGTTTTGAAGCTTGTGCTAAAATTATTGGGAAAGAGCCATTCTCTTTTTACTGGGGTTACCATATAGCAAGAGCCAACTTGAGGAAAGTAGAGCCAAAAGATGGATAGACAGATTCCTAAAACTATCGTTTGAGAACTAAAACCTAGCTGCAGCTAATGGGAATTTTATGCCAATAAATTCTCATTTTTTAAAGCTCATTTGAATTGGATTTTGACACTTGCAACCAAAAGAATCTTGATTAAGAGAACAATTAGACAGTAGGAATAATATTGAAGAGTACCCAATGGCCAAGTGTATGATGACTCCTGGAAATCTGTTCTCAAACTCTACCTTCTTAATTCTGTTTGAAACAAAAATTATTCCCCTTGCCCCTTACTAATTCTGCTAGTACAGGATTGCCCTAATACAACCGTGGTTTCTCTGCTTTCATTCTGATTCCTCTGATGTCTACTCGGCCTCATTCTAACTGAAAAACATGTCATCTAAAAGCTTATGCTGAAATTTTAGATATAATGTTGCATCTGCCAATTGTGAGCAGGGTGATCTTGGGCAAGTCATTCAACTCTGGGTTGTTCTAGTAGTCAAGTCAGCCCTATAAGAGTATGGTGATGGGGAAGTCAGGCACATTGGTATTTTCTAGGGGTATCTCTATAGCTGATCTCTTCTGATGGATGATGAAGATTCAGGACAGAGGATAAGGATGGAGTGAAAGAAAGTCCTTCTCAATGAAGGCTTTGAGCACAAGCATTCGATGTTCATCTGTTATTTACTAGGTGACCAGGTGCTGGCACACTCTAAGCCTACACAGGACAGACACAAATGACAGTAAATGGCACATGGCTTGGTTATCCTGCAAAGGAGGGCATGTGGCACAAAATTATTTTCAGCCAGCTTCACAAACACAGACATGCCAACTTAGCTAAAAGGGACAAGATGCATATAATTTTAGCATTCCCGCCACCCTTCAGATCACAAATTGCTAGGTCAACATTGATTAGCTGACTCTCTTTTATGATGCCTGACCCTAGATGTACTTGTTCAGCTTGTGGCAGGAGTTCGAATTATTCTGCTCTCCATGAGCTTCTTAGCTAAGACCTGTTGAGCAAGGGGTGATCTCAGTCTTCAGTGGATCTGTGCTTGTGGATAATTGCATGTAGGCCTTAGTGACCTCTAAGGTGATAGGTGTCAAGGTCATAGTTCAGCTATTGGAAGGAACTGCCAATTCTAGCTCTTGAAACATTTGACTTTTCCCTCCTGAACATGATAAAAACATGAGAATAATAAGGGTGTAATAAAAGGATTCACACCAGAGAACTATGATCAACAAGCTGAGAGTATATAAAAACAGGACTGATCATAAGAAAAAAACAAGAGCACTCATTCTATACAGCAACACTTAAAACACATATGCATGAAATACTTGTTTAACTGAATTTAAAGAGGCATTCCATGATAAAACTACGTGGACAAATACGTTGGGGAAATAACAGGTTGAAAAAAATTGGGTACATTTCTTCACAATAGGACTTCTCCAAATCCTTGAGCTGTAAAATCTCCAAGAGGAGTATTTCATATACAGCATTTCCCAAATCAAGGAACTGTCCCACATACCCTTAAAGTATGAGGGTTGGTTACTAGAAATGTAAAAATGACATTTCTATTATCATAGTGTCATAATGATTCAGAAGCCATTAATTAAAATACATAATTAGCTCAGCAGTCTTTAGTTGGTGTTTATTTTGAAAAATCTATGTTAGAAAAGATCTAAATGAGAAGCGTAGGAGGAGAGGTTTGAAGCGGCATCCAAGTTCAGAGCAGGAGCCATGAGGAAGGCAGATCTTAGTTCTTAACAGATCAGCTCTAAGTCATTTACCCTCCTTAACCCTCATATATAAAATGGGACTAATAATTTACTTTTCCCATAGGATTGTTCTGAATATTTTACCTCCTTTGGTATTCTCAACATGTCTGTAATAGGAATGTAATCCCAACTTTTGGAAGGTGTTCTCAAGTAATGTAAAAACTCTCTTGTCCTATAGTGTTGGAATGTAGTTAGTTGATTGTTTTAAAAAGTTAGTAAAAGTGGGAAACCATGAAAAAATACCATATTTACATCATAAGCATTTTATGCAATGAAATTTATTATTAGATATTATTTATGTATTTATGTAGTTTAAATATTTCTATATATTTATTATTCATTAATAAATTCTTATTTAGAAAATTAATTGTATTATTTGTCAATCTTTTGATATAGGAACAATGTACCCCTTTGCCTTCTTGATTTGTATCTTTTTTTTTTTAAGTTGACTGTTGACTGGGGTCGATGTTATCATTGTTACCTAAACTACACTCACCATGCCTGGGACTTGGTTTTGTTAAAATAAGACATGCGAAACTGCAGGAGTACAGAATCCTACTAGAGTTTAATGACCCTCCTCCCCAAACTTTTATAATTATCTTGCCCATAGCATCTTTTTTTTTTCACTGGCTTGCCTTTATTGAGTCTTTCCCAAAGGATTCCATGTTGTTTTTGTAGAAATGACAATTCTTTCCTTTTTATTACATTTCATTAGTTCATGTAATATTTAAATTAAATAAGTACAACTGGCCTAAACAGGTTTAGGGACAAAAACAACTGATTCTTGGCAAGTATACAACTTCATAGGGAGGAATGAAAGGATATAGGTTCACTTGACTGTAGCCTACCAAGCCATGAACCTACAGCTTGCCACAGGCAATAGGTATTGCGCCTTACAGAAGCAATGGAGAGAATCTCTTTATTCAGAAAGTTAGGGAAGGGAGGTGGGTTGACAGAGCCTCCATAGTGCTTTAAAAGAAGCCATGTTCTGTTTTATTGCCCTGTAAGCAGACTCTGGCTTATGGTCCAATAATACAATCTAATTGTATCTAAAATCTCTGCATAGTCTTCCAAAGAAGCACTGTAGGTTGATTTCTAACTGGCTGGTTCCAGTAGGGGAAACTGATGGTTAGACCTGACATGTGGATGGCAGTCCAATGACAAATGAATATGGAAAAGATAGTTTTCTAGGTATCTCTCAGTTGCATAATACAGATGACTGTCCAGTCCAAATACAACAGTGCATTTCAACCTTTCCACTGATGTATCCTACTTGAATAGTGGGATATAACACACACTCTGAAGAGGCAGGAGGCAGATCCTGAAGCAGTCCCCTGCAAGACAGGGGTTTATATTACATATTTATTCTACTTCCAAATTCCACTGGATAATACATTTATGGTAGTTTTAATATAAAATGTTTTAAAATGCAACCATGAAATTCCTCAAATCTGTTAATAAATACAGTTCTTGGAAAGGAGAGTATACCACATGGTGCCAAACACGGTTAAGAAAAAAAAGCAATGAAAGCGATGGTACTATTTTAGAAATATTAGGGAAGGAGTGCAAATGACCATAGCTTTAACATGAAAGGGTCCAAGCCATGCAGGTATCTGGGAAATAGGAATTTAAAGGCAATCACAAAGGCCCCACTGCAGGCAGGGACATGTTTAGTGTGTTTGAGAAATGGTATATTGGTGCAATAGAATGAGAGGGGGGATGATAATGGAGAGATACTGGGGATAAGCTCGTGGAGGCTATTAGCCCCCTGGAGGGGGTTTTAGGTTTTTTTCTGGATCAGATGTAAAAGACTTTGGACAGTTTTAAGCAAGGAAGAAACATGAGCTGACTTATAACTCAAAAGTATCACTACTCTTCTATGATATGGAGCGGGGTAGGAATAGAACAAGGGAGACTGATTAGGAACCTGTTATGAAATCCAAGGTAGACATGATGGGTGCTTGAATGAGGGTGGCAGTGGTAGAAGTGGGGAGAAGTGGTTAGAAGCAGGGTATATTTTGAAGGTACAGTGGAAAGGAATTTTTAACAAATTGGATGGTGGTAGAAGAAAAACAAATTAAGGGTTATATCCTAAATTTCAGTCTTGAGCCATTGGACAAATGGAGCTGCCCTTTCCTATGATTGGGAAAACTCTAGCAGGATCAGATTTAGGAAGAAGCTCAGGTTTGGACATATTATCTGTGAGATAACTATTAGGCAACCAAGCAAGATGATGATCAGACAATGGATACATGAGTCTAGGGTTTAGGAGGGAGGGCTGGTGAAGATAGACATTTGGGAAACATCAATATAAAAGTGCTATCTGAAGCCATGGGCTAGATGACATCATTAGGGATATGTATATATGTATATAGAAAGACAAAAGGTCTGGGGTCTGAGCCTGAGGGTACTTACAATTCACTTCAAGAAGATGAGAAGATGACAGGAAAATGAGACACCAGCCAAGAAGACTGAAATGGGAAGCCAGTGAAGTAAGTAAAAGGGTACCAATAGAGTTGTAGCCCAAAGTCAAGGGAAGAAAGCAATTCAAGAAGTTTAGAGTGTGGGGCGCCTGGGTGGCTCAGTCCTTAAGCATCTGCCTTCAGCTCAGGGCGTGATCCCGGGGTCCTGGGATCGAGCGCCACATCAGGCTCCTATGCTGAGAGCCTGCTTCTTCCTCTCCCACTCCCCCTGCTTGTGTTCCCTCTCTCACTGGCTGTCTCTCTCTCTGTCGAATAAATAAATAAAATCTTTAAAAAAAAAAAAAGAAGTTTAGAGTGATCAGTTATATCCAAATGCTGCTGACTGGTTGAATAAAATGAAAACTGAGAATTGACCACTGGCAGTAGTACCACTGGAGACACTGATGAGACTATTTAAGTGCAATTCTGGGGAAGAGTCCTGATGCACTAAGGGTAAGAGTCAATGAAACAGAAGATATAGAGGTAACTCTTGGGGCAGTTTTTGCTGTAAAGGAGGGCACAGAAATCGGGTAGTGGGGCTCAGGGGACTTTCTATTTTATTTAACACAGAAGATGTTGCTGCATGTTTGGATGCAAATGGGAGTGATGCAGCAGGGAAGGGGAATTTCTCTAATGCAGGGAAAAGGAGAAAAACAATGGCTAGAGCCAAGTCTTCGAGTGGATGAGAGGGGATAGAGTCCAGGGAACCGGTGGGGGAGGTTGACCTTATAGGCCCAGAGAGATTTTGTATTTGTGTTAAGGGAGAGAGCAGAAAGCATCCACTGCTGCAGCCACTACCCAAGACCAAAATACCAACATCTCTTGGTCAGATTATTTCAATTACCACATTCTTGGTCTCTCTTCATACACTCCTGCTCTGCTGCAAGCCATTTTCTACACTCTTCAAAAGAGTTATATTTTCAAACTATAAACATAATTACCCAAAACCTAATGGCTTTCCATTATCCTGTGTCAAAGAACATAATCCTTAAGATGGCTTCAACAATGCTCAGTGAGAATATTTTAAATGTTGAATGAAGGCTCAATATTTTTTCTTTAACTAATGTGTTCTTCAAAACAATGAGGGGGGTGGTTTCTGTATTTTTTATAAGCTTCAACTGGATAGAAAAGGTTCTTCTGTTTTTACATCATATATTTCAATGTGACCTAGTTAATCCTTTAATAGCTAGCTTTCAACACCTTTGATCAGCTTCTTACTGTGATATAAAAGATTAGATCCTATTCCTAAGAGTAAATCTCCTGTGGAACATTTCCTTGGTGAAATGTTTAATACTGTGGTCAACGGAGGAAAATGAAATTCCTACAAATGCCTGTGTTATCATGAACGAGGACATTTCTAATAACTGTGCTTTCAACCTATTCCCTCTGTTCCTCATGGATATACTTTTCCTATATAAAAAAGAGCCTCTGACCCACAAAAAATGAAAAGATTTCTTCAAAAAGGATTGAGCAAATAACCAAATCCTTAGGCTATTGGCCAAATGTAGATTTGATGTTGGAGCCAGGTTGGGAATTGATAAATTCTTTGCTCATTTTTGGTTACAGAATGGAATCCCTGACTTGGTCGCCATAAGACTGATGAAATTGTAGCAGAAAAATCAAAATAAAAGCAATCCTAATTCTTTTTCATTTGGAAATGAATTCTCTACCACAGTACATTTTCTTGGTGATGATGGCAGAATTGGCAAAATAAAGATATTTGAATGAATGCAGCATAGAACAACATTAACATGAAGCAATTTTAACTAGGATTATAGTAGCTGTGATGACATTGGTAATCTCTGCACTGTATTAACATATCAGGCATCTGAAAAACCACTCTAAAAGCCCAAATCCACCCAGGTATTACTTTTTTGACTCAGTTTCTCTGGGTAATGCAAACAAAAGCAGATATATTGGTCTAAACTCCATGAGCGTTAGCAACATCCTTCTTGGCATCTTTGTTGGGAAATCTTGTCCAACAATGGGCACTTAGGCTTGAAAGACCTCTGAGTGTTTTATTCTGTTTGGATTTTCACATGATACAGCAGAGTGGAAAGGTAAGGGAAGAGGAACAGGTTCCCTGGCACTAAGCATATGAACAGGAAGTATAGTACCTTTTATCCATTAGAAAATAGAAACAGCTTTTCACCAATTTTCACCAATTTTAGGCAAGATTTTTACTCTTTTACTTTAGCTGTGATGTAGATCACATAGCAATTGCTAGAATCCCAGGACCCAGGTCTTTTGCTTCCTGGTCTAGGACCCTTACTCTCATTTAAGTATTCTCACTTAAAAATTGGGAGACTTAACATTTAAAAAATCTGGACTTTCAGCTTTTCTAAAACAAGAAAAAGGATGAGAAGAAGGTGGGTGAGAGAAGGAGGAAGGAAAAGGATGAGAAGGAGGAAGGAAAAGGATGAGAAGGAAGAGAAAATGAGAGGAAAAAGAAAGATCTGAGCTCACACTCCCACATGGTAACAGTGTGTAAAGTGTTAAAACCCTATTTTCTCAATAAACAAAGTTATCTTAGGTTAACTTTCTGACTTTGTTTCCTCAGAAATCTGATATAGGTAAAATGTTCTCCAGGTGACCAGGCAACAGTGTCATAGTCAAAATAACTCAGGATTGGCACCCTGTATCTGGCTGAGAGGAATGCAGATGAACCACACACATCTGGTGGACAGTACTGTGTTAGGTTTCCCTGAATGTGGTGACTCTCATCACTGGGACCCCTCATGGGGACTTTGGAAGCTATGCCTATAGAAATGTTGCAAGAGATCTTTGCTTCTAGTTAAGATATCAACCTTCTGGATCGCCTGGGTGGCTCAATTGATTAAGCATCCAACTCTGGATTTCAGCTCAGGTCATGATCTCAGGATGCTGGGATCAAGCCCCAAGTCAGGCTCCTGCTTAGGGGTGAGTCTGCTTGAGATTTTCTCTCCCTCTCCCTCTGCCCCTCCCCACCCCTATGTGTATGTGTGTGTACTTTCTTTCTCTCAAATAAATCAATAAATCTAAAATTAAAAAAAAAAAAAAGAAAAGATACGAACCTTCTAAGTCAGAAGGTTCCATGCTTGCTGCATGAGTCTCAACTCTTTGCTCTTAAAACACGACTGTGGGGACAAGAAAAATTCCCAGAATCACTGTTTGGACTACTCCCAGATTCCCATTGAAGGGAAGGTACTGGCCCTGGTCTTTTGACATGTACTCTGTCCTGTCCTTAAGTGAGCCAGAGGCCAAGTATGCTCCACGGTGATCCGGTCCGTTTGACTGCCTAGTTGACCCTCGGAACACCCACCTGGATGCGTTGTAGTAACGATCACTTGCCCCTTTTGATGAGCTACATGGTCTCTTGTTCACCAGAGCCTTCACCATCCCTTATTATCTCACACCTAGCTTTTTCAGTGTAGTCTCTGAAAGTTTTAGAGTGCTGTTCCAGATCTGGATAAGGTAATTTATTGTTACAGTAACTTGACAAGTAACCTGTCAAGTAAGGGAAGCGTTGAATGTCTCAATATTTATGAGCTTTAGAGAAATAAATATCATTCACCTACAGGGGCCTAAGATGTTTCTGTTTTGGTCCCCTCTTTGTTCTTTCTTTTGTATTCTGGACAAAAGCAAAAACCTGCCATCCTGGCCCAGTGGGCTTCCAATTTTCTCTTTTCTGCCCCCAGTTTTTATCTGCATCTGAGGTAAATTAACAAATAATCCAGCCAAAATCTTCAAGGCCATTTTGATTTACTTCAGAGAATTCTTTTTTAGCAATTAATTGGAAAATAGGTTTTAACATACTTAGTTGTCACATCTTAGGACAATTCCTTTGCAGATGTGGAAAGAAATATTTTCAAAATAATTGGGCTGCATCTCTAAGGATTCAACATAACAATTAGAAATGTATCTCTTAAATAAAAACTTAGGACGTGTGTCAGTGTGGATGTGATTTAAAAAACAAAACAAAACTGGTTACAGGCTGTCACCAAGCTAGAGGAAGGAGGCCATTAGTACGATATTCATCATTCAGTAGTTCCAGGAACTTCATTTGAGAGAACAATCTACCTGCTTTAGTTTTTATGAACCCCCTGTGAGTTACAGATGCCAGGTGCCTTCTCTCTGGCTATCTCTCTGATGACAGGCATAGTGGCGCATAAAAGGAAAAGCAGCCGGTGTCGGGGAGGAAGCTCACGGCTTACGGCGGGACAGTCCATTATTAATGGAGAAAGTCACAGGGTAGTTAATGTACGGACGTCAGACTTTCCAACTTTCATACAGTCCCCTTGGGAAGTGGTGCTGACAGATGTGTTGAAGGCAGAACCGCAAGCAGAGCTGATAGTCAGCAGGGGATCATTAGTCTGCTTGAAGAGCTGGGGCTCCTGAGTGATTAAGAGGTAACAGTTTACAAGAGCCATGCATAAATTACACATCCCAGGGTCAACACCCCAAATTCTTCAGTTTTTTTTTTTTTTTACAAGGCACAGGATATGAATGGCAAATATATTCTATCAGTCTGTCAACAGAAACTCTGAAAACTTTGCTATTTCTTATACTCAGTGTATATAAAAGCAAATGGACTGTTCAATTAATTAACCCTGGATTGTTTCCCAGCTTCTATTGGAAAAGGGATACGGTGGGGCTGAACATAAAAGGGTGTCCAGAGGAGCCTGTTCGAGTACTTGTAACTCATTTTAAAGATACCTGTACACAACACAGATGAGCATTTTTAAAGCTAGGATTATAGAGGATTAATTTCAATTTCCCCAGTTCAGATTGAGAAACTGGTTTGAAGTATACAAGCATGTCAGACGATTGAACTAGGGTACTGTGCTACTTAAGGTTATTTTGTCTGCAAACAACAAAAATCTCTGTTTAACTTAGGTAATAGGAGAAATGTGATAAAGCTGTTGGGGTGGGTCACCAAGTCTGGGGAAGGGCAGGACCTAACCACCTCCTAAAACCTCATTGGACAAGATAATTCTTTTTTTTTTTTTTAAAGATTTTATTTATTTATTTGACAGAGATAGAGATAGCCAGCGAGAGAGGGAACACAAGCAGGGGGAGTGGGAGAGGAAGAAGCAGGCTCATAGTGGAGGAGCCTGATGTGGGGCTCGATCCCATAACGCCGGAATCACGCCCTGAGCCGAAGGCAGACGCCTAACCGCTGTGTCACCCAGGCGCCCCCAGTTCTATCTTTTAATGAGCCCATTCATTCTCATTCTGAAAACTTCAGTGTGGCCACATGAAAGCTTCTGTACTTTAAGCTTTATGGATCTACCCTGACATTAAAACAGAGGTCACGTGTGGCTTACCAGGGAAGCCCCTTGTATGTGGTTTGTTGAATGAAGCAGCTCATTGTCAGGACACTGACATACTGTGCACTACTCTAACATACTTAGCCCTGAACCTGTGAGTTTAATTCAGACTTGATTCTTAATTGTTTACAGGCTGTCTGGAATGCTGCTCTATCACAAGATAACTTACGTTAACTGCATTTTTGCTATTAGAGATTGCTGCTAGGTACATGGGATTTTGTTGAAAATAAAAGAAGGAATACCAGTGGAAAGCAAATTTGGTATGGTATTTGCTACCAAATAAAACATGACCTGTTTCAGATGACAGCCACTTTCAGGGTTTGGACCACTGACTTTCCTCATCCCTTCCCTGTCTTTCACTGGTTGATTTTTAGTGACAAATGCCACATTTCCCCAGCTGAGATAAGTATGGAAATGAAAACAGAAGCTATGTCAACTTGAATTTAAAGTTTTCTAACCTGAAAATGAACTACTCCTTTTAGCATAATGTACTCCCCTGCAAGCAATTCTCTTAACTAGGCTACAGTGCCATTTGGGAATGGGGTGTTTATATGTATATTTTCTTCATTCCCTGCAGAAAGTCATCATCTGAGCATTGCTGAGTGCAGATTTAATGCACATCACTGCACACTTGCCCCAGTAACACGGCGAGGACCTGCCACCGGAGACTCAGAACAGCTCTAGGCAGGAGCAAAGCGGATTATTGCCAATCCAGGCATTTTTAGTGAAACGCATCTCTCAAAGCAGGGTAGTAATGCCAGTTATTTTAACTTGAATATCTAGATCAATTTTCAAATGGAGAATAAATAATAAAATAGCTATATGATTGGCAAGATACCCATATGTTCACTCATTGTAGAAACTCCTCCATACGATGTAAACATCTCACTCCCACAAAGACTGGTAGAAAACATTTTTTTTGGAAAAAGGTTATTAACAATGGAGAACCATGTAAAATCTAAGCTAGAAGCAACCTTGGAATTCACTAAAGCCAACATATACCTTAACTTTAAATTGTTTGTTACAGAAATTTTCAAACATACACCAACTGCAAAAGTAGATACAATGGTATAACGAACCCTCATGTATCATTCAGCTTTAATAATTATCAACACTGTTTCATTCTTACAGGTCTCCTACCCTCTTCGGGTGTTGGTTGTCCTTTAGCTGGTCATAGGAGTATCATTCTACTTAACATTACGTTTTTATTTTATAACTTTGTTTTTTGTATTTTTAATCCAGAATATGGGAAAGATTTAAATGAATACTCTTTGTGGAGTTATCTGTGTTTTTAAGACTTTCCTCATATTGTAGACATATCCAAAAATGGTTGTTCATAAATTATTGAAGAACGTCATATTTACTTTAACAATGTCTTGGGGGTTTTGTCATCTATAAAATGGGAATACATAGCACTTATATCATATGGTTGTTGTAAGAACTAAATGTTAATACATATAAAGAATTTAAAATCATGCCTGACATGTACTATCCACTATATAAGTATTACCAACATTCGTAGGTGAGGTTGCTTCCTCTTTTATTGTCTTTGTAGGTTCTGGAGCCAGGATCATACTGATTTCATTAAATGAACTGGTAGCTTTTCATCCTGTCTGCTCTGACACAAACTGTTTGGTAAGGGAATTACCTTAAAAATTTGAAAAAAACATTTCTTACAAAATTTATGGCTCAGAGCACTTGGGAGAAAGTGATTCCTGACAACTTTCAATTCTCCCCATGATAAATTGTCTATTCAGATTTTCTATATTTTCTTGGTTCAGTTTTCTTATCTACATGATCTCAGCAGATTTTTCATTTCACCTAGATGTTTAAATGATCACAGGATTGTGGATAGTCTGCTCTTATGATTTTAAATCTTGTATACAACATTGTATGCTCTTTTTTAACTTCTAAGTTTGTGTATTTGTATTTCTCTGGTTTGTTTTTTATTAGATTTGGGGAGAAATACACTTGTATTTTTTTTTTTCTTCTCAAAACTTCTCTCGGATATCTCACGTGTACTGTTTCTATTTTCCAATTTACTAATTTTGACCTTTATTTTCTTTCCTTCTCTTTCCCTTAGGTTTGTATTGTTTTCTTTTTAACTTTCATGAGGCGAATACTTAGTTCATTGATTTTGATTTCCAGAATTTCTTAATAATAAATTTCAAGTTATTAACTTGTTTCTGAGTACAATTTTTGTAAATTTTATCAGTGTGGATGCATTTGTTCTCATTTCTTCAAATTTTGAAACATCCATAAAATTATGGTTTTTCTTTGTGCTTTGACCTAGTAGATACTAGAAAAATGACTTGAAATTTGCATGGGTTGTTTTTTTAATGTGGTTATTTTTGTATAAAATTATCTATAGCTAATTTCTAGTTTAACTATATAATGGCAGAAAATAAGGACTGATGTATATAATTTTAACTTGTTGAAATTTTTTTTTCTTGGCGTATTATGTAGCCAATTATAATAAGCATTACACGGGCACTTGAAAGGAAAGTATATAAATATACAGTAGCTCTCTTTTATGGGCAGTTTCGCTTTCCATGGTTTCAGTTACATGTGGTCAACTGTGGTCCAGAAGGAGATGATCCTCCTTCTGATAGATGGTCAGAAGATTAATAGTAGACTAATGGTATGTCAAAATGCCTATGTCATTCACATCGCTTCATCTCATCATAGGCATTTTATCATTTCACATCATCACAAGAAGGGTTAGTATAGTACCATAAGATATTTTGAGAGAGACTATATTCACTTAACATTTATTACAGTATCTTGCTATAATTGTGCTATTTTATTATTAGTTATTGTTGTTAATTTCTTACTATGCTTAAGTGATAAACTTCATCATAGGTATATATGTATAGGAAAAAAATAGTAAATATACGGTCAGTCCTAACCGTGATTTCAGTCATCCACAGGGGGTCTTGGAACATATTCCCTGTGGATAAGAGAGGACTAGTACATATGTTTTATTGTTACATTATTCAATTTTTTGTATCCTTATTTCTATTTACTTGGTTTGTCAAATTAAATGAAAAAATATGCTTTAGTAATTCCTTCTTGTGTTTCTAAATATTTAGCATTAAAAATTTTGACACTATGCTTTATGGTGTTTAAAATAAAATAATTGGGATGTCTTCATAGGGTTTGTGTATCTTAATAATAAAACGTATCTTTTCCCAATTTAATGTTTTTGCATATAAATAATACTTGGTTCTAAACTAGTAAATTTACTATCTTTTCTTTTTTTAAAGTCTATTTTGTTAGAATAGATATTTTATTTTATAATAAATGCCATCAAATTCTGATTATATCAAACAAATTTTTAACTGAATCTGATGCTTTTATGTTCATATGAAGGTTTTATCTCTTTGTATTTTCTGTCATATACTATATTCTCTTGTATCTGTCATCTTTGTGAATTTTTTATTCATGCTGTTTTGCTCATCTTTACCTTTGGTCTTTGGTCAAACAGATTACAGTTTATTTGATTTAACTATCTCCAGCAACTAGGAAGATACACATTCTGTCTTCATATCTACCTTGATCTACATTTCCTCTAATTATTAGAATAAAGAATAATGTAAAAATTTTTGATTCCCTCTCAACGAGGGGAAAGTACAACATGTTTTTACTATTAGAAGGATGATGTGTTGGTATGAAATGTTAAGTATACCATGAAATTAAATAAAATAGTATATATGCACTGATAAAATACCTTTTTAATTACATTGTTTATGTATAGATTGGATCTTTATTCCCAAATTCCCATATTTATGAAGCTTTCTAATCATTCTATGTTCCTTTTGCATTCTTTAAAAAAGCTTAGCTAGTTAGTCATGCTTATCGCTAATGCAATTTTCTACAATGTTCATTTGGCTTTTTATTGCATCCGCACTGCAGGTTTTAATTCTTTCATTTCTCATCTTTGTTAGCTCTTTTTAAATGCCAGTCTGATTCAGAGTCAGATCCCTCTTCACATTAGCATCTCTGTTTCATAGAATCTATGCTTTCTTCATCTTGACTGAAAGCACAACAGAGATGCATCTTTGTTATGTTTTGTTTTACATCCTCAGACAATGGCTGACTCGTCCCTCCTCTTGCCCCCACTCTTTATCACGGAGTATTTTCTTAGGTCACCATGATGGAGTAGATTTTTTATTTAACTCTATTTATTAACATTGGTTATGGTTTTATCCAGGTCTTAGATTAATCAACCAAAAATGGGTGTATCCCTTTATTCACTCAAACTAACTACAGGGGATCCCAGAATCCCCTTCTCAAATCTTCAGTTTAAAGCAATTTGATAGCCATGTTTCCTTTCCAAATTACTGGTGTCCGGCTATCATTAATTTAGTAAGATTCTGAGGAACTAAGATAGAGCTTTCTATTGCTTCAGTTATCACCTCCACAGTGAACTGGTATAACACCTTTCCTCTGTCCACACCCAATATGCATGGTAGCCTCTTTCTCTATAAAGCAGTAGTTAGAACTGTTGATTTCTAGTAATTCTGGGGAGACATGGTATAGTGTGTGTGTGTGTGTGTGTGTGTGTGTGTGTTAGTAAATATGGTAGGATACTTCCTCTGGATACCTTATAAATCTATTCTCATAATAAGGGGACAGACATCAGACTTTTTAATTAAGATGTCCAGATCGAAATATATTTGATATAGAGGTATAACATGGCTATTTTGGAAGCCTTTAAAGATATCCTTCCCATATTCCTTGTTGTTAATTTAGTTGTTTAGTCATGAGTCTTTGCTCTAGTCTTAACACTGTATCTGCCCAAAATTCATATTTTGAAATCTTATCCCTAAAGGTAAAGGTATTAGTAGGTGGGGCCTTTGGGAAGTGATAAGTTCATGAAGGTGGAGTCCTTATGAATGGGATAAGTGCTCTTATAAAAGAGACCCCACAGAGCTCCCTAGTCCTTTCTGCCATGTGAGGATACCGCAGAATGTTACCTCTAATGAACCGGGAAGAAACCTCTCACCCGCTCGTGCTGGCACCCTTATTTCAGACTTCCAGTCTCCAGTACTGTGAAAAATAAGTTTCTGTTCTTTACAAGCTACCCAGTCTGTGGTATGTTGTTATAGCAGCCCGAATGGATTAAGACAGTCTCCTATGGTTATATCTCCATTTGGCTTATTTGTGCTGTAATTATAGGTAACTCTTCAAGTAAAGTTTTGATGACTACCATGTTTTTAGTCTGATGAGAACTTTTTCTTTCTTTGTTTTTTACAAAAAGCTAGATAATAATTAATCAGCCTTAGCTGCCAAGAGCCCATTTTTCAATACTGCCTTCTACTCTAACTCATCCCCTATTTCACTTAAAAAAAAATTCCCAATATTTAACTTACTTTCAGAAAAACCCAAATCTTTTTTTTTTTACAATGATTTTTTATTATATTATGTTAGTCACCATACAGTACATCCCCGGTTTCCGATGTAAGGCTCGATGATTCATTAGTTGTGTATAACACCCAGTGCACCATGCAATACGTGCCCTCCTTACTACCCATCACCGGCCTATCCCATTCCCCCACCCCCCTCCCCTCTAAGGCCCTCAGTTTGTTTCTCATAGTCCATAGTCTCTCATGTTTCATTCCCCCTTCTGATTACCCCCCCTTTCTTTATCCCTTTCTTCCCCTACCGATCATCCTAGTTCTTATGCTCCATAGATGAGAGAAATCATATGATAGTTGTCTTTCTCTGCTTGACTTATTTCACTTAGCATTATCTCCTCCAGTGCCGTCCATGTTGTAGCAAATGTTGAGAACTCGTTCCTTCTGATAGCTGAGTAATATTCCATTGTATATATGGACCACAACTTCTTAATCCAGTCACCTGTTGAAGGGCATCTCGGCTCCTTCCACGATTTAGCTATTGTGGACATTGCAGCTATGAACATTGGGGTGCATATGGCCCTTCTCTTTACTACATCTGTATCTTTGGGGTAAACACCCAGTAGTGCAATGGCTGGATCATAGGGTAGCTCAATTTTTAACTTTTTAAGGGACCTCCACACTGTTTTCCAGAGTGGCTGTACCAACTTGCATTTCCACCAACAATGTAGGAGGGATCCCCTTTCTCCACATCCTCTCCAGAAAAACCCAAATCTTTAACACTACTCCAGAGACTCGTCTCTGCCAATATCCCAGACTTAAACTTGAACTACCATCCCCACCACTCTCGGACACTACCATGTCACCTTTCCTCATGGCCAGACAACCTTCCCACTCCAGACGTACGTACTGTTGCTTGGTCTGGAATATTATTTTCTCCTTCTACTCTTTCATCCTTCTAAATCTGAGCTCCAGAAAGACTTCTCAAGGAAGTTTCCTCCAAGTCTACATCATGTCCTTCCAACAGACATACCTCATTTTATTGTGCTTTGCTCTACTGTGCTTTGCAGAGATTGCTTCTTCACAAATTGAAGGTTTGTGGCCACCCTGTGTTAAGCAAGTCTGTCGGTGCAATTTTTCCAGCAGCATTTGCTCACTTCATGTCTCTGTCACATTTTGGTAATTCTGGCAACACTTTAAACTTTTTCATTATTATTACCTTTGTTTTGGTGATCTGTGAGCACTGATTTTTGATGTTACTATTGTAATTATTTTGGGGCACCATGAACCGTGCCCATATAAGATGGTGAACTGAATTCATAAATGTGTGTGTTCTGACTGCTCCACCAGCTGGCATCAGCCCATCTCTCTCCTTCTCCTTGGGCCATATCCTTATTTCCCGAGATACAACAATATTAAAGTTAGGCCAATTAATAACCCTACAATGGCTTCTAAGAGTGTTAAAGCGAAATAAAGAGTCAACTGATGCAGAATACTTCACTATCTTATTTTAAGAAATTGCCACAGCCACCCCAACCTTCAGCAACCATCACTCTGATTAATTAGTAGCCATAAATATCAAAGAAAGACCCTTCACCAGCCAAAAGAATATGACGCACTGAAAGCTCAGATAATGGTTAGCACTTTTTAGCAATAAAGTATTTTTAATTAAGGTATGTTCAGTTTTTCAGACATAATGCTATTGCACACTTATTAGTCTACAGTATAGTGTACATATAACTTTTATATGTACTGAGAAACAAAAAAACGTATCTGACTCATATTATTGCAATATTAGCTTTATTGCACTGGTCTGTAACCAAACCCACAATATCTCTGAAGTATGCCTATATTTTACACAATCAGATCACTGAACTCTGTTCTTCTGCCAGCCCACAACCCAAAGCACACATTCCAGTGTGACTATCTGAGTACCCCTTTACTGCCCAGCAGCCCCGTAAGTCTTACTGTAGGGGGACCTTTCTGTTTTTGGTCACTGTTTTATCTACTACACCTATGCCAATGTCTGGCAACTGAGATGTTCTGCCAAAGCTAGATATTTTTACTTAAAAAAGCAATCTATTCTCTTCAATCTTGAAATCCTAATTTACATACTTCCATTAGGACCCAATTATAAATCCCATTTATCACAACCATTTCCACTGAAATAACCTGGAACTGTACATTAATAAGGAATGTTGGCTTGCAGAGATAGTACACAAATTCAAATGGTGGCAAGACTCACAGACACTAAGGTGTAGGAATGTCTTTCTTGTATTTAGGTGTTCATTTCAGAGCTGTGTTATACCTACCTTACTGTACAGTAAATGGGAACCACAAGTGGAAGAAATAGGATACTTATGTCAGCTACATTTTAGTTATAAAATCTTGTTTGTCTTTTCAAAAGGCAAAAGTTTGCATAAAGTGATAAGAACTTGGCCTCAAACACCTACAACCAAACTATTTTGGCATTTCTCAGGGGTTCTCTAGTCTTTGTGTTGTTTAAGAGAATAAGAAAGCATACAAATTCCAAATTACTTCACAAAGTAGAGATTCTTCGGATATTTCTGAAATGCTACATTATCATCTGCAACTATCTCTCCAGCTGTGCCTGCCATATGGATTTATGAATTCCTGTGGAGTGTTGTTATAACACAACTCCTTTCCAGGGGTTAATTCTGACAGTGAAGATTATGATAATGTGTTAACCTGCAACTATCTGATGTGAAAAAAATTGGGTGTGTTACATGTGGAGATGTGAGAGCTTTCTTGGCTCGGTACAGAAGAGCTATCAGTTGTTTTGTTAGCAGCCAGTATCTATGTATGAGATCATGAACATTCTCCCAATCAGCTGCCGAATTAAAGATGTGACATATCTTCTAGGCCATTACGTAGACAGAGTTGGTCTCCCTGTAAAACACTTACTGACTCCATTTGGAATTTTTTATTTATTCTACATGTCTCGAATGACAAAATCATTAGTGAATATATTTAGGGTAAATCAGCATGATTTGTTAAAAAAAGTTTTTCATCCATATTGTCGTTCTTGATGAATATATAGCCATTTAATTAAATCATTTTCTTTTAAATCAGTATTCGAATACTACACAGCATCAGAAGCTATAGCCCTATCTTTAGACAAAATGCTACAATTTATTCTTTTGGATATGAACTTCACTTGGTCAAATATGTAGTTTTCTCTGGTCTTTGATTTGGCCTACCTAAGTTATTGTCTTCCTAAATGTCTGAAAACTAACTGAATGAGTTACAAAATACATATAGTAGAAAAATGGCTGACTTCATATTTGTTCTTTAATACTCACAGGATCAAGATCCCTGCAGTACTGAACATTTTGGAGCCTCCAATTTCTGATTTCCCAACCAGAGTCTATTTCCAAATTTCCAGGACTCAGGCAGCATTTCCTCATTCTATGTACTGCACCATTATCCTGCTTAATTCAATGTAACATCATGATGCACTGACCTGACAAAACACCAATTCCTTGCTGCAAATGTATCCAAAGAGCTGCTTGTTTCTTCCTCAGCTGAAAAGATGAGATTCACAGGGCTTATATCCAGTGGGCATTAAAACAAGAATGGTTCCCATACATCCTGCAGTGATTGTCCACTGGATTATTTATGAAATGCTCAGTCAGGTTCATGTTGTTGAAAGATCAGTGTTGATCATTTGTTCTGTTCTGGCTGGTATATCCCTGGTAGTACTCTACTGGATATGTAATGTGCTTTTCACATCTCCAGACTCTTCACATCCCAACTAGCACCTGTGTTCCAACACAATACCATCCTTCACTGCTTTCTGGGACAGTATGACTCCAAAAGAGAAAGCTCAACATGAAATTGAGCTTTGTTGAATGATCACAGTTTGCAGATCATTCAGCTTTATGGATCAAATCTCAGTTCCCAAATGCCATTTCCTTTTGGTGCTAATGCATTTGGCCCTGACTTTGACTGATCAATGGGCCTCTGGTTCTAAGGATCAAAACTGGAGATAATCTCTTTGATTTTTTTTTTATGTTTAAAAAGAAAAGAGAAACATTTCCAACCTGAATTTAAATCTATCCACATATACTTTTATATAGTGCCTATCATTAAGTTAAATACAGAGTAACTGTCAGGAGAGACATTGGGTAATTACGGCCATAATTAATTAACTAAAATGCTTTGGTTTCTGCCAAATAATGAACATGGAAACATTTATACAGAAGCAAAGAAGGAAAAGGAGAGAGAGAAAAAGAATTTCTTGAAATTTATTTCTGAAATAACTTTTTTTTTTAAACTAAATGATTCTCTTTAGGCTACTGAACACAAAGAAATTTAATTAATTGCTATTTATTCCGTAGTTGAGTTTATTTCTCAGTGCTATGGATTTGCCATAGCTGCAGAACAGCTTCAACATCTCTCTAACTAGAACTAAAAGGAGAATTAGATAGAAATTCTATGGCTATCATTCCTGGGGAACTCTTCTTAGAACCCAGACCAGCAATTCTCTATACAATTTAATTTAAGAAATTGGTGGCTCAGCTGTATAAGGTTTAGAATTATTCTATGGCTAGGGAATGTCTGCTACTTATGTACTCATTTTTTTTTCTATTCATAAGTATATAGTTATTGACATCAAAGTACAAAAAATATGGTCATAAAACATTCAAGTTGTTGTAAAGAGCTGATAGGAAAATCAGAGGTAAAAAGTATGTCAGTAGCATCATATAATAAGCTTAACTAATTGTGGAGATGATTGACATCAGAAATATTGACTCTCAATCTTGTGGTCATATCCAGTGGGAGAGCAGTAAGTCATTCTTCGAGGCATGCAAGGCCTAATTCCCCCCTTTTGCTTCCTTTGCTGATTCTTTCTTTGAACTAAACGATCTCATGGCTGTGAGAAATGGAGCCTGTGTTTGGTATAATAAAGACAAATAATCCTAGTGGCCGGTCCTCCCAAACATGAAACACTCCACCATGCCATTTGTGTGGGACGGTTTATAACAAGTAGTCCCAGATCAATGTAGCACTTTTTTCTGCTCAATGAGTGAAAAAAGGGAGGCTTAATGAATGAAGAAAAGCATCACCTTCCAAACTGTTTCACATTATTCTATGCTGACTAAATCACTAATGTCTAAAATCTCCTCTGGTTGACAAAATGAGAAGGAAAAAAAAAAAAAAAAGGAGGACTTGGACCATTACATTTCAGATGAAGGAGTTCAGGTTCACAGATTTCAAAGGAATATGGTAGAGTCAAACAGCACAAACAAGACTGCCTTAAGAATGTTTAATGCTTCGGGCATCTGGGTGACTCAGTTGGTTCAGGGTCCAACTCTTGGTTTCAGCTCAGGTCATGATCTCAGGGTCTTGAGTTCAAGCCCCACATTGGGCTCTGTGCTCAGCACAGAGTCTGCTTGAGGCTCTCTCTCCCTCTCCTTCTGCCCCTCTCCACTGCCCTCTCTTGCTCTCTCTCAAATAAAATAATAAATCTTAAAAAAAATAAAAGAATGTTCAATGCCAAAAACAGAAAACACCCCAAAACAACAAAAAAAATACCTAGTAGTCTGTGGTACTGATTAACCTATTACTAAAGGTTACCCTTTCCTCATTGAGTTGCAATAGATATCTATTTAAGTAAATATATGAAGTTTCTTAGGTTAGACATAAAACTCAGAATGCATGTTCCATAAAAATATTAAAAAATGTGGTTTATCCAAGTTTAACCCTTAATATATATGTTTTATTTTACTGAAGCGTAGTTGACCTACAATGTGTTATTAGTTTATTAGTACACCAACATAGTGATTTGACATCTCTATACATTATGCAATGCTCCCCATGATAATCTTAGTTACTGTCACCACGCAGTTATTACATTATTGCCTGTATTCCCTATGCTATACTTTTCATTCCTATGACTTATTTTTTTTATAACTGGAAGTTTGTACTTTTTTTTTTTTTTTTTTTTTTAGAGAGAGAGGGAGTGGGTAGGGACAGAGGGAGAGAGAAAGATTTTTAAGCATGTACCATACCCAGCATGCAGCCCAAGCTGGGCTTGAACTCACGACCCTGAGATCATGAACTGAACCAAAATCAAGAGTCAGAAGCTTAACCAACTGAGCCTTCCAGGCGCCCCAATGCAAAAGCTTTCTAGTTTGATGTAGTCCCAATAGTTTATTTTTGATTGTGTTTCCTTTGCTTGAGGAGACATATTCAGAAAAATGTTGCTAAGGCCAACATCAAAGAGATTACTGCCTATGCTTTCTTCTAGACGTTTTATGGTTTCACATCTTACATTTAAGTCTTTAATCCATTGAGTTTATTTTTGCATGGGGTTTAAGAAAGTGGTCTGGTTTAATTCTTTGGCATGTAGCTGTTCAGTTTTCCAACATTTATTGAAGAGACTGTCTTTTCCCCCATCGTATATTCTTGCCTCCTTAACTGTAGATTAATTGACTATGGAAGTGTGAGTTTATTTCTGTGCTCTCAACACTGATCCATTGATCTATGTGTCTGTTTTTGTGCCAGTACCATATTGTTTTGATTACTACAGCTTTGTAGTTTATCTTGAAATTGGGGATTCTGATACCTCCAGCTTTGTTCTTCTTTCTCAAGATTGTTTTGGCTATTCAGGGTCTTTCATGGTTCCATATAAATTTTAGGATTATTTGTTCTAGCTTTGTGAAAAATGCTAGTTGTATTTTGATAGAGAATGCACCGAATCTGTAGATTGCTTTGTAGAGTATGGATATTTTAACAATATTAATTTTCCAATCTATGAGAATATCTTGCTATTTTTTTGTGTTGTCTTCAATCTCTTTCATCATTAATAGTTTTCAGAGTACAGGTCTTTTACTTCCTTGGTTAAATTTATTCCTACATATTTTAGAACACTTTTAACTGTGTAGGTCACTGCCACATTTATTATATTTTTTATTCTAACTACATATTTGAGAGGTTTACAGAATAAATATAAATTTCATTTGGGTAGCATAATACTGTATGAGGATTTGAGAGTTATGCTGGAAACAAAGAATGGGAGCCTAAAATGTGGATGAGAGAAAGTAGACGGAATAAACTGGAATTGGAGGGACTGCTTCTTAAGGAAAGTGGCCAGTTGTCCAAATCACATGGTAATGAAACTAGAATCCATCCATTCTGATGTCAATTTTCCAGGGAGTGTGATATGATGGGTGGGGCCCAATAAGTAAACTTCTTAAATGTCAGCAATACTTGAAATCCAAAGGACAGCGTGTTATGGTTCCAGGTTTGGATCTGGGTGGATCTTTGGGTAAGACATGAGGGCAAGAGCTAAACTTCAAGTCTATACTACAGTAAAATGAATTGGTATTTGGATCAAATAAAGATGCACTTGAAAAGTCTGAAGGTACACAGAACTAGTAAGGATGGGAGCTAGTCTGGGATAAGGAATAAGGCATGGACTAAGGTTAGGCAGAACTGTCAGCTTAACAAAACGTGGGTGTCTTGAAGATTATCCTGGGCACAGAGGAAAAACATTTTAGCATAGCAACATCAGTCCAGGTCCAAGACCTGTCAGCATGGTTTGAACTCACTAAGAAACTGGGTGAGCCCGATCCTGAAGGTGACATCTGGATGCTAGAAACAGTATGTGTGGGATGACGGAAACCAAATAGGGCTCAGAGAAGTTACATAAGTGGCCCAAGACCACATAGTAAGTTAATAGGAGATCTGGGTCTGGAATGTGGGTGTCCTAGTTTCATGCTTTTTCCTCTGTCCCACAGTAAATACAAAATGACCCAGCTGAAATAACTACACTGTGGGAAGGCATGCTTCTGTTAGGGTTATTATATTTGTGGATATGTCCAGATCAAATCAAATTTCCTGGCCCCTGGAGATGTTTGCAAACAGAGAGGTTCTAGTGAGACAAGATCTACTTGATTTTGTAATGCAGAGATACACATTTTCCACTCTGGCTGCATATTAGAATCATGTATAGTGTTTTAAAAAATATAAATGATGCCAGAGGACCCCTCTCAAGAAAGGCACACTTAATTGATCTGGGATGGGGCCCAAAGAACTCCTGGCGTAGAGAATCCAGTACCTGTTTCTACTGTTGTCTCCTGGGCTGGAAAAAAAAATGGTCATGTTCTAGGCAAAGATAACTCTTGACCCTGCCATTGATTAGTGTGTGACCCCACATAATCTCTTTGCTTCGATTTCCTTATCTGTGAAATACATGTCCTTACTTATAGGATTATTGTGAGGATCAGAGATAATATAATGGAAACTAAAAAATTATAAATACCATAAAGAACTCTACAGATGCTGTGTTATAAGGTCCCTGCATCTCATACCATGTGAACAGAATCCAACTTTAATGGGAATGTGTTCTGTGTAAAAGCATCTAATGATGACAATTATAGCTGGTTTCTATAAAACCCACAACAATGACAATCATCTTAGAATCAGAATCACGTGGTTTCTTTTTAATACTCTAGGAAGCCATACTTTCACTAATAATAATGTAGTAAAAGCTGGCCAGATGTAAAATGCTATTTTCGAAGATAAATAGTTGAGAAAAAGCCAGTCTTTTTTTGGTGTTCATCTCCCTTATCAACAACCACAAAAATACATGAAGTAAAGGTAAAGCCTGAGGTGATTATATTTTATTTCAAATTCTTTTAAATGCAAATTTGACACAAAAGTGCTCAACCCTTCTGCTTGAGAGATGTGGAAATCAAAGACCTCTATCTCAACAGTGTGAATCTGGGTTGGGTTTGTAGAAGGTGATCAAAGTGGGTGGATCTTAAATCTGGTGCTGCCTTAGAGTCTCTAAAACAATAGATTTGTGGAATCAAAACATCTTTGGGAAGTGGTTGGACACCTATGGCTTTAACATGTTTCCCTGGTTATGCCTCAGCTTCCTGCCCATCACTGGCCAGAAATGAGGTGTGTGAGAGAGAATCACAGATGTAGCTCAGGACTTCTCAAACTGTAATGTGTGTATGAATCACTTGGAGATCTTAATAAAATGTGAATTCTTATTCAGTAGGCTCTGGGTGGAGCCTGAAACTGTCTTTTTAAGAAGCTGCCAGGTGAGGCAGATGCTTCTGGTCCACGGGCCACATTTTGAGTAGCAAGGATATTGGTGATATATAAAAGGAAAGTGAGAACAAAAACCTCCCTTGAGCAGTTCATGAGGAATTCATTGGTGAATAATACAATTTTAGTCAGTGGTAGGAAGACTCTCAAAGTACCTTGGTTCTACTGCTATTTAACGAGAGCTTGGTTAAGCATTATGAATTCCTGGAGCCAAATGACCTTGCAGTTGATGGAAATCAAGGAGAAAATTCTGGATCTCAATAACCTCTATTTCTAATATGAACGGACACCATGCACAACCAGAGCCCATCACAGTGGCTTCTATTGTTTGGTGTTTGTGTTAAGATTTAATAGTAAAATCTATGCAATGACTGAATTCGTATCTATTAACCAAGAGATGACAAAGATGCTACATGTAGTGACTGGTAAAGTACTGGAAATACCTGCTGACTGAAATGCTTTTCAAAATGGATTAATTGTTGCTCATTTCTATGTTACCCTAAGAGGGTCTGACACTGCACAGCTTTTGAAAGAGGACATGCAGCACCCTTTACAATGGATTTCACACCATTACTCAGTATCCCACTGATACAATAAAAGGCTGACTCATTTCCTGCCCTCTGCATGATCTGTTACAATTGAAACTGGGGTACCATATGCTGGGTCTAAAATGCTCAGTATGTCCAGTGGCTCGTGGTGATTCTGCTGGCTTTCAGGTGATACACAGCCTGGAGAAGCAATGAGAGAATCACTGTGGCACAGTTTGCACTGAAAGGTTTTGAGTAATTGGGGAGATTTCATCAGATAATCATTGACTCCATTGCCCCAAACTGATGGCTGTCTGAGATGCTCTCTTACACCCTTCAAGATCCTGTCTGTTTTCTTGCACATCTCCTTGCCTTGCCTGCTTTGCCCACACTGTTACTGAGCACGCAATTTCTAATAAAGCCCATAATGAGAATATTTATTTCCTTGTCTTTCACCATCAAGACTGTCAGGAATGTCAGCATAGCTCAAGAAAATGGATTTCAGAGCTGCTGACTGCTGCCAGCAGAGACAAGCACATTTCAGGGGATGTCTATGAAAAATTTTTAATATATTTCTCTGTGGGAAGGGGAAAGTCTTCAGGTGTCTCACTGTGTAGCAGCATGGCAACACTTCAGGTGCCTTGCCTTTCCCAAAGATACCATTATACCAGGGAGTAGTGGGGCACTTTGTTTCTTAATATGCCTACAAGATTAATTTTTAGAGTTGCTGCCATGGTATGAAAGTTTAATGCTGTGAGGTAGACTGCAGAAGAAATTAGCAAAACCTTCAATTCTTATTTTGATCAGATTTCATCATAGAAAGAGAAAAGTTAGTCTGAGTGAGCTTCACTTTAACCTAAATATACGTCCAGTTAATGGCTTTCTTCATATGAATGACAGAACTTCAATAATGCAAACATACTAGATAAATATGTTTAGTCTTTATTGAGTTACTACCAGGTAATGATACAACTAAAAGGGATCTGAGAGATTTCCTTTCATCTCCTCATTGTATAGGGAAGAAGAGCATGGCATCAAAAATTTGAAAATATTTGCTCAATATCAAATGATGTGAAACAGAGTCAGGACTGGAACTCATGTCCTGGACTCCAAATTTAATGCTTCTGGTACAAACTTTAAGGGAAAAGGGGAGTCTTAAGGAATAAACCCATCTCTCAGAACACAAACTACCAAAATCTAATCTGGATTCTCTACCAGTCTTCAAAAACCAGAACCTCAAATAATTCCGTGTCTTCAGTCTAGACTCAGAGGGGGACCTGCCTCTTTCATCTGTTTTTATATTTGTCATGTCAGAAGTACAAGTCTTTTAGCTATTTTGCTAATTGTTATTTCCTGCTGGAAAGGTTAGCTGGGGCATTAGATGAGAAAGGAAAAGTTACAACTTTAGAATACAGGACAAAAATAAAAGGGTGTTTTCAAATTCTCAGCTTAAAATATATATTTTTCTTTTCATCATGTGATAAGCCAAACAGAAAATTAAGAACAAGGATAGCAGATAGCAAATTCAACTTTAGCCAGAATTCCCAAGAATAGAATTTATCAATCTTGTTACCTCAAGTTTTAAAGGAATCCTAATAAATATCATTATCTATTAAACCTCCACACTACTGAGACCTTTATGGGAAGTCAGATTTGCCTGTCAGTCACCGTTAGTTTTTTTGGCAGATGTTGTCAGTTGCCTATACAGCATGTCTCTATAGTGTCCCTTATTATAAAATTATGATTTTTTTTTCTGGGCTATCAAATTGATATGTATAAAATACTTGATTTTTCAGTCTCTTTTGCCACTGGGGGTGATCAGTGACATGTAATTAAAAGTCCTGGGGCAAAGCTAACCTTTCATAATACAAAGGCAAACTGAGATGGAGACTTTTGACTTTTGTCCTTGACTATTTCTATTTCTTCCTATCTGGACTGCACACTTGGTACCCTAGCCATACCACATGTTAAATCTTCAGAAAAGGATGCGAGAAATGGCTTCTGTCCTGGAAGACATCTTCAAGAAGTGCTATCAGCTTTAGACTACATACCTCTGGAAATGTTTGTGAGAACAACACAAACTCCAGTCTGTTGAAACCTGTGTTAGGTGGGTTTTTAGTTATCTGCAGTCAAATGAATTCCTTATTTATTTTTTTATTTATTTAATGGGAATTAAGGAGGGCACTTGTGATGAACACTGGGTATTGTATGTAAGTGACGAATCACTAAATTTTACACCTGAAACTTAGTTACACTGTATGTTAATTAACTGGAATTTAAATAAAAACTTAGAAAAATAAACACAAATAATTCAAATGGATTCCTAACTGATCCAGTTATTATGAGTCTTTTACAAAGTGATCCTGGATTCTATGGTCAGAGGACTTGGGTTCTGGATCTGATCCTTTCCCAGACCAAACACAAGATGAAATAAAGCAATGTCAGCTTTGAAACTGATCAAGTTGGAGAAAGTACTGGTAGTTTTACCTACATTGCCTTACCAAGCAACAGGATTCTGATCTCAGTGGACTCAGGTGTCTTTTCCCCTTGTGCCAGATAGATAGCAGTGGGGTAGAACATTTGCAGAATTTGATATTTTCCTATCCTAATTATGGGAGGCATTGACAACGATTCTTCCTTGACACAGAGGGACTTTGGGAACCTCTGCAAATGACACTTTTCCTTTAGCTAGTGCCAAGGGGGGTGAAAAATCAGCAAGAAAAATAGCAGCGAGTGAAGTGTGGACATTTCAGTGCATTTAGAGTTTACCTCCTGAATGAGCTGGTGGGCCACACAGTAGTACCATCCCCTGACCTTGACGGACAGACACAGTGCTTCTTGTTCTTGTTTTAAAGTTTTCAAGATCTGTTAAGGGAAATAAAGGGAAAAGGGTTTAAATTAAAAAGGCTTAAGATACTACCGGGGAGTATAAGTGTTTCAAAAGAGGATAGTCTTCTGCTGAAAAACAGCCTTTGTATCATCCAAACCAAGAGAATTCAGTGTAGCCTCTTTTCACATGTTATTGTCTTGTCATCCTTGATTCGTATCTATACTGTAATGGAGCTACTTGCCACATGTGTCTAGTTAGATTTAAAACATATAAAATTAAATAAAATGTACATTTCAGTTCCTGAGCCATACTAGCTACATTTTATGTTCAACAGCCACGTGTAAGCTAGTGGTTAGCGTACTGGACAGCAGAAAAATAGAAAATTTACATCACTGAAGACAGTCTTATTGGACAGTACATATCTAAAGGAAAAAACCAAGGTTTATTGATGTTAAGTGACTTCACCAACATCTTTTTGTAATTAAATATCATTATCAGGATGTAAATTCATGTTATCTAATCCTCAATTCTATTCATTTCACAAACCATTCATTATATACAACTACATGTATCGCTCCATAAGTACCTGGACTATGACTCTGTTTGTGCACACACACGCATTATATACAATGTATAAACAGACATACGCACATATACATAATTGTTTCAAAGTTCTTGTATAGTTTTAAAAATTTATAAGGTATTGTCCAAGGTTCCGTTTGGAAAAAAAAAAAAGTTCCCTTCTGTCAAGGAGGTCAAGTCTGGTTAGAAAGATAAGACATTACAACCCAAAGATCACAGTTTGAGTCAGTGAATAAGCAGTTGCCAATAAAAATGAGTTAATGTAAAAAATATGTCTAATAAAGTGACAGACATATCACTGTTTAAAAAAAATGGTTTTTCTTCCATCCTCCTAAAAGTAAATCCTCTCAACAAGAAGTATTTTAAGTACCATTTCATTTTTTGTTGTCTAAAACATCTGATTTAATAACCTCTTATCAGATTTGAGGGTTATTCCAAGCCAAGTATGTTCTGCAGGGTTGCAAGGCCATCTAGATGTGCACACTGGAGTTCATGGACATTTACTGACTATTTCCTCCATGCTGGCCATTTTGGTAAGCATTTTATAGCAAGTATCTGAAGTGATACTAACAACAATTATATGAGTTAATTACCATTAATGTCTCCATTTTATAGGCTAGAAAGGAGAGGCACCATGAGGTTTGTTAAAGGCTACATTAATGAGTGATGAAGCTAGGGGGAGAAAGCAGACAGCCTTCCTGCGGTTACAAAAGGGGATGTTTCTACAGTCATGCTTGACTTTAAGAAGAGGTCAGGATATTAAAAAATTTAGACACATACATATCTTCATTACCAACTTCTGGAATTACACAAATTTTAAGATCATACATTATTATTTTCATCAACTGAGTACTTATAAAAATTTCATTAAACATCATTTGTCAGCTCAGGATACAAACATTGTATCCTCTATAGTTTCCACCCTGTAGGGATCCAAGAGTGTAGTGGGCATGACTGACAGGTAACACCTCATCATGGGAAGCCAAAGACTGTCAGAGTTGAGTCATGAAACAGGGCACCTGGAGGACATGTACATATTCAGCACAATATAAAAAAGAACTATAACTTGAATTACATTTCTGCTGCAATACAATTCTTTTAATCCAAGGAGCATAAGGTGAGACTAAGACATGATATTTTCTTTCAAGGAAATGGCTCTTCAAAAGAGATTCAATGAGAGATTTAAAAAAACTTTATTGTAGAAAATGGTTTAATATTATAAACCATTATCCCTAAATGTGACAGTGAATCACTCTGAATTGTCACTTCTGCATATAGGTTCTTAGAATACATCATCTAAGTTTTTGCAAAAACATCCCATCCAATCTTCAGAGATGCATGAAAAAGTAAGGGCTAATAGATAATAGAGATCAAGTCCTATCTAGGCAAAATGCACCATGGTTATGACTAGAGAAGGGGCATTACGAGATGGGAAAGAAAATGAGAAACACATGCAATGATTTTTAACCATCCTTATTGAGTTTAAAAAACTAGATTCCTGTTTCTTCCTTTTTGGTTTATGAACTCATGCAGTTCTACAAGGATTGGGCAGTCAGAATAAATCACATTAGCCTGGTATTTGAGAAAATATTTAGACATATTTCTTAGTAGTTAGTTGAAATAAATTCCACATGGCAAACCCTATTTACACAGTGAATAAAAAGACTGCATTTAGACAGATTGGACTTTGAAATCAACTCTGCCATATATTAGGCATGTTGCTGACCTTGGGCAAGTCTTCATTTTCTCATAAATAAATGTGAATAAATGTGCTTTGTTTTAAAGTAAGAGTCATGGGTAACAATTAAATAAGATAATACTTGAAAAGCACAAGGCCAAACACAAAGCCTGTCATGCCACAAGTTTGGTGTTTGGTATATGTTTGTTCTGTCCACTGAAGAACATTATAATACAGTGGCAAATCCTAACCCAATCATTCTATTTATGAGAGTGTTCCAAAGAGTAAAATGAATTTAGAGAGAATTCTAGAGAGCTATAGATCCTAAACAAAGGACACTATATTTATGCACATATTTAAGGAAAAAATGCATGTCCAAAACTGGTCTTTTTGGATATAACTATCCATCCAGATCACAATTACTAGCAGCATGGTAATTGTAGAAATCAAAGAACTATGTGTGTGAATGGTGTTTTTTGAAGCTTGTATACTCATGGCTCAGGCCTTTCTCAGCAAATTCCCACATATATTATTTTTCTAAGAGTCATTTTATCTCTAAAGCCTTGGTAGTAGGTAATGATGGCTAGCAACAGACCTTACAAGATTGTTAGAATATATTATAGATAATGCTCTATTACCATGACCATTGCTCTAATAGTAATAATAGCATCTTCCTGCAAAATGCATTGAGGTCATACCATGTGCGAAGCACTTTTCATATAGATCTCATTTAATTCCATCATAGGTTAAATTCCCAACTAAAAGGTGATAGAAGTGAAGCTCAGAGACGTTTAGTATCATCTTCACCCACCTAGGAAGTGGTCAGAAAAATACAAATTCCTGTCTCCCTCCAAAGCTATTGTTTTCAAACACCAGAAGCTATGGCTTCCCCACTGATTTAGTGAAGCCAGTGAAAAAAGAGCATTCAAACTAGTTACTCAACATCTTAGAGACAAAAAAAAAAAAAAAAAAAAAGAAGTTTGAATGAATATTAAGCTCTTTAGTGAATGTGTAAGAAAATCCACATTTCAATGCACAAAGCAATGAGTAGGTACATTTGATTCCAAATCTTCTATTCCTTTGCTTTTCCTTGTGGGTGAGTACTCAATGTAGGATTTTAAACATTAGGTGAAAAGGATGAAATTGAACAAGGAGAAAACAATCAGAGGCAACTCTATTAAGAAGCATGATTGTTGCGTTTTCAGGAAGGTACCTGAACAATGCAGTCAGTTACAAAAGAAATGGCTGAATAAATGTTGTATACGTATGATGAGGAATTAATATCCATGTATTGTGGCTTTTCAAAACAATTTGTTTTTCCAGCTCTGTATATGGTTCATTGACATGTGATTCCTAGACTTTTAAAAAATAAATGGCTATACTTTCTGGTGTTGATTTCATTCGCCAGCGTTTTATATAAATTTTTCCAGAAATCATATGCCAAGGGATGCACAATTTTGTGGCAGATGTGTTTTCATACCATATTTTTCTGCTGAAACAATTGTCCTTTATTCTGCTATGGAATGTAATATCAGCATTTCATTTTTAAATGAGATTAGAAAATATGCTATAGTATTTGGAAAGTGTATTGAGTGCATGGAGGAAATGATTTAGCATTTAAATTCCCGGGGGAGTAAAAGTATACAAAGGTCTTAAAGCTGCAATATGTGATAAATAATAAAAAGCCTTAATATATGAGAATACTTAGAATTCAGACTGCAGAGTAAATCAGAGTGAGGGGAAAAATCTCCACATATTTCCTGTCTGTGAAGTTATTAAATGTTTAGAGGAAAGGAAGAGATACCCTACAATAAATACCTGGATGTACTCTAGAGAAAATAAAATCAAGAAGGCCCAAGATTTTTTTTTGAGAAATAACAGTAAGTAAGAAAGAGTAACTTATTTAGGCCATCATTAAGGGACTACCCATTGAACAAGGAAGAGCTAAAGCCATTCATAGGGTGGGACAAGCCAGAGTATAAGAAGTTTAGTTTTAAAATGGCAAGAGGCTAATGAGATCACAACACACATCATGGTTTGTTAAGAATCTACAAAGAGGTAGGAGAAAAGGAAAGAGGAGGAATGAAACAGTAAACTATGCAAATAATGCACGTATTTTTAATACATGTATTATTCACTACAAGTCAAAAAAAAAAAACCAATTCACTTTTATTCTGATTTGGGTAGGCGTGGATCCTATTAATTCTTATAGAGTGGCCTTAGAACAAGAAATTTCCATCACCAGTTTCCTTTGTTATTGCTCCCTCCAATTTTGAAAGTAGCAATCAATAAGGAAATCAATATCAGCTTGGAAAAATGGTCAAGCAATACATTTGTTATGAATACAATTTCCATAATGATGATTGCACCATTTATTTTTTTAAAAGAGGTATTTTTGGAGCATAACTTTAAAAACTGATTATCATGCAGCATGTTTAAAATTATGTCTTGACTCTCTGCCATTTGTTCCCTGAGTGTATGCATTTGTGGATGCACATTTGCATGGTTTCTTGAATTCTAGAGACTCCTACTGAAAACAAGTCTAAATTTATAAAACCTTAGGAATTGCAAAGCCACATCTTTTACATTCTTTCCACTCAGGAAGAAACAAGAAACCATTAGTGAAACTGGCATGGTTGACTGGGTTTCCCAGTAAGAATATATAGCAAGAGGAAGAACTGGATAATGGTTTAACATTGTAGTCAGAAGGACCTAAGTACATATCTGGTACTCTTACTTTCTAGCTGTATGATGGTGGTATGTGAGTTGTTTAATCTCCTAGAACTTCAGTTTCTTCAACTCTAATATTAGGATATTAGAGATCTCAGAGAGCTCTTTAAAGATGAAGATCATGCATATGAAGCATCTACATACTGTCTGATCCAAAGTCAGTAGCCTATAAATGTTAGCATTATCATTATCATTTCTCGCCATCAAAGGAAACTGCACAGAAAGTGACTTACTGGGGGAAAGCCTGTGAGTCCAAACTTCCACCAGGTAAGGTAACATTAGAGTGGTCAAATCAATTGTACCATGGCAAAAAAAATGCAATAAGGCTTGAAACAGATCTTCTTTTGCTAATCTTAATTGTTTTTTTAAGTCTAGACAGGAGCTGAAGTAGGCAAGCTACCTTATCCTTTCCAGTGCATGGACTGTATTCTTTATATGACTTACAATTAAGATACACTCACATACAATGGATTCAGAAAATTTTCCTTAAGAACTTTTTCTTATGATGATATGACCTGAGGAAGTTTGTATTACTTTAATGTAAAAGTGGAAAATATTTTCATAAAACAATAAAAACTGATGGTTGTTTATCTTCTACAATGGATGCAAACATGATGTTTGAAACAGAGATAAATGATGAAACATTATATTATTTACTGATTATATAAATTTACTCATTGAACTTAAAGTTTTGGAAGTTCACATTGTACACCAGATGGAAATCGAATGGATATAAATGGAAATTGAAATGTATGTATATATGATTACAAAATACTGATAGATACGCTTGTCGGTATCTTGCTTTTCCTTATGCTGTTAACTTTCCCATTTGTTTATCCAATCTTCAGCAAATATTTTTTGAGTTCCTCTTTTATTCCAAGTATCGATGTCAGCTATCTTATTTCTCTAACAACTAAGTAAAACAAAAGAAAAACATATGTCTATGCTAAATACCTGATATTAAATATCCCAATTTGTTGGCAGTCTTAAGTAAGGGACCAAAATCTGATTCTAGGTGGCAGTCTGACATTGAAAAGTAAAGCAAATCTCTTTCCTGGAGATCTTTGTACAGATAAAAAGGGCTTTATTAATATTTCTAAGTTAATGTATACTCAATTTACAAATGACTCATTCATAGAACTGGCCTATGACCTTGTTCTTTCACAGTCCTAAGGCTGCTACTATGGACATCCCTATGAAAATTCTTAGAGCACTTATTTCCAAGTACAAAGGAAGAGCCTGTGGGAGCTCTCCCAGGTACTGATTATGGCCACACACTGTTCTCCCACCGAATGCCTGAATTTTTTTCTTACCCTCTTTAGTCATGCCAGATGAAAACTCTACAATTTAGGGATTACTTTGGAATTACAGAAATTACATTTTAAAACCATAAATGGCTGTAAATGCATTACCTTGCGAGTAGTCATTTACAGTGAAGAGTGAATTAATCCAATCAGATTGCTTCCTCTTAGTAAGTAAATAAGAGCAGTAGGGATTCTTTGAATGGGAGTTTTGATTAACCAAAAAAAAAAAAAAAAGAAACAAACAAAAGAAAATGTTATCTATGAAGTAATGGGGAGGGTAAAATAGGGCTGAGAAAGCTCAAGAAGAAATTAATGACCTAAAAAATACGATGAGGAAAGGTGTGTAGAGATTGTCAAAGACAAATCTGCCTGGGGTCAGCAATCTTGCATTTTGGAAAAGAAGAGATTATGCTCCTCTTTCTCTTGCACAATATTACTACATCATTTTTTTGTTTCCAGCAACAAAACCTAGACAAGAACTTAAAATGTGTATATGTGGACTGCTTGGGAAATTAATCACTTTTGTAAATACTAATTCATTAGCAAACAACACCACCACCATCACAATGGAATGTCAATTTTAACTAGCTTCCATAAAGAACTCAATTTCTCACTTTCCACATGTTCATTCATTTAATCCTTGCAGCAACTCTATAAAGTATTATTACTAATCCCATTTTATACAAAGAAAAAGTTAACACTCAAGATCAAAGATATAGTATAAGGAAGAGAACGAATTATAATCCAGGTTTACCTAATCCAGAAGTGTATATACTTAGGCTCTTTTTACATAGAATTAAATTTTAAAAATCAAACCATACTTGTTGATTGTCTGGTTGACTGTTTGAAACTTTTGCTTTTTTACCCCTCTACTATTATTTTCTTGACTTTTCGAGAAAATAAAGGTTGCTTTGCTGCCCTTTGCTCGGCGGGCGAATGACTCTCTTGGTAGCTCTTTTTATTTTTCATATTAGTTTTTTTCTCTTTCTTCATTTTTTTGGCGTATTCTATTTTATCTAGACCTTTGTGTTACTTAATAAGTCAAAGAACAACTCGATTTAAAATGTTTGAGTTTCTCCGTGTGTTCCATCAAAACCTGAATCTATCTAACTCACAAGGTTACTGTGATTAGTGTGATATGGCAACATAAATAATGTTGTTCTCCTTTGGAGACAGGTGCTTTAAAATACAAGCTATTATTACCAGCATTTTTCTCTACAGGAGCTCATCTCTTTTCGCATATCATCCTGACTCAGGAGTGTTAATGGTTAGGCAGCTGCATTCCCTATCTTTGGTTTCATGTTTACACAACACAAACAGAAACAAAGGTTTCAGAAAAGCATTTGGCCTAGTAAATTTTAGAATAAAATATGAAATATTCACTGTATTCTACAAAGGCACTTTCATATCCGGTCCCTGCCTATGTACCCAGTGCCATTTCCTGTTATTTTCCACCTTCTTTATTTAAACCATAATGAACATGTTTTGCTTTCTGTTCTTCAAACACTTTAAGGCTAATCCTTTTTTAAGACCTTTGAACTTGCTGTTCCCTTTGTTTGGAATGCACTTGACTCATCTTTTGGCTCATCGTTCCCATCCCTCAGGACTCAGCTCAAATATCACCTCCTCAGAGTAGCCTTTTCTGAGGGTTTATCTCAAGTAGACCACCACCTGGCTCCTCTCACTTTCCATCACATCACCTCTTTATGATGTCTTACATAGCAATCATCGCCAGCATCTGCAAATGACTTTGTTTGCTTATATGCTATTTGGTTTATTGTCTCCCCTTCCTCTTTCCCCCCCACCCAAGATAAAGGCTCACTGGGGCACAAATTTTTTCAGTCTTTATCAATATGTAGCACAGTGCTCCAAGCAGTGTTTGATACATAGTAGGTACTTAATTAGTATTTGTTGAGCATTGCTCTCCCTCCTGTTTCACACACTGAGTCAGCAAGACATTTTGGTCTACCATGAACTGACTTCTATTTGTCCACATGACACATTGTTTCCCAACATCTTGGCTACAAAAGACCTTTGGGTGCTGGATCTTGCCAGGGATGCTCTGGAAGGTAACTTTAAAAAAAAGGCGTCTAATCAAAGGAGTCGAGCCACCTACCACACCTAAATGTGAAAGCTTAGAGATACACTAAGACTGAAATACAATCCGGGTATGAAATACATTTGCTGCTTGGTACAAGAAATACCCTCCCATCTGCTGACCTCCGAGGCTCAGGAAATGCCCGAGATGATGAAAACATCAAACAACATCATGCAAATTGTATGGGTCTGTTATTTGTGATCAGGGCTATCAGCTAGTCAGTGATATATCATACAATTATCTGTTTTTCATCTACTGTGAGAATTCTGTAATTTGATAGACTTATGATCATTATAGTTTTGACAGAAAGAAACATGATTCTTCATTTTGTACTTTTACTTCATAGCCTTTTCTTCTCCCTTCTGAAAATTAAAATTAGCAAGTTGTGATTCATTGTAACAGTCTTCTTAATAAACGGGCAACCCTAGAGGGCAAATCAAATATATTCAAGTAACACTAAAATAAATATCCTCTGAAGAAATGCTGAAAAGGCACGTATCAGGAGGCCATTGTAAAGTCAGTAATCTATAGGAAAAACCTTGGGAAGATATTACTAAATGGAGATATATGGCCACAGATCATGATCAAACCCTAGAGACCACAAATCTACCAGCCACACAATTGGTCATGAAACACTGTGCTTTAAAGTAAAAGAAATCTTTTCATCTCAAACTTTTTCTTTCCATTTCTTTTGTTTTGTTAACCTTTCAGGGATACAAGCCTGAGCAATGAATTCACCTTCAACTTTGTCTAGTGCTGAGTGGAAGTGGGTATATCTCTAAGGAAGAGGGGCAGTTTCTCACTCCCTATTCAGAAATGAAACTAGGTAGGTGCTCATATATTTAAATGTTCTCTTATTTCTATCCAAGAAAGTAGGCATATTTCCCAAGGAGCTTGGGAAGAAATCACACTGACTGTTAACTTTAAAGGGAGAGGCATACTTTATCAGTTTTTCCTGACACTCAATGCTCTGCAATAAAGTTTTGTTTTAAAAGCAAATCGAAGAGTCCTCACTACATACTTAGTTTAGGATTTTTAACACAATAAAACAGGGAATGGTGACTCATACAGAAAAATGCCAGTCTTCATATATTCACTGCTCCTGAGAAATTGGACATGCTTTGCCATATAGTTACTCTGGGGAAATCAAAGCTATTGGAAGTAACAGGTTTGTTTAATCACTGGCTCAAAGAGTGTACTTCTCTGCCCTTTTCCTCTCTGTTCTTTGAGTATAAAACATATCTTGGGATACTGGATGCTGAATTAGCTGTATCTAGTATACTACTTAAAAAAAAGTTAAGGGCATAAAAAAAAAAGTTCTGTATATAAATGAAATCCCCAGATGAAGAACAGCTGTTATTTATGTTGAATTTAAGTTGCTTTGGCAACTTCAACCATATATTTTTATCTCATTACAGTTTTGAAAATATAACCATCATCAAATATACATGTAAGCTATGTGTTTATTCATCATCTATTTACACTTTGCTATGGATGCTGTTTCACTGTTCTTATTTTCAGAGAGAAATCAGAGATAAGGCTGCAGTGTGGTAAACATGTCGATTTTTAGAAATGCCATCACTCAGGCCTCTTGCTTTTAAGTGCACCGTTAAGGGAGATGAAAACTAATACAGGTTCAATCCATACCTATAATATGCTTATGATGAGCACTTATATGTCAGCTACTATTATGGGCACAAGGGATGTATTATTGAACAACAAAACAAAACAAAATTCTCCTCTCAAAGAGGCTAAAGTGGACAAAATGACCATAAGCGAAATAAATAAATCACACTTAGTGTCTGGTCATAAGGGCTATTGGAACATAAGTTAGGAAAACATAGGAAAAAAATAGGATAAGGAATCTTGGTATGAACTTTTAAAAGGGGAAGATCATGTAAAAGTAGAATCTTTTTACTTCCCTTCCTACTTCCAAATGTGGAGGAATAAATCACTCTCCTTCTGCCAACAAAGCTCTTGGCCTCCACAGAGAATGCAAGAAGGGTGCAAAGTAGTGCAGAGTGACACAGCAGTCTTGATTTAGTTTTGTACTTTCTTATTTATAACTGAAGTTGAAGTCACCTTAATTCAGGTAACATCTGAGAAGCCTAATAAATATTTTTATTTTGTATCTTAAAGTTTGATGCAGTTCCCAGCAAAAACAAACATAAAACTTGAAATGACTCTAAATAACTGAAGAAATGGCAAAAAGTAATGAGCAGACATACTAAATATATCCTGATTTCCTAAAGGAAGACAATCACCAAACCAGTACTATGATAATTTATGTGCTGCTTTAGACAATGTTACTGTTTTCTGTCTCAGAAATCCTACAGAGCCAGAGAATTTCAGAGCTGGAAGATCTTAATGCCTTAGTGTGTTTGGGTTGCTCTAAGAAATACACACAGACTGGGTGCCTCAAACAACAAACACTGATTTCTCACAGTTCTGAGGACTGAGAAGTCCAAGATTAAGGTGCTGGCAGAGCCGGTGTCTGCTGAAGTTCTGCTTCCTGATTCGCAAATGGCTGTCCCCTCACTGTATCCTTCCATGGTGGAGAATGGAAAGAGAGGAAGCTCTCTCTGTCTCTTCTTATACAGGTACTAATCTCATTCATGAGGGCTCCACCCTCCTGACCTAAACACCTCCCAAAGCCTCCACCTCTTAATGCTATCACATTAGGGGGTTAGGATTTCAACATACAAATTTTGGAGAGACACAAACATTTAGTCCATAACACCATCCTTTATTCAATCTGAGCTCCTTCCCTCATCCTTCTTTTTCCCCATAAATGTTATTTATGGTGTCATATGTGATAGATGGTGTGGAGAACAGGAAGGTAAATCAAACATGGACCCTGACCTCAGGAAGTTTACAATCTACATTAGACAGGCACATAAGTAACTCCATCGCAAGGTGTAAAGGAGGTAATCAATGCTGTAGAGCAGTAGAGAGAAAGTGCTATGGGAGATGAAAGGAAGTACTTTTTGTTGGGGGTACAGCATCCACTCAACATTCCATTTGCACAGATGATGAATCAAAGTGTACGGGAACCAAGGCACTTGGATCTTGGGTTTAATTTATGTCAGCACCCATGACTTGGTTCCTCTCCTTCCCCATTGCAGGTCTGTTCATTCTCCCCACTTTCTTTAATGCAGGTCAATGCACACAGGCAGTGCAAGGCACCGCCTCATTCTACTGAAAGGTGACACTGGGTTCTTATGAGAGCTTTAGCATCAAGCACGTTCTGTTGCTCAAACCCAGACTGTGTCAGCCATTGAAATTCCTGGTACTCTTGTTTTCAAAGTACATGACACAAGCTCATCTCCAGCTACCGCCTCATCTTGACTGTCAGCACTGGCCTGTCATCTTTCCGTCTTTGCAGTGTTACTCTTGAGGTCATTTTCCATTCCTATGTCTCTGCCTCATAACTTATCTGCTGGAGTTTCCAGAAGAATCCAACATGACCCCTGTTGCTCTTCTGAAGCAAGAAATTCTATACATCAAATCTCACTGTGACACTCAAATTTCCACAGACTTCTTTAAACACTGTAGATGAAGCCAACATTATCAGGATGCTTACAGAACAGGGCAAAGGATAGAGACATTTGTAAATGTCCCTGAAATGTGTGTGTACTTGGGTAAATAAGTTAATGAAGGTATTTTGGATCTTTGCTGAGGCATCCTGGGACCCAAGGGAGGAGAGCAGTGCTCACATCCTTCTTCCTAAGTTGGAATTTTGGTACTAATTCAGAGGTGGTTCTGGGTTGCATTAGTAATAACAGCACATAGAGCTAAGATTTATTCAGTGCTTACTATGTGCCAGACACTAATCTGTTTTTCAGGTATTAAGTCATTTAATCCTCTTAACAATATCATGAGGTGGGTACCAAAATAGTCTCTTTTATATACGAGGAAACCAAGACCCAGAAAAGTGAAACAATTTGCTTAATTTCACGTTGGTAGTAAATAATGCCCAAATTTTAACCCAGGTTGTCTAGTTCCAGATAACCTGGTGTATTTCTTTATTTTATATTTGTTGTTGTGTGACATATTAAGCATATAAAGGTAAACGTATAATGATTTTGTAGAGGCTACAGAATAATACAATGCACACCTGTGAATTTAACAGCCAGATTTACAGATAGAGCACTGCCAGTAACGTTAAAGCCCCTGTGCATTCCTCCAGGATTACACTCTTCACACTAATTATTTTGCTTATCATCCTGTGTCTTTTCTTATGGTTTTATCAGATATATATATATATTCCTCAATAATGTATTTAGTCTTGAAAGTAATATGTACTTTATGAAAATGGAATTGTAGTATGTATTCCTCTGAGACTTGCCATTTTTGCTTAACATTATTTCTTTGAGAGTCGACTTTGATGAGTTTGGCTGTGGTTCATTTCATTGTAGTTTAATACTTCTTTGTAGGAATTTACCTGTTTACACATCCTTCCCACTGTCCACAAACAGTTGTTTTTTTTTTTTCCTATTTATTTGCTATTACAAACTAATCTGCTATGAAAGTATGTTTTCTGGTCACATTTTCAGAAGTTTCTCTGGCCTAAAATACATGTAACTAAGGGTATAAAAAAAAGTTCAGATTTACTAGTTCAGAAGAGAGTTACACAATCTATTTTCCAAAGCGGTTGGGACAATTTTCAATCCTGTCAGCCTAAATGAGAATTCCTGCTGTTCCTCACCAACACTTAGTATTTTAATTTTTGCAAATACGGTGCATGAAATGGTAATTTATTACTTCTAAATTGCATTTCTTTGGTTACTAATAAAGTTGTTTTTTTCCCCATATGTTTATGGGGCACTTGCACATCCTTATTCTTAAAATATTAGTTCATGTAATTTACCTGGTCATCTATTGGATTTTTGTCTGTTTCTTACAGACTCGCTGGATTTCTTTGGGCCTCTTTCTTGGTCAGTTATATTTTTACAGATATCTTCTCTGCATATATGACTTTTCTCCCCATTCTCTTCCTGACATTTTTTGATGAATGGAAGTCCTGTGTATATACCCATCTTTTCTTTATGGCTAACATTCTTAGTTTCTTATTTAAAAAACTCTTTCTTATCCCTAAGCCATAAAAGTATTCTCCTATATTTTTTCTTAAAGTATGCTTTTAATTACTAAAGTATTAAAGTTCTGTTACTCTCATTTGAGTCTATGTCTTGCCCCTGCCACAGCACCACACCACTGGGTATCAGTAATCAATTCTCATCATTGGTGGTACTCATGTTGTGTGTTATAGTTATGTTCTGTAAAACTGCTGCAAACACTGAATTAGCAAATACTGAACAACTGTTCCTAGGGGAAATACATGGTTAGGTTTCTCCACCTCTTGAGTCACAACATTTTTATCAACCGATCAATACATAACCTTGTTCTATGTGTGTTTCTGTTTAAATACACTTTACTGTATAACGTTGATTTATCAACACTAACTTATACCCAACAGCACTCTAACTCATGCCTGAATGAAGCTTATCTAACACACATACTTTTTTCCATAAGGCACATCATAGGCTTCCAGCACTTAGGAATACTAGACTTCACTCCAGGATTACATTTTGGGCCATTTTAAACAACGAAATTACCAAAAAAGAACACAAGAATGCAAAAAAAACCAAAAACAAAAACATGGCAATAAGGAGATTGCCAAGAGGACATTTGTTTATACTATGAGAGCTGAAACAAGAAGGTAGAACATCACCTTGTTCAACTTCATCAGAGAAAGTACATAGAAAGACTAAAATATTTTGCTGTTCTGCACATGTTCATGGAAGACCATAAAGTTGCTGAAAAGGCTGATTTGGGGGTTATTGATACATTTCAGAGATCCTCAATCTACACCCAGCATCTAGCTCCAGCCTGGGCACTGTGCTGGCATTCAGTAAATGTCATTGTTAAATATTCTGTATTGTACACAGAACTTAAATACAAGTGATATAAAAAAATTTATTCCCTAGACCATGCTTCAGGTAAAATATTATTATTATTATTATTATGAAGAAGAAGAAGAAGAAGAAAATGACAGTAATAATAGTAATAGTTTAGTAATAACAACAACAACAACAAAACTGTTAGACATAGTAGTAACAATAGTAGCAACTAGACCAATGATATGTTTCCTTATATTTTTATAGTACTTTGAAAAACTGCTCTATTTCTGTTGAGTTTTTATGAATTCTGGGACCATCTTAATTATTGAAGGCACATGAACTACATACTCAAATGAATGTAGTTCTTCAACATGGACTCCTTGAGGTATGCATTTTTTCCCATTTTTTTATTGTGGTAAAACACATGACATAAAATTTCCCATCTTACATATTCTTAAGTGTACAGTTCAGTGGTATTTAATAAATTATTAATGTTGTGCTAACATCACTACCATCCATTTCCATAACTCTTTTCGTCTGGTGAAACTGAAATTCTATACCTGTTAAACAATAATCTCCCATTCCCCACTTCTCCTGCCCATAGCCTCTGGCAACCACCATTCTACTTTCTGTCTCTATGAATTTGTATAGTCCTTATTTCTAAAAATTAAAAGAGAAATTACTCATAATAATACATCTGATTATGAAAACATCTCTGCGAAGTAGACAGTGATGTCATTAAGTACTGACTGCAGGGTATAGAAGGCAACGTTTGAAATTCAGAAAAGTTAAGAGATTTGTTCAAAGTTGAACCTTTAATAAGTAAATGATATGGTTGTTTCCATATCTTGACTATTGTGAATAATACTCCAATAAACATGGGAATGCACATATCAATTTTAGGTTCTATTTTCATTCCCTAAGTGTCTGTCAACAGATGAATAAAGAAAGATATGATACATATCTGTATGTGTACATATACACAATGGAATATTACTCAGTCATGAGAAAGAAGGAAATTCTGCCATGTATGACAACATGGATGAAACTTGAAGCATTATGCTAAATGAAATAAGTAAGAGAAAGACAAATACTATTTGATATCACACATATTTGGAACCTAGAAAGACCAAAGTCATAGAAACAGATGAGGATGGTGGTTACCAGGGGCCGGAAGGCCGGGGAAATAGGGAGATGTTGGTTAAAGGGTATAAACTTCCAGTTTTAAGACAAGCAAGTTCTGGGGATCTGATAAACAGCATGGTGATTACAGTTAGCAATAATGTATCATATTGTTGAAAGCTGCTAAGAGAGTAGATCTTAAACGTTCTCATTGCAAAAAAAATGGTAATCATGTGATGGGATCAAGGTGTTAGCTAAAGATATGGTAGTCATCATTTTGCTATATATAAGGGTATCAAATCAATACACTGACACCTTAAACTTACACAGTGTTATGCCAATTATATCTCAATAAAGCTGAAAAAAAATAAGTACATGATCTGAGCCTAGAATCCCAAACACTTTTGGTGGAGACTGCAAACTCCTTGAGGGCAAGAGTGCCATCTCACACTTCCTAGGTTCCCCAAACCTATCTCACTGTCCTGATGAGTGGACATGCATGAAATGTCTTCTTAACCATGATGATGATGAAAGCAATGTTTTTTGATTGAAGAGCAGAACCATAGAATTTTAAAATAGAGACGCACTTTTTTTTTTAATGCTCTTTCTTCTCTGAAGAAGGTCTTTATCATTTTACCAAAATTCATGAAAGGGAACAAAAATTACCTTTTGAAATTGACATGCTGTGCCTAGAGTGATATATGAGGCTACGAAAATTCAACAACCCAGTTCAGCTGTATTATTAATATTGCTCTTCCTGATTAGTGTTAATTGGAATATTTTAATTGATGCAATGTTTTACTGCCTTCACAGCTTGAATGACTTGAAGTGCAGAGAACAATTTTTCAATAATAAAAGCTAACAAAAACTACCCTGATCTTACTAAATTCTGTATGAATATATTGTGACAAACAGACATCACAAATTCATTGTAGTAGAAAATGGGATAGATATGATACTCGTTTATTCAATTCTTTTAACATATGTTTACGAAGTGCCTAATATTGGTCAGACCCTGTTTTAGGGGCTTGGGACACAACAATAAATGAATCAGACAAATATCCCTGCCATTGCAGAACTTAACATCCGGCCAGGTGAGGTAGGAAAATAAAAAACATAATAAATTTTAATTACAAAGTATGTGAGAAGGGAGTGAAGCTGTGGGAGATGCAAAAATAAAGCATGGTAAGAGAGACTGGGAGAGCTGGACGGACAACTGCAATTTTAGATGATGGGCTCAGGGTAAGTCTGAGGAGTTTGGTGATATTAGAGCACAGACTTGATGGAGGTAAAAGATTCGACCAGGTGAGTGCTTAGGGGAAACCATTCTATAAGGGACACCAGGAGCCCATTTTAACTGGAGTGGAACGAATGAGGAAGAGAGCAGTTAAGAGATGGAGTCAAGGAGGTCTTGGGGCCGGGTGAATGAGTGACCGACTGTTTAGGGCCTTGCGGACCCCTGCAAAGTCCTTGGCTCCTATTCTGAGTGTAAGTGGAGACATTACAGGTTTTTGAGCAGAAGAGTGACATAGTTTGATTTAAGGTTTTGTGGTTATTCAACTCAGTTCTGTTCAACCGGAATGATTGCCCATTACATGCCTGGTGGAATGCTAAGAAAGAAAAGATGCAAAGATAAATTAAGACAAGCCACTGCTTCGAAGAGTTCCCCATCTTGTAGGGAGATGTGGACAATTACCTGATTCAAAACAGACAATGGCAAGAGCTTGAGCACATGTGTAAACAAAGTGCTTATGGGAATATAAAGGAGAAAGCAAAATAGTTTTCCTGCAGGAAAAAAATATAATAGTATATAACATGCAGTCGTGGTGTCAAAAAAATAAGATTTCAAGAGGAGAAAAAAGAGAGGAAAGAATGCCAGGACCAGAGTGTAAAAACGAATAAAGGAAACTTCATTCCAAATGGAGTCAAGAAGCAATGAACAGGGAGCTCTCAGGCACTACTACCGTTGCACCTTGCATAGTTCAGCAGAAAGAAATAAGATTTCCTTTCTGCTCAGCAGCAGCAAGATGCTCTCTCTCACCTGCAGCCAATGAGAAATGGCTACCACTTTGATTGCCTGCAGCCAATGAAAAGCTGCCAACACTCTGAACTTTCATATTTCTCCAGTGAACTTTTGTTCAAAACAACCCCACCCAACTTCCACCTTTCCTTCATAAAAGGATGCTTTTTTCCTTTGTTCTCTGGATTTGCCTATGGTTCACTGCAGTTTGCCTCCTGATTGTGATTCCTCTTCTATTCCTGAATAAACTCATGTGCTGCTTGATAACCTCTCTTGCTTAATTTTTAAGGCTAACAAGGGACAGCAAACACAAAAATCAAGAGGCATTAAAAACATGTAGTGTGTTCACCAAATGGCCAACAGGTGTCTGCACGAAAATAAGAGACATAAAACTAGAAAGGTGGATAAGGGTCATCCTGCAGACATTGCAACAGCCTAGAACTGCATTTGGTTTTCCTCAAAGTAATCTTACTGAATAGAATTGCTTTTAAAATATTTTGTGGTTTAGTTGCAAAAGTTAAAAAAAAATAATGACCTTTTAGAGATTCACAGTTCATACTGCAGGAAAAATACAACAGTAAAGAAACTTGTTTAACTTTGTTTAACCAATCATTTCCTAAACTTATGTAAGTTCTGTACACTTTAGAGGTGACTTTATTAATATCCTGTAGAACCAGAGTTCACCAATTTGGGGAACAATAATATAAGCAACGAGGGCTATCCTAAGAAATTAGGTATGAGTGGGTATGATGTGTTCAACAATATAATAGTATCTGGATTTGGGAAAGCTAACTTACAGAGTAGTATGAAGTCGGGACAAATACTTTGGGGGTATAGCAACAGAATAGGATGAAGCTAAAAATAAATCCAAAGTAATTTGTACCCTTCATTTAATCTTTCTTCCAGAAAACTTTAAAGAACATATGATATTATGTAAGGACTTAAGCAATTAACATTTCTTCTGATAAGTCTTAAAGAAAGAAGCTGAAACACAATGTGAACTGGTAATACTTAATTCATCTTTATTCAGAACAGTGGTACTAGCCTAAATTAGATTTCATTGAATTAATGTAGCAATGAGAAAACTTGGGGGTATATTTAGCTTGTGTATTAAGTATGGATTTTATTTTTAGATTTCAGCTTTTCATTTCCATTTTTTTTCCTCAGAGAAATAAGGGTGTAATAATGACCATACTATGGAATTAAAAGGGATATGGAAAAGTGAATTTAATCAAGTGGTATTTTTAGATTAGGGGAGGCCAAAAGATTCTACTTGATTGGCTTTAAGAATCCTTAAATTCATGTGAGCCTTACTGATGAATTCCTCAACTTTCCACGTGTGGTTTCTAGAGTATTTCCAAATATAATCCTATAAAAGATATCTCTCAATAACTCCATTTTACTAAGAACTACAATGATGAAAGAGGATGAAAGTTACCAAATTCAGATGTTCAATTTATAGTGTAGTTTAGGTCCCTTTTTTTGAGTCAAAAACCAAGATGTAACCTAACTGAGATGTGCTTAGATTTAATTTAGAAGAAGAAAACGAACACAAACTTAACTTCTTATATCTTAATTGTCAAGAAAACACTAACCAACAATGTTATATTGAGAACAAAACAACCTATTCTTTTCTCCAGCTATTTCCGTGATTAATGAAAGGATAAGAAAAGTAATTTTCAAAAGTCTGAGAAGGCATTGTCTAGATTTTCTGCAGTAATGAACACATAAAAATTAGGTGCAATAAAAAGATAACTTTACCCACAATCATATTTTATAAAAATCTGATTAGTTTTTGAATTGATCATACATACTTTTTTTGGGATACAAAAAAAATGTGAACCAGAAGATACCCTTCTGTTACTCTAAAATAAGACTGCTGTTAGTAAAATGAGATGCTTCTTACTGATTTAACAAAATATATTATAGAAAGTCCCCTCTGCTTCCTTTGGGAATGTCATCCTAGTTGTGGGGAAAAAAAGGGCTCTGGAATCCCCAAATCCCAAATACACATATTTCTCTCCATATTCTCTGGAGAGAAGGAAAGAGAATAACAAATGAGAATGGGGAGGGGGAGTACATATATGAGGCCACTTGGTACCAGACCTTGGAGAGAAGGGGATGGATATATGAGCTAACACCATAAGGAAAAGCCCTTTACTGCCTCAACTACTCACTTTCCCAAAAATATTGTGTATGCCCAAATCTTGTCCAGCTCTTTCTTTGGGTATAGATCAAAGTGTCAGCCTGCTGGTTTCAATTCTGATAGTTAATCTAATTTGGATTATTTGTCCACGACTATGACACTTTCAAAATATTAACCCTTTCCAGATTATTTAATCATTTAAATACTCCAGGGGGTTTGATGATTCTTACGGAAACCAGCAGAACAGACATAGTCAAACCTGTAGAATAGAAATGTGGATATTACACAAGAACCTTGTTACCCACAGGCAGAGAATTATAGCATTGCAAGTTTTCAAAGGACTCAAGACATCATTTATTTGTACTCCCAAAGGAAATTGAAGCCTGGAGCTGTCAAGTGATTTGCTTGAAGTGCGCCATTTGTGGCAGAGCCAGGATAAGAACCCAAGCTGATATTTTTACTACTGTCCCATTCCAATATATTGTACTATGCTAACAGTTATTGCAAACTTTGTTCTGAGAACATTGCTTTAGTATGAACAAAAAGGAGATTTATCATGAAATGAGTTTGGGAGTTACTACTTACTGTATCTCCTTCCTGGGATACACAATGCACATTACGGCATCAAAGATTCCCGGAAGTCCTACAGAAAACAAGGCTGTGAACTGTTCATTGATAATCTCTCCTGGAATCACTATCCTCCTGAGCCTACACTGAGAATTGCTACAGTGGAACTTCATACTAGTATTGTTCTACTGATGGATCAGGCTCCAAATATTATTTACAGAAGGTGGAATATTTCTCTGATGGTTTAATCAACTTTGAGGACTAGAATTTAAAACACAGCATATGGTTTTCATTATTTGTTCCAAACTGTCAAAACTGGTGAATGGACAGGAAAATATACCTGAAAGAGATGGAAGATTTGAAACACAGTAAATTTCCTTATGCTGTAAACTTTATGCCCTAAACAACAACATGTATGGCACTGAAATTTTTTTATTTGGTATTCCCAACTATTCATAATCTACCAGAAAAGTGGTAGGCACTTTTCTCAGGTATGAATGTGAGAGTTACTCATTCTCCAAGACTCATTCATAGGAAAGAGTTACCTGAATGCTACATGAGTCCTTTCAACTTTCCATAACATGAACCTCCATGGGACTTTGCTGTTCTCTTGTTGGTGGGTACTTAGTAACTGTGATCGAGGCAAAAAATGGTTACCTTTTTTCCTGATTATTTCTTACTACATATCATGAATGAGATAATTCCATGCTGGTAGCCACAAATGAGGTGATCACAGAAGTCTGGAAATTTGGCAGTTGAAACAAGTAGTCATTCTTTGAAATGTAAGTAAGAAATAATACTAAAAAGTGTCCCCCAAATTGTAATGATCAAGAACTGAAAAGAAAAATCATTTAGGCTCTTGATAGCTACAACTATCTTTGATTAAGCAGCACCATACCATATTTCATGAAGGTAATAACATCAATAATTTAGGGCTTACAATCCTAAAATAAAAGATGCAGAAAAGCATTTGAAAAAATTAAATATCTGTTCATGATAAAAACTCTCAACAAAGTAGGTTTAGAGGGAATACCTCAATATAATAAAACCCATATATAACAAACCCATTGTTAACATCAGACTCAGTGGTGAAAACCTGAGAGCTTTTCCTCTATGATCACGAACAAAAAAGGATGTCCACTCTCACTATGCTTGTTCAACAGTGCTAGGAATCTTAGCCACAGCAGAGAAGAAAAAGAAATAAAAGACATTCAAATTGGTAAGGAAGAAGTAGAAACATGTCACCTGGGGATGACACATACTCTACAAAGAAAATCCTAAGGACTCCATGAAAAAAACTACTAGAAGTAATAAATGAATTTTGTTAAGTTACAAGATATAAAATTAAAATACAGATATCTGTTACATTTCTTATATTAATTATGAAGTAGCAGAAAGAGAAATTCATTCATAAAACAATTCCATTTACAATTGCACCAAAAATAATAAAATACCTAGGAATAAACTTAACTTGGAAGGTTAAAGACCTGTATTTTGAAAAGTATAAGACCCTGGTGAAAGAAATTAAAGACCACACAAATGGAAAGATATTCTGTGCTCACAGATTATGAGTATTATTAAAATGTCCATACTACCCAAAGCAATCTGCAGATTCAGAGGAATCCCTATCAAGATACAAAACATTTTTCACAGAATTAGAACAAATAATACTAAAATTTGTATGGAACCACGAAAGGCCCTGAATAGCCAAAACAATCTTGAGAAAGAAAAACAAAGCTGGAAGTATCACAATCCCAGATTTTAAATTGTATTACAAATTTATAATAATTAAAACAGTAAGGTACTGGCAGAAGAATAGACACATAGATCAATGGAACAGAAAAGAGAGCACAGAAATAAACGCACAGTTCCATAGTCAATTAATCTAGAGCAAAGGAGGCAAGAATATACAATGGGGGAAAAGACAGTCTCTTCAACAAATGATGTTTGGAAAACTGGACAGCTACATGGAAAAGAATGAAACTGGACCACTTTCTTACACTGCGCACAAAAATAAACTCAAAATGGATTAGAGACTTAAATGTAAGACGTGAAACCATAAAACTTCTAGAAGAAAGCATAGGCAGTAATCTCTTTGACACTGGCCTTATCAACATTTTTCTGAATATGTCTCTTCAGGCAAGGGAAACAAAAGCAAAAATAAACTTGGGGACTCCATCAAACTAAAAAACTTTTGCACAACAAAGGAAACCATCAACAAAATGAAAAAGCAATCTACTGAATGGGAGAAGACATTTGCAAATGATATATCTGATAAGGAGTTAATATCCAAAATATATAAAGAACTTATACAACCCAATACCAAAAAAACAAATAAGCCAATTAAAAGATGGGCAGAGGACACGAATAGACATTTTCCCAAGGAAGACATTCAGATGGCCAACAGACACATGAAAAGATGCTCAATATCACTCATAATCAGAGAAATGCAAATCAAAAACATTATACCTGCCAGAATGGCTAGAATCAAAAAGACAAGAAACAAGTGTTGGTAGGATGTGGAGAAAAAGGAACCCCTGTACACTGTTGGTGGGAATGTAAACTGTGGCAGCCACTACGGAAAGCAGTATGGAGTTTCCTCAAAATAGAAATATCATACCCTGTAATTCCACTGCTGGATATTTACACAAAGAAAATGAAAATACTAATTCAGAAAGATATATGCACCCCTATGTTTACTGCAGTATTATTTACAATAGCCAAGATATGGAAGCAATCTAAGTGTTCATCAATAGATAAATGTATAAAGAAGATGTGGTATATGTTACAACGGAATATTACTCAGTTATAGAAAAGAATGAGATCTTGCCATTGATGACAATATGGATAGACTTAGAGGGTACTATGCTAAGTGAAATAAGTCGGACAGGGAAGGACAAATACCACATGATTTAACTAATATATGGAATGTAAAAACAAAACAAAGCAGAAACAGAATCATAAATATAGAGCTCAAACTGGTGTGTTCCAGACCAGCAGAGGGGTGGGGGGGGGGATGGGAAAAAGGCGGTAAAGAGGAGTGGGTGATACAGGCTTCCGGTTAAGAAAAGAGTAAGTCATGGGGACAAAGGTACAGCATAGGGAAAATAGCCAACGGTACTGTTCACACCGTTGTATGGTGACAGATCGCTACACTTGTGGTGAGCACAGCATTACGTACAGAGTTGCTGAATCACTGTGTTGTGCACCTGAGACTAATGTAACATTATGTGTCAACTAAATTTCAATTAAAACATCATGAAATAAAACCAAACTCTCTTTTTCCATTATAGATGGAAATAAAGCCACATGTTTATAGGTAAAAGCAAGAGTTGGAGAAACATCATCACATCACTAATAGTACTAGTGAGGTCTTAAAAGTTGCTTTTGGACCTCATCTGCCAATGTCTTGTAGGTTAATAGCAGAGATTAATAGGCTTGCTGAATAGATAAGATGATTAACTAGTCTTCTTATAGCTATGGGAAAAAAAAAAAAACAGAAGTGTGATAGGAATTAGGAGTGAAATGTGTGATATCTGTTTCTAGCAAGTAAACCTGTTTCCATTTAGGATGAAACTAATTGTGAAGTTTTTTTCATTTGAACTCCGGCATCCTGTTTACAGCGTTTTATACAAGGTTAGCTTTCTTCATTTCATTGCCTATAATGTGGAAATAATTCAGCAACTGAACTTGCTGCTCCCCAGCAACCATAATGAAAACAATAATACTTCCCCAAGGAGGTTACATGTCTCAGGTCATTGGTGGTGTGACAGAGATATCCCTATCTTTTATGAAAGCTAAGCTCCGCTTTGCAAATCTTTATGCACTAGGGGAATGTTCCCATGAATACTGGCATTTCAGAAACTGTGTTTTAAAAATACACAGTACACATATACCCCATATTAATTTTATGGGTCTTATTATTATGATACTTGTTTTAAAACTAAAAATTAAACTAACGATCTTTCTCTCTCTCTTTCTCTCAGGGTAGGAAAGATCCAGAGTTAAAACAAAATACCCTTTAATATTAGAAGTGATTGCTAAGTAAATGGAATTGGTTGTGACAGGTGTCTCATAGCAAGACGATTTCTGTAGCTGATTCTCCTTGAAGACTTCCACATTTAGCACAATAATGCTATGAGAATTCAAGTGCATTTGTTAATTCACTTTTGCTTAGGAAGTTCACAGTCTGAATCAGTGCATATTCAGCAGCAAACTAAAAATTCATAGATCAATTAGTTTTGGATGCTTTAAAAACATATCATTCAATGGGGTGCCTGGGTGGTACACTCAGTTAAGTGTCTGCCTCTTGGTTTCAGCTGGGGTCATGATCGCAGGGTCATTAGAATGAGCCCTGCGTTCAGATCCGCACTCAGGTCGGGGTCTGCTTGAGACCATCTCTCCCTCGCCCACTGCCCCCCCCCACCATGCTCACACTCTCTCTCTATATTATAGTTCTTTAAAAAAATATCATTCAAAACTAAAGGCAATATTAATATTGAGGCAAATTAATATTATTTCTCTTAAGCTAGAAGGATCGTGATTCCTCAAATGACCCATCCCTGAAATAAAGATTATGTACAGTCATTATCAACAAAGTTATGTACTAGAAATCTCTTTTGTTTGATTCAAGTAGTCCAGCAGTGTTCACTACAAAAATGTGCCACTGAGATCCACACTGGGAGAGCATAGGGAGCATCTAAATATGGAGACCAGGTAGAGTGGGCTGAATAGTGGCTCCCAGAAACTGTGAGTGTGAATCTACCTAGAAAAAAGGTCTTTGCAGATGTAATTAAGTTAAGGATCTTCAGAACAGAGGATCATCTGGGATTATCTGGGTAGGACCTAAATCCAATCGTGAGTGCCTTTAATAAGAGTGGGGCAGAGGGAAATGAGACATTCACACATGTCTCATGTGTGAAGGGGAGAAGGTCATGTGAAGACGGAGGCAGGATGAGAATGACCTGCAGGAATGGCAGGGCTGCCACCAGCAGCTGGCGAGAAGAAGCAAGGAAGAGCTTCTCCTTAGGCCTACAAGAGGGAGTACATTCCTACCAAGTTTTGGACTCTAAGCTCCTTAACTGTGAGAGAACACCTTTCTTTGCTTTAAGCCATCAAATTTGTGATAATTTGTTAGGGCAGTTTCAGGAAGCTAATGCACCAGGTTTCCATTGTCCTGCTATGTGAACTTAGGAGAAGAGTATTTGTGTAAGCCTCTGTTCCCTTATCTTTTGAAAACTATCTTTCTGAACTACATAATGAAAATAATAATAAGAAGAACACTACCACCACCACCATCATTTGCATAACTCCTTACAATAATCCTGTGAGTTGTGTTATAAAACTCTTATGAAGTAATAATCTTAGTATAGTCGACTGGCTCATCCCTGTTGAAACAGGGAGTTTGTAGAGACTCAACCCTTGATCTTCCTCTTCTCCTTTTGTCATTGAATACATGATACATTTAGGACACCGTGATAAGTCTGGTGATATGGAGCTTACAGTCTAGCAAATGTTCAATAAGCAACTAAAAACAATCTCATTTGAATTTTATAAGTAAACCAAAGTAATAACACCTGTAACTTGTGCAAATTAGTGGTGGCAGGTGCTGATTATTATCAAGTATTTATCTGTTTCATGTATAGAATTTGCACCAAAGGTAAGATTTTCCATGGAACAGAAAAAAGTTAAGAAAATGTACAAGTTACAGATGGCAAGAAGAGACAGCTCTCTGGTCATTGTTTGAACTACTTTTGTGAAAGGTAAGTCATTTTATGATAAATGTCAAACTCACTCTGGTACAACAAAAAGCTGTTGGATAAATCCATACAATAATCACAGAAAGCAAAGTGATTTTCCTACACTTACGACCTGGAGACCGGTTTGCCTAGCATGTTAAACAGGAAGTTCTCAAGCAGAACATCTCACAGTACGTTTGTCAGCTGGGGGCCTGAGTCACATACAGCACATCTTTCCACTTAGGCCCTTACTTTGCATGCTTGACCCGTTCTGCTCCTCTGCCTTCCGAGGAGGTTGTGAAGTGACTATCCTTGAAGGTCTTTTGAAAAAAAATAAAATAGCAAGCATCTGTTCTAGATGGCTGAGTCATTCACCTGATGGAAAGAAGCAAGCTGGCCTAGCTGATCTCCCGAGATGTATGATGGCTCGATGCCTCTTTCATTTTAGTTCACTTAGCACAGTGAGTCCCTTCAGATGGTTACAAATACTGAAGGGGGAACCTGACCCAGGACAGACAGTAGCATCGAGAACATAAGAGTCTGATACACTGAGGTTCCGATTCTAACTTTGCCACATACTGTGTGACTCCAGATAAATGACTTCATTTGGCTTACCATTGGCTTTCTCATTTTTAAAAGAGATAATGATTTTTTCTCCTAAAAATGAAGTGAGATTATGCTTGGAAGTCGTGTAACCTGGCATCTGGCTAAATGCGAAGCCCTAGATGGCAACTGCTCCTATTATCATAATCATCATCATTATTAATTCCACCTTCTCAAAGAAAAAGCTACCTCACTTAATAAACCCTACCAAATGGCTGGAAACCATAAACATTTCCCTCATCTGATGTAGCTGGAATCATGGGCTGGGTTCAAAATGAAAAATCCACTCTTCATCTTGCAACCAGACATGTACCTTGGAAGTGTTTTCTAGTTTAGTTTCTTTTTCCCTTTGCTTCTCTGCATTGTTTTTTGTATTCCCTGTTTTCTATCAGAAGGAAACTTGTGAGTTGCTTCCACTTGGGCAGCCATGTCAGCGCTCAGACCTCTGAGGCATGCAACTTAATAATGAGGATGGCACAACCGTAATAACAAAACACTATTCCATACTTTACACGTGTCAGATCTTAAATCCTTGCAAGTGCCCCATGGATTAGGTATTGTTGTTACCATCACTGTTGTTGTTATTGCTTCACAGATGAGGAAACAGATTCAGAGTAAAGGATCTGCTCAGAAGGACACAGGTATAAAGGGGAGCCAAAATCTGATCCTACACCATCTGGTTCTAGAGACTGCCTTCAAATGGTCAGGCAAATTCCTAGGGATCCTGAGTCAATACCATTAACACTAAAAGGATACAACATCACACAGAGTGAAGTTCTACCTGATAGATTGGTGAAATTCTTAAAGCATAAAGAGAAAAAAAATATTTTGGAAGTACAGACAGAATCAACTTTTTTTTTTCTTCTTGGTTGTCATGTCTCTCAGCAAACTGATATATTACATTTTGTAGACCTAAAGGGTGGGAGAATCACCCCAAGATGTGTTGTGCCTGCCAAATATAATGATTAAAATGCTTTCAAAGCACTAATGCTACAAAAGGAGAGCACACTTGCTCTGGTCTAGCACAGTTTTTGCCCCTCTTTTGGGCTTATATCCATTCCCATGCTCCACCCATTCATGCTACCTGTCTATTCATGGGTTTGGGCTTCTAACTTCTGAGAGAGCAATAGTAGTGTTGGTTGTTACTATCCCTATTTTCTAAATATCTGCAAGTAAATATTTCAGCAGGCAATGAGAGGAATATAACCAATCTATATAACCGAAAATTTAAAATCATGATACAATGGTCTATTCTCCGACAAATATATTCCCAGAAAACCAGAAAGGGTTATGGTTAATCAAAGACTATACTGACCTTTCCAAAGGAATTATGCATGGCACCTTTATTATAAATATCGTAAGATGAAAAAGAAGCAAGAAAATTATAGGGTTCAACCAACTAGAGAATGGATTCGTCATGTGCATTCATTAAATGTCAACCTGGTAGATTAGGAACGGCAATAATTATCCTGCAGTGATGGAATGATATTTCAAAATGCCAAAAATGGTTTTTTTTAAAGTAACAATTCTTATAGTCTTGAGTTCAAATGCTGTCTTTTTTTAAATAAATATTTTATTTATTTATTTGAAAGAGAGAGAGAAAACATGTGTGTGAGAGAGAGAGAGAGACAGCACAAGCAGGGGAAGGGGCAGAGGGAGAAGCAGGCTCCCTGCTGAGTAGGGAGCCCAAGGGGGACTCGATCCCGGGACCCTGAGATCATGACCTGAGCAGAAGGCAGACACTTAACTGACTGAGCCCCCCAGGAGCCACTCAAATGCTGTCTTATAACACGGGATACATGAGATTGGTTTGAATTTTTCTAAGCATTAGAAAACTTTCAGCACTAAAATACTGGTATTTTCAAGTAATCTAGAGAAAAGTTTTAAAAAGTTTAAAAGTTTGGGGCACCTGGGTGGCTCAGTTGGTTAAACATCTGCCTTTGGCTCAGGTCATGATCCTGGAGTCCTGGGATCAAGCCCCGCATCAGGCTCCCTACTCAGTGGGGAGCCTGCTTCTCCCTTTCCTCCCCACCTGTGCTCATTCTCTCTCTCAAATACATAAATAAAATATTTTTTTAAAAAATTAAAAAGCCTGAATCCTACACAGAAAAATTACGATTACTTTCTATGTATTCCCTTTGGCTCCCACTTCCTCCTCTCATTCCTTCTAATCCTTAGATCCCCATGAAAACCTCAATGACATACCTCTGGAGATAAAGTACGGGGAGGCAGTGTGAACACCACAGGCATAATGGGGGAAAGGGAGAATAGGAAACCCTAATAATCGCATTGGGACTTCAGCTAACAACTGTGACCTTTAAGATGCATTGCCTGTAGAGCCTCAATTGCCTTTGCCTTTATAATTAGGAAACTGGATCCATGTTCTAAGGGATCTCTTACATAGCCAAGTAAATTCATGGATCAGGCCAGGACATTTAACAGAAGCACAAAACTGATTCCAGGTCACTCTTTTACCCTAAGATTATGATCTCCCTCTAAAGCACTTCATAAACATCAAGCTGCTTTTCCTCACCACGGGCTCTAGGATACATGCCTTCTTTTTCTTTTCTTTATTATGCATTAAAGAGCAGAGAGATAAAGAAAAGCAGTACCTTATCCTGGAAACCACGGCAAATGAGCACTGAAATGGTTTTCAAAGTAAAGTGTTACTGACTTTTGGTCCCTGAACTGAATCATGACACCTGGTCTCCTGTCTGCCCAGTGGTGTATCATAACCTCTTAGAGAAACAGCCAGAATTTTCTGGAACTTAGGCTAATTATTTGTTAGTAAGGGAGGCAGGACCTGTTATGAACTATGTATATTCCTCCCCATAAATAAAATTTAAAAACCCATACAATCAGAAGGTAGGAATCAATTACGGATATGTATTTTGAACTCTTTATTGTTACTGGGAAACTATTTAATGTAAAGGTGCTCCACTGAAGGAAGACTAAGAGGGTTAATACAGTGTTTCCAGATATCTTGCTCACTTTGTGCATATATCTAGGATATAGCTTAGCCCTGATTCACAGTACAGTATTATTGCTTGGTCTTTTTTCCATTTTTTTTTTAACTTTGTGGAGTGTTTCTGTTAATGATGATAAACTTAAAACATGGCAGAGTATTTTTCCCATAGTTTTAAAAGGAAGTTTTCAAATGAAGGTTATAGAAGAATAAAGAATATAAATGGTATTTACTGAATTCAGCAAGTTTGAACTCACTGGAATTAAGATTAAAAGCACCTTTATTCCTTGTTTAGGTTTCTGGCAGATACTCTATTTCGATTGATCTTACGGCATATTGGTTTCTTTCTTCCTTATTTGAGGCTAAGCACTCCATGTATATTTCTTTTTATTTCTCCTTTTCCTACTCATTTGAGATTTTGGCAGGATCATATCTAATTTTCCTCTTGCTTTTCAGAGTTCCTAGTACAGTGTCATGTGCTCAGTTGGTATTTAAATGTAGATCAAAATATCCTACTTAACCTGGGCTTGTAATTGTGAGAGACAATTAAAATAAGCAACGAGTTCACACTGACTGAAATTTATAATGCAGGAACTCTAAAGCAGATTATTTAATTCTGTATGATAAACAGCATCACAACTTTCTCTCTCAGGAAATGAAAATATATTATTACAGATTTGAAAGTGGCACATTTTCCACCAATGCAAGGATGGAATTTTAAGAGTATGAGTATGTATAGGGTTATAGCAAGGATTAGAAACATACTTGTCTACAGGAGTAAAAAACAAACAAATGAGTGACGTAGGCTGGATTTAACTGCATATTACATAAAAGACCAAAGTGGTTAGAAGAATATGCCCCATCTAGAGGAGCTCAATGGCAGCCACGGTTGCTAGAAATTCTATGTCTTTAAGAGAAGCTTGAAATCCAGATTATCTTCTGGAGAAACTACTTTTAAAAATCCTTTATTCTTAGGCAGAACCCCAAATACAAAATATAAAAAAAGAACTAGTTCATACTGAAATCAATGAGGTTTGGAGGATCCAGAACCCTTTGGAAGTCATAAGGGTGTTTACTGGGGGAACAGAGTGGGGGTGAGGAATTAGTTTCACAGAGCCTAACAGCCATAAATGATCTCTTACACTGAAAAGTTACATGTATTCAGGCACTAAATGAGTAATACAAGAAAAGACATTAATAGTACTTACTATAGCTTGAATTGAAAATATTTAGAATCATTCTGTTTCAACTTGGCCCTGACAATGTAGATTTATAGGGCAATTAGTTTTATCTTATTTTCATATACAATACTCTCATATATAATACTCAGAGTATAAGTCAGAAATACACACCACAACTAGCATCATAATCAATGATGAAAGATTGTAAGCTTCTTCTCTAAGATGAGGGGTAACACAAGGATGCCCACACTCACCACTCCTATTCACCAGAGTACTAGAAGTCTTAGCTAAATAAATCAGGTAAGAAAAAAATAAAAAATAAAGGCATTAGAATCAGAAATGAAAAAGTAAAACTGTTTCTATTTCCAGATGACATGACTTCATACACAGAAAGTCCTAAGACTCAGCCAAAAAAACTGTTAGAACTAACCAACAAATTCAGTAAAGTTGTAAGATACAAAAATAACATACAAAAATCTGTAGTGTTTCCATATACCAAAAATTAATTTTCCGAAAAAAGGAATAATGAAACTGATCCCATTTATAATAGCATTAAAAATAATAAAATACTTGGGAAGAAATTTAACCAAGGGGTTGAAATCTCTACTCTGAAAACTGTAAGACATTGATGAAAAGGATCAAAGAAGATAACGAATAAATGGAAAAGTAGCCCATGTTCATGGGTCAGAAGCATTAATATTAATCAATTAATACTGTTAAAAAATTGCAATACTACTAAAAGTCATCTTTTACTAACTGGATACTCACATAAAAAGAATAAAATTTGACCCCTATCTTATGTCCCTCAGAAAAACTAACTCAAAAGAAATTAAAGACTTAAACATAAGACCTGAAACCATCGTACTCTTAGAAAAAAACAGAGGAAAAAAGCTTCTTGACATGAGTCTTGGTAATGATTTTTTGGAAACACACCTAAAGCATAAGCAATAACACCAACAAAAAAATAGTGATGCTAAATCAAACTAAAAAGCTTCCACAAAGCAAAAGAAATTATCAACAATCTGGTGGAATGGGAAAAATATTTGCAAACTATGTATCTGATAAGGAGTTAACATCCAGATATAAAAAAAAAAAACTCGTATAACTCAATTGCCAAAAAACCAAATAATCTAATTAAAAAATGGGCAAAGGACTTGAATAGCTATTTCTCCAAAGAAGATAAATGAATGGCCAACAGGCACATGAAAAGATGCTCAACATCACTAGCCATAAGAGAAATGCAAATCAAAGCCACAATGAGATATCATCTCATGCCTGTTAGAATGGCCATTATAAAAAAGACAAAGAGATAACAAATGCTGGCATGGATATAAGAAAAGTGAACTCTTATACTCTGTTCGTGGGAATATAAATTGATGCAGCCACTGTGGAAAACAGTATGGAGGTTCCTCAGAAAATTAAAAATAGGGGCGCCTGGGTGGCACAGCGGTTAAGCATCTGCCTTCGGCTCAGGGCGTGATCCCGGCGTTATGGGATCGAGCCCCACATCAGGCTCCTCCACTGTGAGCCTGCTTCTTCCTCTCCCACTCCCCTGCTGTGTTCCCTCTCTCGCTGGCTGTCTCTATCTCTGTCGAATAAATAAATTAAAAAATCTTTAAAAAAAAAAAAAAAGAAAATTAAAAATAGACCTACTATATGATCCAGCAATTCTACTTCTGGAAATATATCCAAAAGGAACAAATACATTAACTCAAAAAGATATCTCTGCGCTCTCACGTTCATACCAGCATTATTTATAATAGCCAAGACATGGAAACAACCTAACTATCCAGTGATGGATGAATGGATAAAAAAGTTGTGATACACACACACACACACACACACACACACACACACAGAGGGATTTTATTCAGCTGTAAAAACAAGGAAATCCTACCATTTGCAACAGCATAGGAGGACCTTGAGGGTATTATGTTAAGTGAAGTAAGTCAGACAGAGCAAGACAAATGCTGTAAAATCTAACTTACATGCAGAATATAATAAGTAAAACCTCACTAAAGTCATAGGAAAAAAAAAACAGGTTTATGGTTACCACAGACGGGAAGGGGAAATTATAGGAAGGTGGTCAAAAGATACAAACTTGCAGTTATAAGATAGATAAGTACCAGAATGTAATGTACAACAGGATGATTATAGTTAACAGTGCTGTAGGGTATTTAGGAAAGTTGTTAAGAGAGTAATTACCGGAAGCAGTTCAAAATGGCACCGTAAGAAGATCCTGAACTCCCCTCCTTCCACTGACAATAAATCTACAGCTGCATATAAAATAATTCACTGAAAACTACATGAACAGTTCCTCCATGACACAGTATAAAATGGCCAGATCTAGACCATAGGAGAGGTAGAAATGGGGTCCTGCTGTAGTGACCCACAATAGGGAGGGAATCTAACAAATATGGAGTTTCTCCACTGAGGAGTAGTGCAGGGAAGTCCCAAATCAGGGACTTCAACAACTGGCATGTGCAACAGAGAGACGAGTCTCCAAAACATCTGGCTTTGAAAACCAAAGGGGCTTATGTCCAGAAGAACCACAGGGCTCCGGGGAACAGAATCTGCTCTAAAAAGCTTAGGAGAATACTCACTCCCCCTAGAACCCAGAACAAAAGCACAGTTTGAAAAGTCCCTGGATCATACAGGAAACTCATCTGCTGTTCTTAAAGCATTTGTCAGAAAGGCAGGAGCCTGTTAGGACTCTCTTTGGGGATGGAGGTGCTGGTGGGTGACAATTTATGTTCTCCCTCTACCTTGCTAGTGATGCCACTGGTAGGTCCCATTTTGGTACTCTCCCTCTAACCTGCTGTGGTGGTGGGTGTTTACTACCCCTGCAGAAATGCAAATTAAAACCACAATGAGATACCACCTCATACCTGTCAAAATGGCTCTTATCAAAGGATAGTAGATATCATATTGGCAAGGATGCGGAGAAAAGGGAACTCCCCTGCGCTGCCAGTGGGAATGTAAATTGGTGCAGACACTTTGGAGAACAGTACAGAGGTTCCTCAAAAAATTAAAACATAATAATGTGTGCCTGTCTGGCTCAGTTGGGAGAGCATGGAACTCTTGATCTCACGGTTGTGAATTCAAGCCCCACATTGGGCACAGAGCTTACTTTAAAAAAAATTTAAAATATAACTACCCTATGATCCACCAATTCCATTTCTGGGTATTTATCCAAAGAAAACCAAAACACTAATTCAAAAATATATGTGCATCCCTATGTTCACTGAAACACTATTTATAATTGCCAAGATATGGAAACAACCTAAGTGATGATCCATTGATGAATGGATAAAGAAAATGTGGGATACACACACACACACACACACACACACACACACACACACAGTGCAAATTCTACTCAGCCATAAAAAAGAATGAAATCTTGCCTTTGCAACAACATAGATGGGCCTTGAGGCTATTATGCTAAGTAAAAGAAGTCAGACAGAAAAAGACAAATACCATATGATTTCACCTTTATGTGGAATATAAAATTAACAAACAATACAAAACAAGAGAAAACTCATAGATGTGGGAACAGATCAATGATGGCTAGAGGGGATGGGGAGGTGGAGGATGGGTGAAATGGGTGAAGTGATCAAGAGGTATAAACTACCAGTTATAAAATAAGCCATGGAGATGTAACGTATAACATGGTGACTGTGGTCAATAATATTGTATTGCAAACTTAAAGGATCCTAAGAAAGTAAATCTTAAAAGTTCCCATCACAAGAAAAAGATATGTAACTTTGTATGGTGACAGATGGCAACAAGATTTACTGTGTTGATCATTTTGCAATGTATACAAAAGTCAAATCATTATGTTGTACACCTGAAACGAATATAAGGTTTTATGTCAATTATATGTCAATTACAAAAAGAAAAAAAGAGAGTAGATCCTGGGAACTCTCGTCACAAGGAAACATTTTTCTTTCATTTTCATTGTATTTATATGAAATGATGAATGTTAACTAAAGCTACTATGGTAATCATTTCACAATATATGTAAATCAAATCATCATGCTGTACACGTTAAACGTATATAGTGATGTATGTCAATTATTTCTCAATAAAACTAGAAAAAATATAATCCTGTTTATTTTTCTTTGCAGGGTATATATTATTATACCCATTCATGTGAAGGGAACATTGAGGTTTTGAGAAAATTAAATGACTTACCCCAAATTAGCCACATCTACTAAGTGAAAGAGCCACCATATGAATTCTGATAGGCCTCACTCCAAAGTTTCTCCTTTTAATGTCCATTTTTCTCTGACACAATAATTCAAAAAAAGTAAAACTGACTTCTAATTAATAACCAACTGCCAGAAAAGAAAGCTACTGAATTTTTTCAAAGTCTCAATCATTTCAACATGTTGATGTCAACGAAATTATTACTCTAACTCCCTGTCCCCCAAATAAAAATCACACAAACAGGGGCTGCTTTCTGAAAGTGCTTTCATTGTCAATTATATTTAAAATAACTTTGTTGATCATTTAATCATCTGAAGTAAAGAAATGCCACTATGGGGCATTAAGAGGCTAACATAGCAAAGAATCTGCACTGCAATTATAATTTGTTTCTTAGCAACTAACAGGGAAAGTTATAAAGTTGATTCTACCACATCTATAAAAGGGAGCATTACAGCCTTGGGAATATTGCGACAGTCCTTAACAGTATAATGTTGTGAGTAATTTGCTTTTGCTACTATCATAGATAAATTATTTTGGATCTGCTTGGTCAAAGCTCTAAAGAATTCTCATTAAAAGTCAGCTATTATCGTGTGTGTTGTTTTCTTCTCCTCTCTCCTACATTATACTGAACCCAACTGTATTGGTTATTCCGTGCATTATAATACATTGAAAAGAATCAGCATGATAAAAACAGATTCGTTTAATAACTGGGGGAAAGGAGTTCATCACTGTAATAGTTCCATTTCCTGTCTGAAACAGCACTTATTAAAGGTAGTCATGGTTGGAGTAAATTAAAAATTTTATAATGGATATGAGGGAGAGCAAGAGAGATTGTAAAGGGTTCTACCTGCTATAAATGGGGAGAAACAGTAGTAAACTTTGAGGGGTCTTAGGTCTCAGAGCTTACAAGATTTTCAGGCACAAATTTGCTTTTAAAAGATCATATTGGTAGCTCGTGTTTTGGGAACAGAAATTGTTTGTCCTAGAGGAATACTATTCAATTAATCAAATTTAAAATCTTTAAAATAATTGTATCATGGTTTTCTCTTACACACACATGGAATACAGATGATATGAAGAATTTCTGGAAAATATTTTTCTTAAAACTAGAAGATAGGTACTATCAGGAAAAAATGTTATATTAAAATACAAAGTAATAGTTTAAGTCACTGACCGAGAAACACATATTTTAAGAGCATTCGTAGAGAAAAAAGACACAATAATGTGCCTCAGAACATTTGGAAATACGTTGGTCATTTTGGAAAATTTGTATTGTGTAAGAGAACATACATTAGAACTGCCTGCGGAGAATGCCATGGGCAAGCCCTTTTGATGTGCTGTGTATTAGAAATCCTGCACTGTAGATGAGCAGAGCCCACTCAGCTGTGTAGGTTTGAGGAGACTCAGTTTATAGTAACTGAGGAAGTTGAGAGGAAACTACATAACTTGAACTGAGTATCAGTTGGTCTTCCTGACCTTTGATGCTGCCAGAGAGGGTCAGGCACACCTGGCCTGGCCTCAGATGGGAAATTGATGCCAGGCACATTAACTAAAGCAAACCTTTATTCAGCCAAAGACCAATGAACAGCTATACTTCCTGGTAGAGCCACTAAACATAGTATTGGAAATATTAGCTGAAGATGTTTCCAGCAGTAACCATGATTCTTACTATTTTTAATCCCTCTTCACTAAATATAGAGAAAAAAAAGCACATCTAACTTGAGATAGATGTATGGTGCTGAGTAGTCTTATTTTTCCCCTTATATCAGAAGTAATCATGAATGAAATAATTTCTATTTAAGTATTATATAAAAAATTTTATTCTCTTGAAAACATAAAGGATCTTTAAACTCAGATTTATCATGCCTCTCTTGGAATAAAAATGAGGCATGCCCAATGATCACATATTTTTTGGTTTCTACATCATTTGCCTGAAAGATCAAATGACGAGGCTAAGACTATTTCCAGTTAGCAAACAGGGATAACCTAGGTCATTGTATCCAATGGGCTCAGCAAAACTCATTAAATAAAATTTAATGTAGTGAACACCTACATTATCATCAAATATTTATTGAGCACTGGCTGTCCATTATAAAGCCTGGGTATTAGGAAATCAAAGATGAGGAAGACACAATCTCGTCCCTCAAAGAGTTCATAGTCTATCAAGTCTACTGCAGACAGAGGGCAAATTTGCACCATAAAGATACTATGATACAAGTATGTAGAAAATGTAAGGCACAAAGTGTTTAGTTCTACCCAAAGAACAACATCTTGATCAACAAATATCTGCTAAGTGCCTGTATGAGTCAGGTCCAACACTAAGCATTGGTATCACTATGGCAATGAATATAAAAGAAAAGGTTCTTACCCTCACAGAGCTTATATCATAGTGAAGGAGACAGACAATAATTTAGTAAATAAGAACAAAGTGAAATGATCAGAGAGTATGATAATTATTGGTCTGCTGGAAAATTTTTTAATGTTATAGAGATGAAATGGTGGGGCATAGCTTTTTAGAGGGTGGTCAGAAATGGTGTGCTGCCACAGGTACCCTATATACAGAACAGGGGAGAAGAGGGCAAAGGTGGGAACAAAAGAGGAGCAGAAGGAATATGGCTTGAAACAGATTCGCAAAAAAGAACTGGCTGGAAATAAAAACACTAAGCAGTATCTGAATTCTGAAATGAGCCAAAGCAGTGCCCTAAAGGAATCCATGTGAACATTTAATTGTTACAGTGACTGTACAGAGCATATGGATCATATCATACAGGATTAATGCTTTTAAGATGCAAAAGCAAACCATCACATGCCTGCTGGAAAGTCATTACTGTCCCACAGAGCATATGATGAATAAAGAGCACCAGCAGGTGGCTGGGTGAACTTTACAAGCACAACCAGTCTCTTGCAAAGCTGAAAGAGCCATCCCTACTTCCAAAGAGAGCTGTTCAGTGTATGGTTGAAAGATAATTGACTTAAGAATCCTGGGAATCTTGCAAGAACAGTAGGCTGTTTTGTAAATTTTTCCAAAAAACACTGGTTTCATGTTCTAGCTGGTTAATGAAAATAAGAAAATAGTATGAAATAAACACCTTTAAACCAAGTGATGTTGCCTCATACTCTATGGTCACACATTGGTTCCAAAACTCCTCTAACATACATCCCTTCTCCAAATGAAAGCAAAGAGAAAAACTTGCTCGTATGAAAAAGCATCATATGTTCTATTTTGCTACCTTGCTCCCTCCCCGTCTATGTCTGGCTCACAGGACAAAGCTTGGTGATTCCTGAAGACTTCCTAAAACTCAAAATATATAAAATATAAAATAAAATATCAGTTGGTGTCTAGACTTGACAAGAGCTACCAGAGTGAAGGGTAAAGGGTAACCATTATTTGTCAGTCAATTTGTGGAGGAAAGGAGTCCCTCCTTCACTTTGGTGTGCACAAGCAGAAAATGAGTGACTGTTTACTTTGAAGGTAGAGAAGAGAAGGGAGATGCCAACATCAGAGTGATGGGAAAGAGAGAAGGAAGAATTGCTATGGAAATGGTAGGTTGATCAGATAGCAACAAGCTTGGCATACAAAATGCAGACAGAGGAGCGGCACTGACATTTCTCTTCTGGATTAGCACTTGTCTCAGTCAAAAGCCGACTGAGTTGAGATGAAAGCTTCATTATTACCCAACACCAGAATTTCCAGTAACCACTGAGGCTCTCAATGCCTGCAGGTTGTTCAGTCTCATCTTTATGCAGAGATCACACATTCATCACCTTTCTGAGGTCCTCTTCCACCTTCCAGGTGTTCTTAAATAATTCTGCATCACTGTGTCATGGAAAGTACCCAATAAGAATGGTCAGTTCCCTTCCCTACCTACTTAAAAGAGCAATATATAAAACAGAACTCAAATGAGTTAATACTATCATAAAATAAAGACCATTTTTTAAAAGATTTTATTTACTTATTCGACAGAGATAGAGACAGCCAGCGAGAGAGGGAACACAAGCAGGGGGAGTGGGAGAGGAAGAAGCAGGCTCATAGCGGAGGAGCCTGATGTGGGGCTTGATCCCATAACGCTGAGATCACGCCCTGAGCCGAAGGCAGACGATTAACTGCTGTGCCACCCAGGCACCCCATAAAGACCATTTTTAAACTTGAACAATACTTAAGTCAGTACTACTAATGAATGAAAATTTATCTTTTAACTTGTGGTTTCAGCCTAATAAAATACGCAAATTTCTGTCAACTTGAAAAAAATAAAATGAAACTTCCTTTGATTCTAAACTCCTTTCAGCTATATCCCTGTCTTTCTCTTTCCTTCTTTTGGTGTGCCCTTGCTTCCCTACTTCATCCTTTCCATCTACTCTTCAGTCCATGCATACTTCACCTTCTTCTGGATACTGTCCTCAGTTCTACCTGAAATCACTCTGGCAAAAGTCAATTTTGTGTTACCAGATCCAGTAGACATTTTTCATTTTTTTTTATCTGATTTCTCATTCCTTTGCTGCATTGCACATTTTCAACCACTCTCTGAAAATGTTAGCTCTCTGCCCTATAATTCCCACCTCCTCTGTGTCTAACCTCTAGTGTCCTTTGTGGGTTCTCTCAACTTTGCCTACCCTTTAAACACCAGTGTTCTCCATGGTGGCCTTGGCCTGCTGCTCTTTTCTCTTTCTGATAGACTCTCATGGGTTATCTGATACTCTTCATGATTTTAATTCTAAGCTTTATGCTTGTGTCAACTTACTGCAAATCTTCAATCCTGCAGATGTATTATCCTCATATGTTCAACAGTCTGATGTTGTACTTGAAAGACGTATGTACTTGAATCCTACTTTTCCTGAGATAGTCGTGGTTTACATTTATTGTCCTGACAAAATTATTTATAATGGCCTTTTCACTCTCATAAGTACACAACTTTGCATGATAAATCATAAAACTTGGTATATCTTAAATTTGCTACCCACTGATCTACAACCCTAACCTGCTTCCAAGCTCACTCAATGGTAACCCACCATATAAGACCCCAACTTGAGAGTCATTCTATATTCTTCATTCCCTTTCCCCACTGTCAATCATACCATCCACCAAACCCTAATGATTTTACCTCATAAATACTTTCCAAATATGCCTTCTCTAATTCTACTGTGTTTGTCTCAGGGCACTTATAATTTCCTGCCTGGAATAAAAAAAAAAAAAAAGTCACCTTAAGTATTTTCCTAAGCTCTGGTATTCCAGTCTCTTAAATGTACCCTCCAAAATGAAGCTGTAGTAATCAACCTCTGAAATATAAACTTGGTTATATCACTCTGCTGCTTAAAACCTTTCAAAACCATCACTCACCAAAAGGCTAAGTGAAGCTCATTAGTACATCAAGCAGGCCCTCCCTGACCTGAACCTTACTTCTCTCCAGCCCCAGGGCATCTCACTCCCCACTTCATATTTGACAACCTTGGGATATGGAGTTTTTGCGTGTGACCTGAATAGCCCTGAAGTCAGGCTCCTTTGCCTTTGCAGCTCCTGCTGCGTGAGACGCCCTGCCAACTCTCCTGGCCTCTTCAATTATCTGTTAAGACTAGGCTCAGTCATCATCTCTTTGGGGAGCCTACCAGGCACTTCAGGATAGGTTACATGTTTCTCCTTCATGCTTTCATAACATAATGTGCACATTTGCTGTCTTGTCATTTATCACACTGTAACCCAGAATTAATAATTTATTAATACCTTTTGCTTTTCTCCCCCACTAGAATACAAGATCCCTCTTAGTAATTTTTACTTTTTAACCTTTATGCTTTAGATCTTTTCCTATTTTCTTTTTCCAACAATGCAGGTCTTACTTTTATAACTGGATGGAAATTTTCACACATACTTTGTTTTGGTGGATCCTTAAAGAGTCATTGATATTGATATCACCCCCATTATACAGAGAATAAAACTGAGGCTTAGAGAGGTAAAATGGCTTGTCAGATGGCTCACAGTGGGGTAGCATAAGGGAGACAGAAGAGCTAGCCACATAAATAATATGTGTAATTCTACCCACCACACCACTTGCTGGTCAGTTTTCCATACTGCATTAAAGATAGGAAACCCAAATCTGCCTTATTGCTTAGGTTCATTATTTACATAGAGGGAGCACCTTGCTATGTCTTCTAGTATTTAAAGATATCTGTTTCTCATACGACAGGGTTCTAAACTCAAGCTAACTTCTTCATTTGATACTGAACCAAGGAAACAGTTACTTGTATGTTCTAATCCTGGCAGAATAAAAAAAAAAAAAAAGGCATACTTGTCTCCAACGTGGGCATGCATACCCACAATTTAAGGGAATTTTTACAGAAATGTTAACGATATACAATTTGCTTTAGTGCTAACTTTGAAAAAAATCTCTGGAAGATGTGTGAGACTCTATCATGCTCCTTCTATTCCAGAACACTCAGTGCTTCTAGACACTACGGTGAAAGAGAAGCAGTATTTTATGAGTACATTTGCTTCACACTCTGAAATTTTAATAGAAAAGCAAACCCTCAAATAAGGAAAACACAATAAAATACACTGTCGACCCCACCAGGGTATGCATTGCCTGTGTTTCTGGGGGTAATCTGCCACGTTTGGTAGAAGAGTCCCTCAGCCTGTGCCTCACACGATACCAGAATCCTCCTGAGCACTTACTGACTAATGAGTGCTGCTTTTAAACTCTTGCTATTCCCACTGCATCAGCTTCTCAAATAACAACTCTTAGTCATAAGACACTTGAATTTTATATCCCTTTCCTGAATCCAGTCCACTGATTATCTCTAACTCTGGATAATTTGTCTTTGTTTATTTTGCTTAATCCGTATGGGTAAGGGCTAGAAGCCATATGTAGTAGTTGTGCATGAAACACCTGGGGAAAAGGAGCTAATGTTCTACAAAAATCTGTAGCTTTTATTATTCCTTGTCTTTAAGGGGGTCAGATTTATAAGACTGTATAATGTGCTTCCTCTCTCAGGAGGAAGGGAGAAGATTAGTCTGGTTCAAGGATGGGGAGGTATGTGGATGCAAAAGGCAAAGCTACCTTAACCAAAAGGTTGTAAAGCTCTAATAGCTGCCTCCAAAACTAAATGAAAAGAGATGGAAGATTAACCACTCTTGTCTTCTTCAGTAACAGGATACAATTACTCTAACCTTGAAAATACAATAGGCGCTAAGGTCCAAGAGATGCCCTCCAGGGAGCACCATAATGACAGGCATTGATGCCTAGACAAAGTTTGCTTGTCTGGCTGGTACCTTTGGTCACCTATTGTGAACCCTTGACTCTGCTGTTGATTTCTACAGACTTAAGCTATAGGAGAGAAGCACTTCTCCCTGCCACCCATTCTATCAGCTGCATGCTGTTTTTAAAACCACTGGTGTATAGACTTGGGATTTAATGCAGCAATAGAATTTTAAGGGAAAAAAAAAGAGGTATATGAAACCAACAAAAATGTTTCTAACTGTTGACAATAAAAGCAAATGTCACTACCACCACCATCTTCTACCATCATCAATTCATAAAAGAAAAAAACTTTTCAACATTGAAATTATAGTAAGGGTATGATTTCAGGAGAAAAACTGTTCTTTAGTTTTTTTAAGATTTTGTATTTATTTATTCGATAGAGAGAGAGAGAGACAGAGACAGAGACAGAGAGACAGGCAGAGGAAGTGGGAGAAGCAGACTCCCTACTGAGCAGGGAGCCCCATGCAGGGTTCCATCCCAGGACCAAAGGATCATGACCTGAGTTGAAGGCAGATGCTTAACCAACTGAGCCACCCAGGTGCCCCCAAAACTGTTCTTTATATTGTCTGAACTGTGCCTTCTTAGAAATATAGTACAGTTTCTTATAGACTAGTTTTGAGAACCAGCATTTGAAGGTACACTCTAAAATATCTTCTTCATACAATATTGGCAGGTGTCAGATACCCAGCTAGTAAAGGTCCAATTTTTGGTTTAAGAAAGGAGCTCATTTCAAATGAAAACAGCAGTGTGGTGGGGGCATCTGGGTGGCTTAGTTGGTTAAGTGTCCGACTCTTGATTTTGGCTCAGGTCATGATCTCAGGGTTGTGAGTTCAAGCCCCACATCAGGATCCGTGTTGGGATTCTCTCTCCCTCTCCCTGTGCCCTTGCCCTACCTCTCTCTCGCTCAATAAAGAAATAAAATCTTAAAAAAAAAAAAAAAAGGGAAAATAGCAATGTGGTGTAGTGAACAGACATCAGGACTTGAAGTCAGAGGTCTGAATTTTGACTCCTAGGTTTGATACTATTAGCATCGCAGACCTGAGAAAGTTGCTTCTCTTCTCTGAGCACATTCCACATCCAGTAATATGAGGATGATGATGATGATAAATCATACCTCGTGTGGCTTATATCATGATCAAAAGAAATAGATTTGAAAGTGCCTTCTAAATAGTAAAAATGTATAGATAATTTAGCTATTAGTTATTTTTCCAAGGTGTAACAGCGGTATCTTGGATTATCAAGGAGAAAGTGGAGCAGTGAACAGAAAGGCACAATATTCTGTGAACATGGTAAAAATTTCCTTAGTTTTAAAGTCTTCGGTGCCATGCGTGACAAAGCAGTTAGGGAAAATCACAAGGACTGTTTTGGAGGCAATTGGAGGACAAGTTTCTACGGCTTCCGTATTTAATATCATGAGCTCTCTACAGCCGGTATAACAAGACATGCTGCAAATCCAGTAAATACCTCAGTGATTTCCATTTTTCTACAAACACAATTCAGCTACAAGATTCATAGTTAACAAATTTAATATTGAGCCAATTAGCTAGATTATCTACCTGCTAACTGTAGCAACATTGATTTTTATTGAAATATTAATTATCCAAGACAAGATTTTGTGCTTAACCTTCAAAAGAAGCTTAAAATGCACTATTTTACTTCACTGCCAAGGGTAAGAGGAAGATGTTTATGCTGTGATTATAATTTATATTCCTGGTTTCACCATTCATTTTAGAGGCATCAAGGCCACCTGGTCAAATGAAGGATACATTTGTGATGCTTAATTTCCAGCAGGAAATGGCAATGACACTCAGAGTAATAAATATGAAATCTCCACAGATGTAATATGTTTGTTCATCTCTAAGTGCCACTCTTTGACCATTTCACCTACATTTCGGTATTTAAAAACCTCAACTCAATGTAACATTTATATACAAATGTTTTCTAGCTTCATAATTTGGTTGGGAAACAGTAAGTGGCAACACATACGCACTGCTATGTGACAATATTTTAAATTCTTTCTCCCTCTAGCCAATTAAAGAGAAAAAACCCAGAAGCACTAAGAAGGCAACCTATTTGAGAGCTTTTATTGAGTACCTGCTGTCTACAGAGGTATTCCATGTTGGGTTATCAGGATAGTTCAATGAACTCACATTGAAGACTCTGTTTCTTATCATTATTAAGATGTAGATCACAGAGCAAATCAGAAATAGTAAGGGGGTCAGAACCTCTGCCTGGAATTCCCAGTTTGGTACTCTCACACAGGAACTTTTCTCCAACTGGCCATGAAGCATTCCATGAACTAATTATTGTCCCTATTTTCTGTCAGTGGGACAACTAAATGAAAAAAAAATTAAAGGCAATAAAAAACACTTTTTAAAAAAGATTTATGTATTTATGAGAGAGAGAGAGAGGAGGGTGAAAGGGAGAGGAAGAAAGAGAATCTTAAGCAGACTACCCCATGAGTGCAGAGCCTAAGCCTGATACGGGGCTCAATCTCAGGATGTTGAGATGATGATCTGAGCTGAAATCAAGAGTTGGATGCTCAACTGACCGAGCCACCCAGGTGCCCCAAGAACACTTTCATAAATTTCCCTTTTTAAGATACATACTATGTCCTGAGTAGCTGAGGCAAACAACAGGTCTATTTTAAAAATCAGTTATAAGGCAGCCACTCCAAAACAGCAGACCTGTCAATCTAGTGCTACCTCATGCCTCTGATCAAAAAGTCACATGCATGATAATCACCTGATAACAGAGGAAATAAAGTTTTTGAGAGATCTCCTTTCCCTTCCTCCCCCAGATCACATCTCTTCCAAAAGGAAAGGACACTCATTTTTGTCTCTGGGTTTCTTTTGCACTTTGATCTCAAAGTTGCCATTCCTACTAGCTTCTCTTTGGGATCCTGGCTTCCATGTAGAGTGACTTACTAGCCTGCTAATGCAGCAAAAATTTATTGAACAACGCAAGCCACCGGTGGAGTTTCTAGTAGGGCTGACAAGCAAAAGAGACTGATGGATAAAATTATAAACTATCAAGGTGATACATAATGAAAATCAACAAGGTAAAAGCAGGTGATGTTAGAAAACTCGGCATTGTCCCCCGCTCTCCATGCGTCTTATTGTGACTTCGGACTTGAACTGATTTGGAAGAAGTAGTGATAATAGATGTCCTCCCATGGGGGAGAACAAAAATAGGATTCATTTGGAAAAGCTACAGACAGGAGATAAAATTCTGAGAGGGTCCTACTCTTCCATTGCCCAAATCCCTAAGCTTATTAAAAGTGTTCTCACCTTAAAAATGGTGGTTTGTCCTTTCTGGTACCCAATAATGTTAGTTTCTATATATTTGGGTACAGTACCATTACTGAAGAACTAGTCACTAAATATTTGTTTTTGAATCAGTTTCAAATTTCACAAATGCCTGTGTACTTCTTGGTCAAGGAAGGAGATTTACTAAAGAAGGAAGTAGGCTTGTCCAAGTGGCACTTGCCTTAAAAATCTATGGTCTGATCACTCAGGACACCTGTTTTAAAATTAGAGCCCAAGGCAGAAAGACAAAGGATCTTACGTGCAGCTATTCACAGATATAAAATCTTCGTGTAATATAACACTACTTATTATACCTAATCATATTTAATTGATGATTATTAAAAATAGCTAAAGAAAACTAAAAACACAAATGGGGCTATTAGAGTAATACCTGATTAGCTGTCTAACTATAAGGAAACGAACAGTTCCCCATTTCTACTACACTTCAGATATTTTGTAGATATTCTCTTAATTCTTACAACAACCATTTGAGGCAAGTACTCTAGGAAGGCGGACCAGGAGAAATGGCTCCTGAACTGGGACAGAAAGAACACCAATAGCAGGATGTGAGCTCCATGCTTCAAGCACTGCCAACTAAGTGGTTCTTTCTGACTTCTTAGCATCTTCAATCTTATCCTCTCATTTCTGTGTCAAAGTTTGGTGATGACAAATAGCATCAGTGGTATTGAAATCTTACTGTATATCTCTCTGCACTGCACTCAGGACTGCCGATTACCAGCTAATGAACAAACTACAGCCTTGCCTATTCACACATGAATACGGCATTTAGAAGTTGATCCTGGCTATTTCATTAGCATCACTTTCCAAACTCAGTTTTGAGTTTCTTGGCCCAATTGGTGCCTCTGATGAAGATGCATTTTCACTGTGGTGGAAATAACAGAGAGCCAATATAGTGTAGTGATTAATACCGCAAATGTTGACATCAAATGACCTGGAATCAGCTCTTGGCTCTTCAACTTCCTACCTGTGTGAACTTTGTCAAGTCATACAACTTTCCATGTCTCAGTTTCTTCTTTTGTGAAATGGGAATATCAAGAATACATGTGTCTAGAGCTGAGGTAAGGAATTTAAGAGATAATTTTTATTTTAATGCCTGGAATATGCAAAGCAAGTATGAACTGTTAGCTCTGTTGTTATTACAAGTGGTTGGTTGGAGACGTGTGAACTGATGATTGCATTTATAGAAAGCCTCCACTGCACTGAACACCATGTAGAATTCAAAACACTGAGCATGTTTTATAGGAATATATGAGAATTTTCCTAATCCTCAGCCAGTAAAGTAACATACTTAAGTATAGTGACCCCAGAAAATCTTGAAGTAAAAATGCAGAACAAATAGATAATCTCTCTTCTCATTCCCTACCACCATCTTCTATTCTGCTGCACTCATTTCACTGTTCTGTGCACTCCAACCACACTGGAAGGTCTGCTTTGAATTCCCTATATGCGCCATGTACTATTCTACCACAATGCCTTTGCACATACTGTGTTTTCTGTCTGGGAAGTGCTTCCCCTTTAATCCTTACTTATCCTTCAGATCTCAAATTATAGTCATTTCCTCAGGGAAGCTTTTCTAAATACCCTTTGTCTATGTTTCTCCATACCCTTTGTTACAAATATCCTAGTACCACCACCGTTTTCTCAGCATTTACCTCAATTGGTTATTGTGTATTTCTTGAAATATTACTCAATGAACTTTTTCCTCCCCCACTAGAAAACAGACTCTGTGAGATGAGGGACTGGGTCTTGTTTTCTTTACCTGCGCAATACAGAGTTGCCACTCAGAAAAAAACAGAATGAATGAATGCTATATACCGTCTGTGTTTTCCTCTCCTGAAATGCTTTGTTTTTTTCTCTGTGCCCCTCCACTTTTTACCTCTCCTTGAACATTTGCCCAATCAACTACCTTACAAAAAAATACTACATTCAGACCATCTCTCTATTCCCTTTGCTGCTGTTTATTCTGTCTTTTGTTCCTTAGAATTCAAGACCTTCAACCTTCTGAATGCTCACCACACTTGAGGTTACTTGTTCAATATCTATCTTCCCTGCTGGATATAAACTTCATATTTGTCTAGTTCACTGATGTATCCTCCTCATCTAACACAGTGTTTACTACCTAGTTGGTATACATTAACTATTTATGGGAAAAAGGAAAAACAAGCATACAAAGGAAATCTCCACACTGAGTACTGGTAATTCAATTTTTAACAACACATTTCCTTGGATGATGTGGTGGTATTTTCCAAAGGTCCTTAATTTTTCAACTATGTAGGAGAATTAACAATTCTTGACAGTAGAGGTAATTAGTTAGTAGAAATCTCAGGCTGTGATTATTGACATTAAATTATATGTAGGATAAATGGCTGGTTAGAGTAAAATGAAGCTTAGTATCTTAGAGCAATTGATAACTGTGTTTGAAATCTTGGAACATCTGTTAGGTACAAAGAACCATGTTTAATGTTGAGTAAAATATAGACACATGGATCCAGTTCTCTGGTTATATATGGACTAGTCAGAGAGCCAGACAAAACCATATGCTCGATTCTAGTACTTCATAATAAATATTGGAGCACTCATAGGCAAAAGAGATAAGAAAGCATAGCATTCACAAGTTAATGTACAGTCTATGCATGAACAGGTGAAGGCATGTTTATAAACATACATGCAACATTTCCCCAACATATTAAATCCTCATAATTTTAAAATACCATCATTATGCCCATTCCATAAATGAGGATACTAGGATTGAGTGGAATGGCAGAACTTTCTCAAGGTCATACAGAGTTTAGGTGGTAGACACCAGAGAACAGCAGGACACAAAGCTAAGGAGAGGATTGAAAGGTCTAAGCAAATTTAGAAGAAATGACTTATTATAAAGTACTCTGGAGGAGATAGGAAAATTAACATTTTAAAATAAACCCTGGGTCAAGAGTATTCTTTGTTCTGAGAAAACCCACTAAGGGATGTTTAGTTTTGCAAAGGTACAATTATGTCCCTAAGGATCTTGGAAGAGTCAGAAAAGGAGATGTCCTGGCCAGTGTTAAGTGGTCTGGTTGCTAATTGAATAGTTCTCATAGAACTTCATCCTCTTAGAGAAAAATATTTCTCTTCTATGGATTTAGACTATGCCTGGCTGGTAAAATAGTGACTGCTCTTAAGAAATCACAAGCATTCATTGGGGCACCTGGGTGGCTCAGTAGATTAAGCATCTGACTCTTGCTTTAGGCTCAGGTCCTGATCTCCTGCCTCCTAGGACTGAGCTCCGTGTCAGGCTGTAAGATCAGCAGGGGTCTGCTTAGATATTCTCTCCCTCTGTCCCTTCCCCTACTTGTGCTTGTGCTCTCTCTCTCTCTCTCTCTCTCAAATAAATGAATAAATCTTAAAAAAAAGAAAAAAGGAAATCACAGCATTCTTGAGTGGTTGTTTGAGGAAAACAGAACTGAGACCCTGACAAGAGGAATAAGGATAAATGAGTTCCATCTCAGATGTGAGGAAAACAGTAGATTAAATTGTCAAGACTCAAAATGTGATGTCATTTAAGATTAGATAACACAGAATTTGATACTTAATTTTATATTACACGCTCAAAGGCAATATGTTTAATTGTAGGGAAAGCAAAATGGAGTCCAGAGTTTATGTGCTATAAGCATCATGTTTTTATGATCTTAAGATGCTATTAATAGACACTTTCTGATTTTAAAACTTACTACAAAGCTACATTAATTAACACAGTGTGGTATAAGGCAGATATACTGATTGATGGAATAAAAGAGAACCCTGAAATAAATCCTTGTAATTATGGTCAATTGATTTTTGATAAGAATGCGAAATCATTCCATGGGGAAAGAACTACCTTTTCAACAAATGGTGTTGGAACAACTGTATATCCACATACAAAATAATTTGTCTCTGATTTCAAACTATATTACCAAGTTATCATAATCAGAATAGTATGGTATTAAAATAAGAACAGACCCATAGAACAATGAACACAATATTGAGCCCAGAAACAAACCCACCAATATATGGTCAATTAATTTATGACAAATTAGCCAAGAATATACAATGAGGAAAGGACACACTTTTCTTTCTTTCTTTCTTTTTTTTTTTTAAAGATTTTGTTCATTTATTTGACAGAGATAGAGACAGCCAGCGAGAGAGGGAACACAGGCAGGGGGAGTGGGAGAGGAAGAAACAGGCTCCCAGCAGAGGAGCCTGATGTGGGGCTCGATCCCATAACGCTGGAATCACGCCCTGAGCTGAAGGCAGACGCCCAACCGCTGTGCCACCCAGGCACCCCAAGGACACACTTTTCAATAAATGGTGTTAGGAAAACTGGACAGCCACATGGCAAAAGAATGTAACTGGGCCACTATCTTCCACCATACACAAAAATTAACTCAAAATGGATTAAAAAGTTGAATGTATGACCTGAAACCATAAAAATCCTAGAAGAAAACAGGAAATAAGCTCCTTGACATGGGTCTTGATGATGATTTTTTTGGATTTGACAACAAAAGATAACAAAAGCAAAAATAAACAGTAGGACTCCATCAAATCATAAAGCTGCTGTACATCACAATAAAATTATGAATGAAAGGGGAGAGATCATGACCAACACCAAGAAAACAGAAACAATCATTAGAAACTATTATCAACAACTAAATGCCAATAAATTAAACAACCCACAAGAAATGGATGCCTTCCTGGAAACCTATAAACTACCAAGACTGAAACAGGAGGAAACTGATTATCTAAACAAACCGATTAATCATGAAGAGATTGAAGCAGTCATCAAAAACCTCCCAAAAAAACAAGAGTCCAGGGCCTGACGGATTCCCTGGGGAATTCTACCAAACATTCAAAGAAGAAATAATACCTATTCTCCTGAAGCTGTTTCAAAAAATAGAAACAGAAGGAAAACTACCAAACTCATTCTATGAGGCCAGTATTACCTTGATCCCAAAACCAGGCAAAGACCCCATCAAAAAGGAGAATTACAGACTGATTTCCCTCATGAATATGGACACTAAAATTCTCAACAAGATCCTAGCTAATAGGATTCAACAGTACATTAAAAGGATTATCCATCACGACCAAGTGGGATTCATCCCTGGGATGCAAGTGTGGTTCAACATTCACAAATCTATCAGTGTGATAGATCACATTAATAAGAGAAGAGACAAGAACAATATGATCCTCTCAATTGATGCAGGAAAAGCTTTTGACAAAATACAGCATTCTTTCCTGATTAAAACCCTTCAGAGTGTAGGGATAGAGGGAACATTCCTCAATTTCATAAAAACGATCTATGAAAAGCCTATAGCGAATATCATTCTCAATGGGGAAAAGCTGAGAGCCTTTCCCTTAAGATCAGGAACATGACAGGGATGCCCACTCTCACCATTATTGTTCAACATAGTACTAGAAGTCCTAGCAACAGCAATCAGACAACAAAAAAGAATAAAAGGTATTCAAATTGGCAAAGAAGTCAAACTCTCTCTCTTTGCAGATGACATGATACTTTATATGGAAAACCCAAAGACTCCACCCACAAATTATTAGAACTCATACAACAATTCAGTGATGTGGCAGGATACAAAATCAATGCTCAGAAATCAGTTGCATTTCTATACACAAACAGTGAGAGTGAAGAAAAAGAAATTAGGGAATCCATTCCATTTACAATAGCACCAAAAACCGTAAGATATCTCGGAATAAACTTAACCAGAGAGGTAAAGGATCTATATTCTAGAAACTACAGAACACTGATGAAAGACATTGAAGAAGACACAAAAAGATGGAAAAACATTCCATGTTCGTGGATCGGAAGAATAAACATAGTTAAAGTGTCTATGCTACCCAGAGCAATCTACACTTTCAACGCCATCCGGATCAAAATACCAATGACATTTTTCAAAGAGCTGGAACAAACAATCCTAAAATTTGTGTGAACCAGAAAAGACCCCGACCGCCAAGAAATGTTGAAAAAGAAAACAAAGCTGGGGGCATCCACGTTGCCTGATTTCAAAGCTATACTACAAAGCTATGATCACCAAGGCAGCATGGTACTGGCACAAAACAGACACAGAGACCAATGGAACACAATAGAGACTCCAGAAATGGACCTCAGCTCTATGGTCAACTAATCTTTGACAAAGCAGGAAAAAACATCCAGTGGATAAAAGACAGTCTCTTCAAAATGGTGCTGGGAAAATTGGACAGCTATAACAAAAGAATGAAACTGACCACTCTCTCACACCATGCACAAAGATAAACTCCAAATGGATGAAAGACATCAATGTGAGACAGGAATCCATCAAAATCATAGGGAGAACATAGCTGTAACCTCTTGAGCATCGGTCACACAACCCTTCTTTCATGACATGTCTCCAAAGGCAAGAGAACAAAAGAGAAAATGAAATTGTGGGACTTCATCAAGATAAAAAGTTTCTGCACAACAAAGGAAACAGTCATCAAAACAAAGAGGCAACCCACAGAATGGGAGAAGATACTTACAAATGAAACTACAGATAAAAGGTGGAATCCAAGATCTATAAAGAACTCTCAAACTCAATACACAAGAAACAAATAATCAAATCAAAAAAATGGCAGAAGATATGAACAGACACTTTTCCAATGAAGACATACAAGCGGCTAACAGACACATGAAAAAGTGTTCAAAATCATTAGCCATCAGGAAATTTGAATCAAATCCACATTGAGTACCACCTTACGCCAGTTAGAATGACAAAAATTGTCGAGACAAGAAACAACAAATGTTGAGAGGATGTGGAGAAAGGGAACCCTCTTACACTGTTGGTGGGAATGAATGTTGGGATAGCCACGTTGGAAAACAGTGTGGGCCTCTCAAAAAGTTAAAAATAGAGCTACCCTATGACCCAGCAATTACTGCACTGGGTATTTACCCCAAAGATACAGAAAGTGCAGTGAAGAGAAGAGACATATGCACCCCAATATTCATAGCAGCATTGTCCACAATAGCTAAACTGTGGAAGAAGCCAAGATGCCCTTCAACAGCGCAATGGATAAAGACTGTGTCCATATATACAATGGAATATTACTCACCATATCAGAAAGAACAATTACCCAACATTTGCAGCAACATGGGACGGGACTGGAGGAGATTATGCTAAGTGAAATAAGTCAAGCAGAGAAAGACAATTATCATATGGTTTCACTCATTTGCGAAACATAAGGAATAGCAGGGAGATTGTTAGGAAGGAAGGGAAAAATGAAGGGGTAGACAGAAGGGGGAATGAACCACCGAGAGACTATGGACTCTGGAAAACAAACGAGGGGCTTCAGAGGGGAGGTGGGGGATTGGGCTGAGCTGGTGATGGGTATTAAGGAGGCACACATATTGCATGGAGCACTGGGTGTATACACAAACAATGAATCATGGAACACTACACCCAAAAACTAATGATGTGCTGTATGGTGACTAACATAACATAATAAAAAATAAAAATAAATAAAAAAATAAAGCTGCTGTACAGCAAAGGAAAAGCATCAACAAAATAAAAGTCAACCTATTGGATGAGAAAAATATTTGCAAATCATATATCTGATAAGAGATTAGTATCTAAAATATATAAAGAACAACTCAATAGCAGAAGGACAATCTGATATTAAAAATGGGTAGAAGATCTGAATAGACATTTTTCCAAAGAAATACAGATGGCCAACAGGTCATGAAAAGACCCTCACCATCACTCACCATCAGGAAAATGAAAATCAAAATCACCATGAGATATCACCTACAACTGTTGGAATGACTATAATCAAAAGACAAGAAATAACAAGTGTTGACAAAGTTGTTGTGAAGAA